>NC_089592.1:47572339-47942685 GCF_019320115.1 Miscanthus floridulus
TGACCAATCTTGAGAAATATTGAGTAGCAAGAATATTAGCCATGGTTTAGGTAGACAATACTTATATGGAAATAGGCTAGGTAGTATAGTGGGCATGATTTGAAGAAGTAGTACTATGACGAGATATTGATAGGATATTAGCACATAGTGGGGAGGGAGTTTGGCAAGATCATGCTATGGGTGCATATGACTGAGGCTATAGTGCCCAATGGCCATAGTATTGTGTAGGTGCTCATGTACATATCATGCACGGAATGTTCACCTCTAACATGAAGTCATGTGCTAGTAAGGACAAACTCAATAAGGTTGCGGGGCACACCATAGTGCCTTGGGGTGGTATTCCTATTTGTACAAGATCTATAGACACACAAATTGTACACTCTAGTGGCAGCGAGTGCCCATTATCTCTTGATATTTCATGTGCGAACATAGGGCGGGGCTGGACAACACTACTATAGTCCAGCCCTATCATTTATAAGGTGGTTGGACTGTCCTATCAGGGCATAATGAGTTAGGCAACTATTCGTCAATCATAGTTGATTGGTCTATGGTTAAATTTGTTACTTTGTACTATTAGGACCAAAACCAATACCTACTCACCTTTTTCCACGAATGTTTAGTCATCAAACACGCGAAACACAAAACTCACCGCCCCAAAATCAATGCCACTATCAATTTATTAAAATGTCAAATGCTTTGAACTATGAGCAAACATACATGGAAGGTTACTAACATTTATAATATGATGTAGTTACCATCAATTTAATCATATGATATATGTTCATAATATATTTATTTGGAAACATAAACGGTTGATCAATCTTGAGAAATTTTGACTAGCATAAATAGTAGCCATGGTTTAGGTAGACAATACTTATAGAGAAATAGGGCTAGGGAGATGGAAAGTGTTTGACCATACAGTGGGCGTGATTTTGAAGAACTAGTACTATGACGGAGAGTATTAGAATGCATAGTGGGGAGGGAGTTCGTGTAGGATCATGCTATGGGTGCATAATGTGACAGAACCGCCCAATTTATACAAGATCAAGTACGGCTGTCCCCATTTAACATGTTGATGCGCACATACTTTCACTTATATAAACCCGGTAGTCCACCGAGTGTAATGAAGGACCTCCATAAATCAACATCACAACCAAGATCGCATGATAAGTAAATGCACATCACATACACGGAGTTGTAGCGCAAATAATATTACAAATGGGTTCACAAATAATAGTACAAGTTTGGGTTTCAAAACCAGTTAAGGGAAACAACATAGCTTTCAAATGATTACATTAATATAAGTTCCAAATACATTGCTAGCATAAGTGAAATCCTTTGATAAAAGCATATAGATGTGAAATAAATATAGTGTTACCGAGCCCACCGGTGGTTAGCCACCCTCTTCCGCAGGTCGAGAACTTCAACTGCAATATGGTGGGATAAACCCTGAGTACTTGAATATACTCAGCTAGACTTACCTGACAGGAGAGAAATAAAAAGACTCTCAAGGATATGCAAGGCTTATTTAGTGGAGCTGGTTGGATAGCATAACTTTGCAAAAGAGCATTATTATCATGAGTCCATACTTTCAATCTTTTATTCAAGTATTAGCATCAAGTTCAGTGAAGATTATCATGACTGACTTTGCACCTATTCTAGAGCAATCACTTAATTAATAAGCATCACAATAGTAACCATATCCAGTTTATCATATCATCATCATAACCATCATGTTCCATCCATTACTACGAGGAAAGAAGCTCTGTCAAGTTCTCACTATCCGAAAGAGACGGGGATTCGAATTGTTTTCAACCAGCTGGAAATTTATTCCTAACACAAACCCCAACATACCTACGCCAAGGTAGTCTTAGGTCACCTTTGGTACAACTCAGGTCCAATTCACGTGTTCGATCACCACCGCACAATCAGGGACACTACCGGATGCCAGGTCAATCAGGACTTTAACCTATCCTTGGCCACACATCGGCTCCGTGCACATCCTTACTACCTCCAACATGTGCACTTTGACAGAACGATTCCTGGCCTGAGTTGAGCTACTCGGCTTTGCGATCGGAATGACTTATCTGGCCAGCTAAGTGATAAGCATGCATTCAACATGACAAGAGGGACTTCAACGATCCGGTCTTTAATCGACACACATGGAATCACTATCAGTCATCACACAACCAACATATAAGATTCTGCCCAGTATCCATTTATTCATCATCACATGATTATTTTCCATGATAGCAATTATAGCCCACCATGCTCAAGTATCCACCTATATCTCGCATACGACAGGAAATCACCTGATTTCTACTGGTCTAAGCATGGCTAAGCATAGATCGGCCTATTCATCTAGTAAGAGTACAGGTATTGATATATATTGGACAAGGTAGGGAATATGCACCAATAGTTTCATCCAACTCCTATCACCTAATGCATCATATAAAACATATACTCATGTGCATTTATAAAAGAGAGGGTAGGAGACTTAGAATGCTCTGGGGCTTGCCTAGGATCCGACACAAGTCAGTTCAGTTAGCTCGCACCGTCTTGGTGACAACTCCGATCCTAGCGCTTGCTTAGTCCTTCCATCTTCAGGATAGGTCCACCATACACCATCTTTGGGTTAGTCTCCAACTTCATGTCCTTCACGTGGTGCATCTAGCATACCTAGATGAGATGCAAAATGCAAGTGCATGAATGCGAAGAATGGTAATATGAATGCATCACATAAAAGCGTTCAAGACAAGCACAAGATTATGCAAGACATAGGCACCTAGAGTTATTTAACTAAATACTATTCAAGCACACCAGGTGGATATGACAAGCATATCGAGCATGACATATCTGTTAACTTAAGTTCAGCTATTGCAAGCATTTATCAATCAAGAACTAACAAGTTTAGCCAAACAAGAGTACACATGTATAGAAATCTCGACAACATCATAGCAGTCACTTGTTTTAACCATAACTTCAGTTACAAACATTCAATAAAGGTGATCTTAGACTTTCTGGAAAGCTAATGACATTGTATACAACTTTGTTATTCAAACCAAAAGATAATTCACAGGTTAACATGATCAAACATGCCAATAT
Organism: Miscanthus floridulus; assembly: GCF_019320115.1. NCBI lineage: Eukaryota > Viridiplantae > Streptophyta > Magnoliopsida > Poales > Poaceae > Miscanthus > Miscanthus floridulus. Next base: position 47,575,445 of record NC_089592.1, read on the forward strand.
TTCCGGTCTGCACAGATAAGGATAGAAAACTGACAGTAACTTTAGAGATTCATATCTAGAGTTCTATCCATCCAACAAACGTGATCTTTAGCTTTCTAGAAAGCTTATTAAGTTATCTATAACTTTATTATTATCATATTAAGATGATTTCACAGTTAACAAGGCCAACAACATAAAGAAGACATCTCTGTCCAGATTTGGACAGAATCTGCCATTCTACTTAGAACAGCAAAAACTTGAGTTCTAGACCACCAAAAGCAGTGATCTTAGATATTTTAGAAAGCTTATGAAAAAGACTACAACTCTCCTATTATGACTAATACATTATTCCATTTTAAATAAGTCAACCAAATCAATCATTCAAATCTGTATAGAGCATAAGCAAAATCTGACAATGGGCTTGTAGGGAGCATAACTCTGAAACTATCAGGCCTATGGTCATGAAATTTTTAACACAATCAAGATAAGGAGATTATCTACAACTTTGGTATTTACCACGTCTTCAGAAAACATCATTTGATTCACGAAGTGAGCAGCACAACAGAAATTGCACATGCAGCCATTTTAGAATAGAACACTTTAAGATTTCACTTGTTTTGCTAACGAAGGGCATACCCACATGAGCCATTCAATGAACTTCAACCACCACTAACATATCTAGCAATACTTTATTGAAACACCCAGCACTCAAGCATCACCAAAATACATTTACTAGCTTTATCTATAAATACACTTCTACTAACCCTTTCTCCTAATATATATATATATATATATATATATATATATATATATTATTTTAGTGATATATGAGAAAAAACTAGTTTGCAGCTAAGATTTTTATGAGTGGTAGGTGCTATCAAAACATGGCTATTGCACAAATTTGACATGCTCAGGTTTTATAATTTAATTACTATGAAAAAGACAAATTCTTCTTGCAAGAAAAATAAGTGAGGGCAAGATAAATCTAAAGATCAACATTTTCCATAAACACAGAGCCATGTTAGGGTTTCTCAGGGCATAATATCACCATGCCAAGGAAAAGGAACCACATTTCACATTTTTGCATATATAAATTAATTATAAACCATTTAAAACCATTTATCTCGCACCAAACAAGTTAAATCAATAACTCACTCATACTGCATCCAATGAGCATGAAATTTTTACCACAGCACACACATAGCATCAGTAGCCTACCATAAAATTTTCATAGCAATTGGAGCAACACAACTTTAGATATGAATTTATTCCTAGAACACCCTAATTAACATAGATAAATAAAAAAAGCAAAAACCTTCTACTAACACTTGTCATAACATGACTCTACTGCATAGATCTACTCTCAAGGATTCCAAAAAGTTTTCATTTGCTATTTTATAATTTTTCTACAATTTATTATGATTTTCCAAAGTTTCAACCGATTAATTGCAATAAACAGAAAAAGAAAAGGAAAAACGCTTTTGCAAAGTGAACGCATAATTTTCCCCTAATTAATTAAGCCCATATATGAAAAATCCTTCTCTCTATGCATTTTGCATCTAGACCCAGCAAAAAGTTTCACTCTCAAGTTTTTGCCCTTCTTCCTCAACCCGACGACAATAGAGCAGGGGACGGCGACCAGCTCTGGCGGCCATGGACACCAGCGGTGGCAGAGGGAGGGTGCCGAGGCTTGGCAGCGGCAGGCCACACCCGTGGCTCATAAGACTGAGTCTATGGTCCACAATGCCATAGCAGTGTATGTGCTTGTACATATCATGCACGGAATGTTTGCCTCTAACATGAAGTCGTGTGGTAGTAACGACAAACTCGATAAGGTTGCAGGGCATATGATAGTGCCTTGGGTGGTATTCCTATTTGTATAAGATCTATGGACACACAAATTGTACACTCTAGTGGCAGCGAGTGTCACTTGGCTCTTGATATTTCATGTGCGAGACATAGGGCTGGCTGGACAACACTACTATAGTCCAGCCTTATCATTTCTAAGGTGGTCGGACTGTCCTATCGTCGGCATGAAAAGTTAGGCAACTATTCATCAATCATGGTTGGTTGGTCTAGGGTTACACTTGTTACTTTGTACTATTAGGACCAAAACCAATACCTACACACCTTTTTCCACGAATGTTTAGTCACCAAACACGCGAACACAAAAAGCTCTCGCTGCCCCATAATCAATGCAACTCTCGATTTATTAAAATGTTAAATGCTTTGAACTATGAGCAAACATACATGAAAGGCTACTAACATTTATGATACAAGGTAGTTATCATCAATTTAATCATATGATATATGTTCATAATATATTTATTTGGAAACATAAATGTACAAGGTAGTTACCATTAAATGAATCACATAATATATTTTCATAATAAATTTATTTAGAAACATAAACGGTTGATCAATCTTGAGTAATTTTGACTAGCATGAATAGTAGCCATGGTTTAGGTAGACAATACTTATAGGGAAACAGGGCTAGGGAGATGGAAAGCGTTTGACCGTATAGTGGACATGATTTTGAAGAACTAGTACTATGATGGAGAGTATTAGAACACGTAGTGGGGAGGGAGTTCGTGTAGGATCATGCTATGGGTGCATAAGACTGAGTCTATGGTCCACAATGCCATAGCAGTGTACATACGTGTACATATCATTTATGGAATGTTCGCCTCTAACATGAAGTCGTGTGCTTATAATGACAAACTCGATAAGGTTGCAGCGCACACCATTGTCCCTTGGGTGGTATTCCTATTTGTATAAGATCTATAGACACACAAATTGTACACTCTAGTGTCAATGGGTGTTCCTTGGCTCTTGATATTTCATGTGCGAGACATAGGGCTGGCCGAACAACGCTACTATAGTCTGGCCTTGTCATTTCTAAGGTGGCGATACTGTCCTATCGTGAGCATGAATTGTTTGACTACTGCTCAGGTATTGTGTGGCCATCTTAAATATTTCATGGCTGGACTGTCCTATTATGGCAGAAAAGATTGTTAGGCACAATACACGTTTGGTCATGAAGTGTGAATTGACAAGACAGATTATTACGAAGACTACATTGATGAACCCAAAAGTGATCATATGTTACTTTCAACAAGCACAACTAGCATGAACAAAAAGGTGATAGTCGATCCATAAATAGTCATACATAATGGTTCTCATAAGTAGAAGCCAAATATCAAGTCTCATAGGCAAAAGCGAAACAACAAGTCTTACTCATCAAAGGTTATCTTAACATCCGTACTTCCAGCTCACCCTCTAACTCTTGCGTCATCTCCTATATATCAATGGCGACTACGCATTTGGGGGACCATCTGAAGCACCTGCTGCCGATGAAGGAATAGGAGGGTCAGTGATGTTCTCTAACATTGGCGTCGATGACATCGTGAACCTCGTGGGTAGTCTCATCTGAAGGAGCAACAATAGTTTAACATTTATGATACAAAATAGTTACCATTAAATTAATCAAATAATATATCTGGATAATAAATTCATTTGCAAACATAAATAGTAACACTATGAACTATAAATTTGGTCAATCTTGCACAATTTTGACCGACACAAATCCCATAATTGTGCATATGATACAAAATAGTCTCACCTGTAGCAGCTACTATCGAAGAAGGCCTAGGAGTGTCGATGACGTTCTCTATGACACTAGCGTCGCTGGCATCATGAACCTTGTCAGTCGTCTCATCTAAAGGAGCAACAAAAGTTTAACATTTATGATATAAAATAATTACCATTAAATTAATCAAATAATATATCTGGATAATAAATTCATTTGCAAATATAAATAGTAACACTATGAACTATAAATTTGGTCAATCTTGAGCAATTTTGATAGACATGAATCCCATAATTGCACATTAAATATGAAATAGTCCCACCTATAGCACCTACTGCTGAATATGGCCAAGGAGTGTCGGTGATGTTCTCTATGAGACTGGCATCATTGGCATCATGAACCTTGTTAGTCATCTCATCTAAAGGTGCAATAATAGTCTCACTTGTAGGAGGAGATGATGCCAAAGAAGGCATAGGAGGGATGATGATGTTCTCTCTGAGACTTGCGTCGACGTCATCACGAACCATTGTCGGTCATCTGACCTATAGAGGCAACAATAATTTAACATTTATGATACAAAATATTTTCCATTAAATCTATTAGATATTATATTTTCATAATATATATTTGAAAACATAAATGGTAACACTATGAACTATAAATTTGGTCTCACTTGTAGGAGGAACAATAGTCTCTATAGTGGTAGTGGAAGTCACCGCTAGAGCCTTAGGAGCTTTGAGGGTATCTATACCTAACTCCATGGTTGTCCTCACTGTACTCTGCTCATGCACCGTCCTAGGTGATGACTCGATGTATACAAGGGCAGCTAGACTAGGAGCTGGAGCCATTGGCCATGCTAGTAGACCTGTTTGAATGTGAGTACTCGATGGGAACGTCTGGAGTGGTACAGGCAGGAAACCACCGATCCCCTGGGTAGCTGGTAACATAGCCTGAGACTAACCCTGAGGTGGGGTATGGACTTAAAAATTATAGGGTGCAATTCTTGTGGCACTGTAAAGCTGATTAAAGCAGCAACTAAACATTGTGTACATATTAGACACATGTGCCTGCTGATTTGCTAGGGCTTGAGAAAGAACCTATGACTACTCTGTAACACCCTCGGTGTTACACCATAAATCATTTATTAAAACATGTCATGAGCATCATGTTTATGTGTTAATGCATGTGATAAAGTGTGTAGATCAATTTCTATAACTCGAAACGATCAACAGAAATGCAAAACGAAAGTTGATTTGATAGTCATGTTATATCACTTAGGGTTTAAAACCAATTTTTATTAAGCAAAAATGCTATAGAACATGTATGTGACTCTTAAATAAAGTTTGAAGTACAAACTTTGTAGATGACAATGAAATACTTGCGGTCAAAAAATAATATTACTAGCTAATATTTTCACTAGCATAGAAATCGCAAATGGAAATCAAATTCAGCTCAAAAACTTTTTCAAGTCTGCCAACAGTTAGACACTGCTATGTTTAGCAATTTTTGTAGAGAAATTGGGTTAAGGAGTAGGGTAGTATTATGGCTTGTTTTAGTAGCCTAATATACCCTCTAAGCTATAGCAAAAGTGGCTTGGGGATTGGATCAACGGTTGAGACATCTCGAACGCTTTAAAATCCTTACATAACATGAACTTGGGCTGTCTTCTCATGTTGGACGCAGTCACCAGGCTATCTAGCCCTAACGTTGTGGCGTTGGTGCACATGGCCACGCTGGCTGGTTGTTGCTGCTGCAGCCTAGCCGCGGTGCGCACACCGCGAGCCGCCGCGCCCACCGCTCACCTACGCCTAGCTATCCTACCACCGTGCCACACTACTGCCACTGCCGCCACACCCATCACTCACCTGCGCCTAGCCATCCTACCACTGTGCCGTGCTGTTGCCATTGCCACAGCACCCACCACTCACCTGCCGCCATGCCACGCTACTACCACTACCATCGTGACGCCTAGGCTTGGCTGAGGCCGATCATAGTGAGCCGCTAGCCCTGCGCCCTACTGCTCTGCCTCACACTACCATCTTGGGTGCTATCGCGACCGTGCTACGCTGCTATCGCGTCCGCACTACTCGCGTCACGATGCTACCGCTGTTGTCGCATCATCGTCGCGTCCACGCTGGTCTGCTACATCTCTACGCTGTTACCGGTCCTGTGCATGTCGCCTTTGCCGCGTGCACATGGGCGAGCCACCATTGCAATGCCATTTATGGCACTACAGCCACACGAGCCACGCTAGTTGGGCACGCATGCCCACCAGTTAGCGCTGGCGCATGGGCCTCCTTGTCCTACCGCTTGTGTCCCACCAAGGCGTGGACGAGCCGAGCCCACCTGTCGCGCTGTCTCTCTCTTTCCCTTTTTCTCCCTCTATTTTCCACCGCTGTCGCATTGCGTCATGGTGAAGCCAGAGGGCAAGCACCTCTCATCAATTCCCCATGCTCATGTCTCCGCCTTCATACCCCATCTCCAGCTGACCCCACCACACCTTGACTTGCATCACGCCGAGCTCCAATTTTGGAGTTTTGCTCGCTGCCGTGCCGTTAAGGCCCCTCACTACCCGTGTCGTGGCCTGCCTCCACCACTTCACCCCGTGCCAATTCCTCTAAGCCACTAGATTGCCTAGTCTCTCTCTTCATCATGCACACACTAGTCGCAGCTCTAGTGCTGCCTCCTCTCCCCTAAAGTGGCCATGCCTTTGTAGTCTGCCGTTCACCTCGCAGCGCGCATGTGGCCAGCCTCGCTCTGGTCATCTCCGGCCGAGTCGGCTTCTCGGTAAGGTCACTGGTGAGTTGTCATTGCTCACCCGCTACCCCTACCGCCTTGTTGTTGCTATGGCTCACCAGAATGCCATCGCCATCGCCGTAGGGTGCCCATCATCGTGGAGAGGTCCTTCTATGGTGTCTTGGCTCATGCAACCACCACCCATCATCTCGCGTCAAACACTAGGTGAGCATCAGCCTCATAGATAGGTTAGCATGGGTCCCGTGTGGTCGGCGTAAGTGCCAGTGCCACCGCTTGCCGCACCAGCGCACGTGGGGATGGTCGAGGGCCTTGCTGTTGTAAAGAGGAGAAGATCTGAGGGTTCCATTGCAAAGTCGCTAACTATAGAAATAGTACGTGTAGTGTTCGCGCCATTTTCTGATAACGCGAGGGCATTTTTGCTATATACAGAAAAGAGAAGGAAAATGTTGCTACTGATGCTTTATCCAGGGTGGCCCATCTGTTAGCCTTATAGGAAGTATCTTCAGTGCAACCAGCCTGGATCCAAGAAGTTCTTAATTCTTATACAACATATCCTCAAGCTCAACAACTTTTGAAGCAATTGGCCATTTCCAATCCAGATTCTTAGGGATTTAGTATAGATAAAGGAATGATTTGGCATCAAGATAAAGTGTGGATTGGTCAAAACTCAGCCTTGCAAACCAAGATTATTGTAGCATGTCACTCTAGTGATCTAGGGGGCCACTCAGGAACCGCTGCCACCTATTATAGACTGAAGAAACACTTTGCTTGGAAGGGGATGAAACAGGATGTGGAGGCATTTGTGAAACAATGCACAATATGTCAGTAGTCTAAACATTCCAATACACACCCAATGGGGTTGTTGCAGCCACTACCCATCCTAGAGGGAGTTTGGAGAGATCTCTCTATGGATTTCATAGAAGGCTTGCCAAAATCAGAGGGGTTTAGTGTAACCCTGGTGGTGGTAGATAGGCTTACCAAATATGCTCATTTTATTCCTATGAAACACCCTTATACAACCTATTCCATTGTCCTTCTATTTCTGGAGAATGTAGTCAAACTTTATGGATTACCTAGCACAATTATGTCTGACAAGGATACTATTTTTCTCAACAAGTTCTGGAAAGAGCTGTTCAAGCTATATAGAGTCAATCTGCATCTAACTACTGCATATCCCCCACAGAGTGATGGGCAAACTAAGAGGGTGAACCAGTGTGTTGAGATGTATCTCAGGTGTGCTGTCCAAGATTCACCCAAAACATGGAAATCCTGGCTATCTCTAGCTGAACTATGGTATAGTTCTTCCTTCCGCACTTCTTTGGGTTGCTCTCCTTTCAAGGCATTATATGGCTATGAGCCTAATGTAGGTGATGTTCCATCAATACCAACATCAACATCTACCTCAGTGACAGAGGTCATTGAAAATAGAGAGCTAAATCTTCAGGCTCTGAAAAACAACTTGGCTAGAGCTCAAAATAGAATGAAATTGCTGGCTAATAAGAAGATAACATATTTCACATTTGTAGTGGGAGATCAAGTACCGCTAAAGTTGCAACCATATACACAATCTTCAGTGGCCAATAGAACTTTTCCTAAGCTTGCCAAGAAATATTTTGGACCCTTCAGGGTGATGTAGAGGATCGGCAATGTGGCTTATCGATTGGAGCTACCTGAAGGCTCCCTAATTCATAATGTTTTTCATATCTCTCAACTAAAACCTTTCACTACAGACTATTCGATCTCCTAAGTTTGACACACTTCTAGTTACTACTGACTTGGAGGCTGCAACAGTAATGCCATAAGAAGTGGTGGACCGACGTCTCATCAAGAAAGGCAACACGGCGATACCTTAGGTGAAAGTCATTTGGATTGGGCTTCCAACATCGATGACAACCTGGGAAGACTATCAGGTGCTCAAGCAGCATTTTCCTAAAGCACTAGTGTGGGGACAAGCCACCTCTCATGGGGGGGGGGAGTGTCACGCCTGACATCGCTCATGACTGAAGAAGGAGACAGTGAGCGTGAAGCTGTATTCAAAGACTTGGCATATTTTGTCATTTTATGTTTCTTAATTTCCATTCTATCAAGTGGACCCAAGTGGCCAGCGTCTGTATCGTGGCTTAAGAGCCCAACACTGTATCGTGTCCAACATTCACACATTTTGCTATCACAGTAAACTCACCAAGGCGCAGGGGTTAACCTTGCCGGCATTACCATATCCGTGTCCTCTTGCTTGTGCTCACGTCGCTAGTGATCACCGACAGCCAACGATGTGACAAGAGACCGAGAGAGGGAGGGCCTATTGGGGAAGGGCATCATGGGAGCAGAAGCAGGTGATGGTGGCGGTGATGCGGAGGTTTTAGGCGTCGTGGGAGCGGAACCTGTCGGCGGCGGTGATACAGAGGTGGGAAGCTAGCCAGCCAGGTAATAGAAGCTAACGGAGGTGGTGGGATTTAGTGAAAATTTTGCATTTTATTCCTTTTTGAAATCTTGTTTTTATAAATAGACCCCTAGCCAAAACTTTTCCATAAATAGACCAAAGTTTGGTGTTATATGAAGTGATGTCGAGATATACGGCTCGGCGTCGTGTCAGATTACACCTATGCAGTGCCACATCAGCTCACCTTAACCATGCTGTCAATAGGCCCCCGCAACCTTGGTGTTAGTCCGCCTAACACCAAGTCACATGCCTCGGTGTGTACCCTTTTTTGTGTTTATACATGTAGTACAATCCATGTTTATGCACGTAGCAACACCACTAGGTGCCCACAATTAAGAAATATCTCATATGGGTTCTTCAAAAGAGCGGTCTATCGTATACACAATTTTTGCAAATCATGCAGAGGAAGTACAAGATCACATGCCAGAGTAGTATGATCTTCTCATCTCAACCGAGCTCCTAAACAAGAAAACTTTTACAACATGGTTACCATGCATACCATTCAAGGTCATTGTGGAGGCCTTAATCGTTGCTGCCCATGCACAAAATAAAAGGTCATGATTCATGCAAGAACCATTACCCACAACCTTGTAACAAGGTCATTGTACAAGGCAAAGATTCATACCCGGTTTATAGATAATGTGAAGATAGATGAAAAGAAAATGTTCTCAAACACAACCTAGACAATAGATGAGTTCTGCCTTACAACCCATATCTCCCGCGCCTGTTCAACTGTCATATCAATATTGAGGTATGTGGGAGCATCAAGGTTATCAAGTACCTAATTAACTACATTTAAAAGGGTCATGACTAGTGTGTCCATGCTAATGAGAGATGCTGACAAGGAGAACAATGAAGGTAACATCGATGATATCAAGTAGTAGAATGCTAGGTTGACGACCCCACAAGAAGCCTTATGGAGGATATACAGGTTTTATGTGAGTGAGAAACTTTATGGTGTCCTTGCAACATCTTCTAGACATAGAACCAATGCGTTGTCCTTGCAACATCTTCTAGACATAGAACTAGTGCGAGGGTGTCCGATGAGTGCTTAATAATTCAGATGTTAAAAAGTCAATAATTACATCATACTTTGAGATGAACAGTAACACTGACCCAGTCCCGAGGTTTCTTGTACTAGGACTTCTCGAGTATAATACATGGCAGGCATAGGAAAAGAATGACATAGGAGGAAACAAGATAAATTACAATAGATTGGAACAATTATCTTTACCAATCCAGCTAATGTGGAGTGTTACTATCTTAGGGTTCTTCTGAAACACGTGGCTAGCACAACCTCCTTCGATGATCTAAGGACTATTTTTGGTATAATCCTACCAACCTTCTATGAAGCTATAGAAAGAAGGGGCCGGATCAAAGGAGATAACACGATGGGCGAAAGATTTGCTGAGGCTACTGAGTGGATGATGCTATATACATTGCGAAGACTCTTAGCAACAATATTGGAATTCCATGAGCGGACTGATGTGTTGACTCTAGGATAAACAAAGGAACTCCTGAATGCACATGACAGAGGCAAAGAAGCCAGAACACTGAGCATGTTAGGAATTTGATAAATCATCTTCTGAATGGTGGGTCGAATGATAGACTCAGTAGAAGCACCTTGTTGAATCTCATTTATGGAACATATGTGGATGAGTGGAGCAACACTCAAGTTGGAATGCTAGGAGACAGGCCTTGCAGCACCCGATTTTGCCCCACATATGGAATGCCCAACCATTTGTGATGCAAGTGAATTTGCATGGGGCTAAATTATTGAAGACACATCGAAGGCTGACTAGAAGCAAATGGAAATCAGACTGAAAGCAACACTGATTGACAGTCCATGTCACTTGTTTGAACTGGGTGGAACTATGAACTGGCTACCTCTAGCCATCTGAACTGAGCTTGACAACAGAACAATGGCAACATGCTGAAGTTGGGCGACTAGTGCTTCATTGATAAAAGATGAAGAAGTACCAAAATATTCTCTTTCTTCTTATCAAAGCAGGGAGGTTTGGCCGCTCCTCAGGGTGGCCATGGTAGCAGACTTATTTTCGGTCGTCCGATCCTCGCGTGAATGGCTAATGCTCGTCCAGCCTACTGTGCCACCGCCGCCGCACCCCTAGGCCTCCTTTTGGTCTTTCTAGTTGCCCTCCCACTGCCACGACTGCCTTTGGCCCTTCCAGTCACCCTCTCCCTTTCTGTGCCTCCGTAGTCCTCGCCCGCTCACTATTCTTTGCCATCGTTGCCTCCACCGTCGCCATCGTTGCTGCGTGCCTAGGTCCCGGCCTCCTGCGTTGATAGGTCTTGCCTCACGTTCCTTTTCTTCTCCTTCAGTTGCCGTGCTGAATGGGTTCCTCTCATCCCCATTTGTTCTGACTCTGCCTTCCTTTCCTCCTCCCCTTCGCTTTTCCATGCTTTACGCTTCGGTGGGGTGGGACATCCTCATCCTCAAGCCTCACCCTGTGCCAGATCTACCCCCTCCGTGCTTCCTTGCCATAGTTCTTCGAAGCCCTATTCATCTGCTCTTATCGCCTAGGGTTTCCATGTGCCGGAGTGGGTGCCTGCGCTGTTCTGCCCGCGTACACAATGGGCGGATTGGCCGATTCGGCTACGCGTGATTTGTCGCCATCTTTGTTACCGCCATTGTACCCATATTTCTTGTAGCTACGATTTGCGACCGACACCCGCCCCACCCTCACTGTTCACCCCGCCTGCGCCGTCGCCCTGCTTGCGCCTGCTTGGTTTACCTTGTTCCCGTGATCGCTAATTTCCTTCTCCTCCTTTGCTGCATCGGGAGGGTTGGGGGCCTGTGATTCATAACGGTGTCGTCTCCACACCACGTCTCCACTTCTCTGTGCTACACTACACGCTTCTCCTCGTTGCTGTGCTTCAATCTTTACCTACTTTTCCCATTCCTTTTGTTTTCCAAACTGATTTTGCTGCTGATGTATGTACTAATACTTTAATTTGTTCCTAGGTTTCGGTCCTGCCGTTGCGTCGCTGCTCCGAATCGATTATGTAGGTGCCTCTTGCAGATACGTTGTGCAGGGGACTTACCTTACTCTTATTCTCGGTAATTTTGTTGCCTTCATTACCGCCCTAAGATCCACTGTTTGCGGAGTCCTCAAGGCTGTCTGGTAGCTTAGTGTATGCGTACTTACGTGTCAATGCTTATTACAGCAAATTATTGGGCCCGGCGCTCTTCAGACCGATGTACCACATAAATAGGAATGCCTACGTTTAGCTTCCATGCTTTCCTGATTCTCATCGGTCTGTTACCTGTTTTGCTAATTCTTTTCTATGAGGTTATGGTATGTGTCACCTGGTTGTGTCCATTGCTTCTGTTGTATGTTGTGCGCAAGGGTCTCCATGTACATGTCTGCTGTTTGTTTACGCGGTACACTCGGATTTTCAGATCTCTGGATATTGGTTCGGGTGTTGCAGCCACATTGTGCACCTTCTCGCCTGTTTCTCTATCCCTGTGCTGCTCCAGTCTTACCAAATAGCCAAAGTGACTTCATGCTGTGTGCACTGTAAGCTACTTTTTTTCCTTGTGCTGTGTTTCTGTAAGTGTCTGTCCTATGTGCCTAATGGATGATTGCCTGTGCCTTCCCATTGTTGCGCTCGAATTATACTACAATCAAATAGATTGTCCCAAGGGCCCCATATTCTAGGAGCCCAAGTTATGCTATTGAAAATTCGTTCCTCTAGCAGTTCCGGTTTGACCATTGTTTGTTGTTTTGGTTTGTTTGACACCCACGCCTGATGTATAGCATTGTGTTACATACATCATGATTGGTTGCTGTCCTGACAGCCTTTCTACATTGTTTCCCTTGTGTCAGGTTGTCCAAGTGGGCCTCCTCAGCTCAGCTCTTGTTGTGCCTAGGTACTGTGCCAAAGCTTCATAGGATTTTCACGTTGTTCTTTATTCTATTCGCCTATTGCCTACATGTGCCTGTGGTTTCCATGAGTGCCTGATCGTGTTTTACTCACTCTTTCCCAGTATTTCGACCTTCTTACATCTGCTAACCTAGTTGCTACGTTTGACCTCTGCATCTCTGCTCTAACAGGTATGTACATGACGATTCCAGCAGTGTAAATTTGTTTTACAATCCATCCTGCAGGCTGATGTTTTAACTGTTCCTGTATTGTTTCATCACGATGCTCCTATATATCCATATTTGATTCCTGTGGTTGTGGATTTACGCACAGTTACCAATAGATATGGTTGTGTACAGACATACATATATGTGATAAAGTATACTTCCATTCATAGATACGCACGCATTTTATATGCCATTATGGGTGCTTAGTACCTGTTTCCTACCCTTTAAAATCATCCGTGTTTTAATTTCGGCCCCACAGACTTTGCCCATGCTACTTCTTTCCCATCGTTCGGATGAAGGCTCCTTATTTTGTCTTTCCCTTTCCCTTTGTGGCCCAATTTGGTTCCAATTTTCCTTAAAAAATTATCCTCTACGTTTTAGCGGTAACTACACCTGCTCCTCAGTCGTGCTAGGTATGCCTTCTTTTTACCCTTGCTGCCTGTTTCTTTTAGACTCAGTTTTCTTGCCTCCGATTGCTGTCCAGTATGTTGCGCGGTCATACTTCCTATGTCTGCTTCTTGCAAGCCTACACCTCTATCTAACGTTGCTAGTTCTCAAGTTTTTTATCATGTTTACCGTCTAATGAACAATCCTTCATCTGTGAATTACTATCTGTCAGATTGCTTCCTGTGCCCAATTAGTTCGGTGGTTGTACCTTCTCTATCAGCCATGATAGCATATATGTGTTATTTCCTGTTCCATTGCTTTCCTCTGGCCTCTAACATTGCCTCACCGAATTATTCCCTTTAGATTTCTTTGTCCCTATTGTTGTTGCCTTCTTTTTTAGACGGCCTTAGTTTCTCGCCGCTTGTACAAAAGTACCTTCCACACCTTATTACGATGCTACCTTTAATTATGGATTATTTAAGTTCTTCACCCTCTTCGTTCTTTTACATATTTTCTGACCACATGCCTTCTGCTCCTTCCTGCTTGATATAGTCTCAACTGCTAGACATACATGACCACTGCGGCACATCGCTCCGTTGAGAACAGACAATCATGTGTGTACATCTTTTGCTTCAAACTTTTGTATCTAAATGTTGCCTTCCTATGATAATCTACGCGTTGCTCATTTACTGAAATTCCTTTTTTATTATGTCATCATGTTTGGGGCGCTTGTCTTATTGATGAACTTGCTCCTTGTGCATGTCAATTCTGTTTAGCCTCCTCAATGTCCTCAGGTCCGGCCTCTTTTTTCAGCCACTGCGCAACAGATTGTATAGTGTTCCTCTGTGTACTTCGTGCTGTGCTTAGTCCCTGTTCTCGAACCTTTAACCTGATCATAGTGTTACCTATGCTCTGCTTCTCTTCTCTTAGGTGGCCGTGTTTTTTGTGCTTCGCCCATCTTAGATCCCTCTGAATCCCGCCAAAAACGAAAAAGGCTATTGGATCAGCACCGCCTTGCCTGGACAGGTATATTAATGGTTTCCTATCGAGCAAATAGGACACGCGCCTTCCACAAATTATTTTCCTCTTCTTTTTATTTAAACAGAATACATTCTTGTTCACGCTACGTGTACCACTCCTTTAATCAAGCCGCCTCACAGGTCGTTCAAAGAATTATACACCGTCTCTTCAATGTGGCCATTTCGATGACGAATATGTTAATGCGCTCAAAGGTACAGTTTTTAGGCTGCTAAAACAAAAAAAGTTATGTTGTCCTATCCCTATTTCGTTCCCTAAAAGTCTCGTCCCTTCTATTAGCCGCCTCTAAATGGCCGCTTTTTAAAATCTTGATTTGTAGCCTCTTATCGAGATAGGTCATACTATGGCCCACCAGATTATCAATGCCATCATTGTGGGGCTGTGTTCTGGTATTGTGAGAGAGGCAAATCTGAGTCTTCACGCTATGATGACATATTGTTTATAACAACTGTTGCCTGCAATGGGAAAGTTGTCATCCCACCTTTCCAACCTCGCCCTGATCCTTTGGCTGCGCTAGCTATGTTTCGTGGAGGTTCTCGCTCCAACAAATTCATGAAGAATATTCGGCAATACAATTGCCTTTTTGCCTTCACGTCTATGGGGGCTAACATTGATCGCTCGCTTAACGATGGTCGTGGCCCTTCGATTTACAAAATTAGTGGATAGGTGCACCATAGGATTGGCTCCCTCTTGCCACCAGATGGAAGCCCTCCTAAATTTTTGCAGCTCTATATTTATGACACCGCTAACGAGGTCGATAATAGAATGGGGGCTGTAGCACCCGCTGACATATCTGATAATAATTTGGATCCTGATATTACTCGGAGCCTCATAGATATGCTTGACCAGCATAATCCATTTGCTAAAAAATTTAGGATGGCACGGGATAGACTTTAGGATGGACAGAGCCAAGATTTTGTTGTGAGGATTATAGGAGCTAAAGAAGGAGATCCCGTTCAGTACAATCTATCGACGACTGATCAGCTTGCTATGCTTGTGGTCAGGGACCTTTCTCTTGATACTTTCAAGCGTGATATAGTCATTCAAACACGGTCTGGAGACCTGTAGCAAATATCTTCTTTGCACCCTGCCTATATGCCGTTACAGTACCCTTTGTTATTCCCATATGGTGAGCATGGATACTAGATTAGTGTTCTGTATAATGGTGCGATACCAGCTAACAGAAACACTCGCACAAAGGTTACTATGCGAGACTACTTCTGTTACAATTTTCATTATAGAAGGAATCAGCCAAATCCATATCTTTGTTATGGTCTTCTATCAAGTCAGGCCAAGGTTGATGCTAGAGCAGCTATAGATGAAACCAGGTTATGGTACATTCTGGATAATCAGAGTGATCTTCGAGTTGACAATATTCAGGGTATATCCGATGCTATAGACCGTGGCTGTGTGGACGGTAGCCAAATGGGGAAAATGACAGTTTTGCCATCCTCATTCACTGGAGGTCGACGATACATGATTCAGAACTATCATGATGCCATAGCAATATGCAGGGTTCATGGTCCACCTGACTTCTTTGTCACATTCACATGCAATGCCAAGTGGCCTGAAATAACTGAGGGTATCATTGAACCAGGACAGAGGCCTAGTGATAGAGCAGACATCGTTGTTAGAATTTTTAATATGAAGCTTGATGATCTACTGCATGATATTAAGAGTGGAATGGCCTTTGGTCCATGTAGTGCAGGTACTAATATCAGGCCTATTCTTCCCTACTCTGTAGCTGCTCATCGTTTACACTTCTTCTACAGCCATCACAAATTTACCTGTCTTGTTCCAAATTACCGTTTACATATGTTCGTTTATTTCTAAATCCATCCTATCAATCCTCTGCGCTGCATGTTAGAGCCTTGTCTTTCTTATTGATCTCATGTGTTCACATGCACATTGTATTTTCTGCGATCTATATCACTATCTCACACTCGCACACTTCAATGTATGCTACAGTTCTTCATACAGTTGAGTTCCAAAAATGTGGTCTGCCACATGCCCACATCATTCTTTGGCTATCTGCCGACACTTCACAACCAACTTCATCATATGTAGATTCGTTTGTTACCGCTGAGATACCAAATCCAAAGGAAGATCCACTGGCATATGCTCTTGTAGCAGAACACATGGTACACGGTCCTTGTGGGAGGTCCAATATGAATTGTCCTTGCATGAAAAACAGCAAGTGTTCCAAAAGATTTCCCAAGCCTTACCAAGATCAAACTTTGGTCAATGAAAATAGATTTGCAATGTATAGAAGAAGAAACAATAGTCTGTTTGTACACAAAGGAGGAAAGAAACTGGATAATTCATGGATTGTGCCATATAATTTGTCCTTGCTCAAAAGATACCAGGCTCACATTAATGTAGAATGGTGTAACAAGAGCATCTTTGTTAAGTTACCTCTTCAAATATGTGACTAAGGGACCGGATTGTAGCAAGGTCTACCTCTAAAGAGTTAGAGACGGTGTAGACCCTCCCTATGATCAAGAGACTCAAACTATTAATGAGGTTAAAGAATATTTAGATTGCCACTATATATGTGAGCAAGAGGCATGTTGGAGAGTCTTTGGCTATGATATCCATAGGCACTATCCATCAGTGGAAAGGTTGCCTGTTCATCAACCCAATGAAAATTTCATTACATATCGTGCAAAAGCAAATATGTCCCAGATCCTCTCACAGGAATTCTGCGCAGGACAATGCTCACGCAGTGGTTTGTTGCTAATCAAACCCATTCTTAGAGCAGGGAGTTAACTTACTGTGACTTTCCTTCTAAGTGGAGATGGGAGGAGACCTCTAGGACATGGCAATAGCAATGTCAGAACATTGGAAAAATAGGCCGTATCTGCTATGTTCATTCTTCAGCTGGTGAACGGTACTTCCTAAGAATGTTATTGTTGGTGGTTAGAGGAGCCATAGGTTATGAAGAACTTCGATCCTTCCAGGGTATCTGCCATCCTACTTTTAGGAGTGCATGCAGGGCCCGTGGTCTTCTTGGTGATGACTAGGAGTGGTACGGTGCCTTTGATGAAGCTAGCTGCTTGGGCAACCTCTAGATAGCTAAGAAACCTTTTTGTTACCATGCTTCTCTTTTGTGAGGTTGGAGATGAGTGTGCCTTCTTTGAGAAGGTTTGGAGACTCCTAGCTGATGACATTCAATACCAGTTCAGAGACATGATTGGTAACCAAAACTACCAAATGGCAGACAATGACATTAGGAATCACTTGCTTGATAAGCTCACTGCTTTATTTGCTAAAATTGGTAGCAATATACGCAATTTCAATCTTCCACATAGAACAAATGCTTCGGCAACTTCTTCCGGAAACCGTTTGGTTGAAGAAGAATTATCGTATAACACGGCTTGTTCATCTGATCAGTCAGACTTATTATCATCGCTCAATGATGAGCAGATTGCTGCCTTCAATTCTATAGTCAATAGGGTTACAAATGAAGAACCTGGCTTTTTCTTTGTCTCTGGATACAGTGGTACTGGCAAAACTGTTCCTTTGGAATTGTATTGTCACCCATCTAAGATCACAGAACAAAATCGTTCTTACTGTTGCGTCTTTAGGGGTTGCATCGCTGTTGCTGCCTGCTGGTCACACAGCCCACTCTCGGTTCAAAATACCTTGTGACCTAGATGAAAACTCGGTCTATGACATAAAGAGAGGTACCATGTTAGCTGAGTTGATTCAGATAACATCGCTAATAATTTGGGATGAGGCCCTTATGACTCATTGAGCAGCTTTTGAGGCTGTTGACAGAACATTTCGGGATATCCAGTCTCAAAACTGTTCTAAAGCAGCCCACCTCCCATTTGGAGGAAAGGTTGTTGTTCTTGGTGGTGATTTAAGGCAGATACTGCCTGTCATTGAGGGTGGGACTCAAGCACAGGTTATTAACGCCACTATTATCAATTCTCCGTTATGGTCGTCCGTGACTGTTCTTAGTCTTACTAAGAATATGAGGTTATCTTCTTTAGGTCTGGATTCATAGGAACTTCAAGAACTGTCTAATTTTAGCCGTTGGATTTTAGATGTTGGAAATGGTAGAGTAAATATGTTTGCAAAAGAAGGAGACACTGACGCTGCATGGATCAAAATACCCCATGATTTGCTGCTGATGCCTAAAGAGGATAACATCAACTGCATAGTTCATGTAATCTATCCAGATTTACAGAGAAACTACTATAATTCTTCCTACCTTAGGGAACGAGCCATCTTAACTCCTACCAATGATTTGGCCGAAACGCTTAACACGCATGTACTTTCGCTCCTCCCCGGTGACCAAACGGAATATTTGAGCTGTGACAAAATAGGAAAGCCTCCAGGCACTCATGATGCATATGATTTGTTGTATCATGTTGAATTCCTAAACTCTCTCAATGGAAATAATTTCCCTCGACACCGACTCATTCTTAAAGTCGGTGTCCCGATAATGCTGCTACGGAATCTAAGCCAATCTGATGGACTTTGCAATGGTACAAGGCTGATTATCACTACTCTTGGAGACATGATTATTGAGGCAAAAATTATGACGGGTACCCACGCTGGTCAGACCGTCCTCGTCCCTAGGATTTGTCTAACACTAAAAAATACAAAATGGCCATTTGTTCTCCATAGACGCCAGTTCCCAATTAAAGTATGTTATGCTATGACCATTAATAAGAGCCAAGGACAGACGCTTTCGTACATTGGCGTCTATCTTAAAAAGCCTGTTTTCACACATGGCCAACTCTATGTGGCTCTTTCACGTGTGAGTTCGAAAAAAGGCCTCAAAATTTTGATAGAGGACGCAAATGGAAATTCTACAGATGAAACCAAGAATATTGTGTACAACGAAATCCTTGCTTCTATCCCATATACCGCCCCAAGCACATCGCAGATCATTTGAAATACTTACTGATTGTGTTATATGTTGATATACCAGTTGATTGTTTATGTGTATTAACATGTCTTCCTCTACATTTGTTTGCTCTGCTATCTATGCATGGTAGGCTTCTTTGCTGCGCATACATAATGAATGTGCTTACCTACAAATTTATTTGCACCTTATTAACTTAATGTATTCATCACAGTTTCCAAATTTTCTCATGTCAGAAGTTCATCTTCTTCCTCGTTTTACAGGTGCATGATATGGCTCGTACACCTGCCCCCACACTCTTAGCAAATCTAAAGCCAAGAGACGTACAAGCTTCTGTATGTGTTCGAGTTAGCAGAAAGTGGAATTTCACTAGCAAAAATGAGAATGGACCTATCCTACATGTCGACCTCATTCTCACTGATAAAGAGGTGTTATAATTGCTTATATCCTCAGTTGCTTCAGAGGTTTATGTACCTACATCTCCTTTTGCTCCATATAATCCGCCTTTTGGTTTACAAAATCCTTGCAGGGAGATGTTATAGATGCTGAAATTCCAAAAGATGAGGTGCAGGACAAAAGCCCTCTCATAGAGGCTAGCAAGGTGTACACCATCAGCAGGTTCAGGGTTAAAAATGCTAAGTATTCCTACATGCCAGTTCGTGGAAATAACATGATTGAATTCACTTGCTACACTAGAGTCATAGTGGAGAATATCCCCTCAGACATGTTCCCACAGATTGTTTACACGCTTGTCCCTTTCAGTGAAATACATCAGCATGTAAGACAGCACCCAAATTTTATTGGTAAGCTCCTTTAAAAATCACACACTCTAACCTAAATACGCTAGGTCTTAATATTCTATATACTATGCACAGATGTTA
This sequence comes from Miscanthus floridulus, assembly GCF_019320115.1. NCBI lineage: Eukaryota > Viridiplantae > Streptophyta > Magnoliopsida > Poales > Poaceae > Miscanthus > Miscanthus floridulus. The sequence continues at coordinate 47,595,507 of NC_089592.1, forward strand.
TTGGTGTTGTCGTGAGAGTGCATCCAACGATCCCAACACGTTTACCAGGACAGACAGCATCGACTCTAACCCGGGACATAATTATTAAAGACTTAGAGTAAGTGCTCTGCAATCATACTACACATTCACCTTTAACTTTCACACACTGAAATCCATGTTCTTTATTTTATGTTTATCAATTTCCAGAGATGGAGAACTTAGGGTCACATTATGGGGATCACGAACAACAATATTCAGCCTTAATTCTATCTACAACAGTAGTATTCCAAGGGCAATTGTCTGCTTGTTTGTAGGTTGCATCCCCAAAGAGTACCAGGGTAAGTTTCCTTAAGTCTCTACAATTCACTTGGCAGCAGTTCCTCCCTGTTTACACACATAGCTAAGACATTTAAATATTATAGGGGTATCACATGTGACTGGCAGCAACGCCTGCCACTTGTATCTAAATCCTCCCATACCAGAGGCCCAACCATATTATAACAAGTGAGTACCGTGCTTCTACACAGTCGTTTCCAGCCTTCGTTATATATTGTATGCAAATTTAATTAGTAACATGCTTCTAAAATTGTAGGTTTCAGAATCAGCACTTCCCAATAGATTTGCCTCCGTCATCACCAATGCACCTACAAGAGGATGAAGAAATTGTCATAGAGCACAGGTCGCTTGATGAACTAAATGTACTTGATCCATACGACTTCCCTAGTATGTCCTGTAAAGCATCCAACATTTGATTACTAATACAAAGCAATGCATCCTAAAATATATCTAATTTTTGCCTGTTTCCTTCCACAGGAGATAGGCTTCCACTGCATAGTCATAGTAACGGCTGTGCCAGATGACGATTCATGGTGGTATCTAGGCTGCCGAGGATGCAAAAAATCAACTCCTGATCAGGTCGGCGGTGCGCCTTAGTGTGGTGCTTGCAGATCCTCAGATTTTATACCAAGGTAAACCTACTTTCTTACCTCTTCATACACACCACACTACTGTTTAGTCCTAAGGTTCAATGACACTCTTGACCATTCGTTTTCATTACCCATTTCACAGATACAAATTGAAATTTTCTGTGAAAGATGAAACTGCAGAGGGTCAGTTCTTCTGCTTTGATGGTATTGCTCAACAGCTCGTTAAGAAAACCTGCGAGTCTCTCTTTCACCTTCCTGATAGAATGAGTGCCACACCGCCTCCCCTAACAGCTATTATCGGAAACAAGTATACATTTACTGTAGGCCTAACAAGTGAGTCCTACTATTCAAAGCAGACAAGAGAATACCAGGTCAAGTATGTTATGGAAGTATGTTCAGAATGAGTGCCTATTCCACTCCAAGATCACTAGCAATTGAAGGATCCAGCAAAATTCCTACTCCACCAAAACCCTTGATGATCATACCACCTACAACCACTACACCCTAGCACAGCCAATACATCGTCCTTGATGATAGATGCACCACCTGCGGAGTCTCCTACTTCAACAGAACCAGCTACTTTACCACCCGCTGGAGAAACTACACCGTCCACAGCTAAGAATTTACATGATCAGGCCTTGTCTACCAAGGTGATCTCCTTAACACATATACTGACATTGTACACCCTACTTACTTTTACTACAAAAACTTATTGTTCGAATCTGAGCCTCTCATTTACAGACGCTATAATATCTGCTAATTCCCATCACTGTGCAGGCCTCAGTGGACCCTGAACCTGCTCATACCCCACATTCATCTGGTGTTGCTGAGTATGTGTCTCATATCACAAACTATGTACATACAATTTGCTAGCTCATCAAGGTTCCTGTTGCGCTGTTAACTCTGTACCTAAATCTGCCAACTGTGTAACAATACCCCCACAGCTTTCCTTGAATGGTAAGCGGTTCATATAATACCATAAAACAAATGGTTTGGTCTCAGGGATGCTTAGCATATAGTGTCTCTGGGCTTTCATACACTTTTAGATAGGTTTCTAAACTTGCCCACTGTTTAACAATGGCTACGCAAGATACCTTCAATGATAGTTGGTTTATATGGTCCACAAGATGGTTTGGTCTGACCCTCTCAACAGTTGTTGATATGTGGTATCCCTGGGAATTCATGTTCATACCTTTAAAACTTTGGTGGAACTCAACCAAAACATCTGGACCTCTTTCTTGTGGCCGCCTGACTGTCACAATGGTCATGCCTTACCATTTCCTAACTCAATTGCTAATTACTTTACCGCTTTCATGTTCACAAATATCAAACTGTGTGCTGCTTTCTTCACATGAATTACCTATTTTACACTATACTGTCAAAATTAGCGCACTGAGAATATATGAAAAAAAAGTTCTCACTATCTTCCTATTACACTCAGTAAGTCACTTAAAATTTCCTTGCTACAGATTCTTCTTCCTGCTGTGACATTACTAGGCTACCGACCTTTATAGTGTAGGATCATCATACAGATCATCAGTACCATGACATGAAACCATCAGATCAATGCACATTGATAAATTTAAATCCTTGTACATACAACCATCCTTTTTTTCTGCTCACATGAAAGTAATAGTATTCTGTAGTTGTGTTTATTTCATCACCGCAGTTAGTGTTGCTTCGAATGATCTAATATCACTGCCCCACTGTTCTATAGTGCTCTGCTCTACAGTACTTCCTTTCAATATTATACATGCCTGCTATATTTCAAATAATACAGCTCACACTTACCACTGATTAGTTAATCAAACATTACTTGCCAATTCACTATTTCTAATGGTATATTTCCCAGCCTGCCAAAGTCAGTCGACTCATGTTGAAAAGCAACCTGCAAAGAGGAAACTGTTTGAAGAACATTCTACTCATGACGAGGTTTGTCCTATTTGTATCCACAAATCATATCTTTTTCCACACTGTACTGTACACCGCACAACCTGATACTACACCTGCATTCCCACACATAAAAAATTTAAGTACAGACTTCGTGTTAACTAGGCTCGACAACTTCTGTTCATCACGGACTTTTCATATAGGATCAAACACCCTTCGCTGAACCTGCTCATGAGACCTCTCAAGCAATCAACAAAGACGTCCAGATCACCGGCCATGATACGAGTACACACAAACAGCATCCAGAGGACCAGCTAGACAGCCACCAGCTAGACAGCCGAGCAAAAAGGTATTAAACACTGACTATGGATTGGAAAACCACTTTTTTGGGCAGACTGCTTACAATGATAGGTTAAACCATTAACATATAATCCTTTTGTGCAACTTCTCAACAATAATAAATATGAACTGCTTCCAGGCCAAGAGGTCAGGATACTAAACCGCATGCCAAGTCTGGTGGACGCAAATCATCATCAGGCAATCAGAAAAAGTGATCAAGGTTTTTACATACATACTGTCATATTTTTTTAAAGTCACCTTCAAAACTCCTATTATCACCTCAACCTATCTGATGTTTTGTACAGCTTGTCAAAACCCTTGGTGCGTCGCCTTGTGCATGGCCATCACAACGCGTACAACCAAGCTCATCTTCAGCACAATGTACATTGAGATTTACAATGCCGGTTCAAAACTTGCCTGCCTAAGTTACTACACCAGCACGCAATCTCGACGCTTTTGGACCTAGTCATCGGCATTTTTGTATAGTCTAGGATCCCACTATCTAATCTCATGAAACTACGAATCCTACATACTGCTAGCTGCACTGTACCAAACTCTATGCCAAACTGTAACCTGTCATTGGACATATGGTGTGAACTGTTGTAACCTTCCAACTCGAGACATTGCCGGCTTCATAACATACATCCATGTAATATAAATACAATCTGTACCTCTGCACTACGTTTACCGGTACTCACTATACTCACCTCTACCATTTCATTTCCCGTTTAATTGCGCGCCGCGTGCAATGGCGCGCATGATGTACTAGTAATATGAACAATAAAGCCATGAATTGACCCAGCCAAACAAACTATTCTAGACATTGGAATACAAGACACCAAATTCTTTGACATGGCTAGAAACAACTGCTCTAAAGGGCACAGATCCACGGGAGTGTCAACAGGGGTATCAGACATGTAAAATGAGGCCTCGTTTAGTTCCAAAAAAATTTTCACCCCAAACTATCACATCGAATCTTACGGCATATGCATGGAGTATTAAATATAGACGAAAAAAAAACTAATTGCACAATTTAGTTGGAAATCGCGAGACGAATGTTTTAAGACTAATTAGTCCATGATTAGCCATAAGTGCTACAGAAACTAACATGCACTAATGATGGATTAATTAGGCTTAACAAATTCGTCTCGCAGTTTCCAGACGAGCCATGTAATTAGTTTTTTTTATTAGTATCCGAAAACCCCTTCCGACATCCCCAAACATCCGTTGTGACATCCAAAAATTTTTATTTCGCGAACTAAACACAGCCTGAATCCCAAACACAGCCTGAATCCCAAAGTGTACTCCACATGAATGACCTCCAATGAGCAGTGATGGTCTTTGCTTCACTTGGCATTCCACTTGAGACATACTCCATAACGTGATGGTATGATGTGATCGCTGCCAATTTGGTGTCTGAAGTCAGAGAACCAGGAGAATCCAGTGTTGCTGAAGGGGGCGACAACTTGTCGGGTTGCGATTGAAGTGGGAGTGGCAATAGCACCTTAGGTGCAGCAGATTGATTGTATGGAGCATGCCAATCACCGGTGTGTTGCGGCTGCACTGGCGCAAGACCACTGACCTCCTCCAGCAACAGAGCAAGTGTAAATGTAGCATTTAAATCTTTTTGTCATTGAACCAACAGAATCAATTTAATATCAGAGTGCAAGCCATCAATGAAATCCATGACGAAGTAAAGTTGGTCTGTGTTGGAGGGATAGGTTGCAAGCTGATCAACTAATTTAGTGAACTGGGACACATATTCCAAGACATATGTGAGTCGTTTGACGTTAAGCGCGTGTTTAGTTGCTACCCCCAAATTCCAAAAAAGTGCTACAGTAGCCATCACATCGAATCTTGTGATACGTGTATGGAGCATTAAATGTATACGAAAAAAAAACTAATTACACAGTTTGGTTGGAAATTACGAGACGAACGTTTTAAGCCTAATTAGTCCATGATTGAACACTAATTGCCAAATAAAAACGAAAGTGCTACAGTAGCCGAATTCCAACTTTCTCTCCAATTAAACACGCGCTAAACAATTGCCGGATGAGGAACTCGCTGGTCACGATCGAAATGATCATGGAGGCAACACAATGATAACCAACTACAGTTTGGAAGTTGCGATTCTACTGGCTGCAACCACCTGGTGGCAGGAATGTCAAAGTGCATTTTGGCAACACGAATCCAGAGGGATTCATCAACGACACACATATCAAAGGGCCTGTTTAGATGCTGAAATTTTTGGTAAAATGACACTGTAGCAGTTTTCGTTGTTATTTGGTAATTAGTGTCCAATCATAGTCTAATTAGGCTTAAAAGATTCGTCTCGTGGATTTCGTCTAAACTGTGTAATTAGTTTTATTTTTTATTTATATTTAATACTTCATGCATGCGTCCAAAGATTCGATATGATGAAAAATCTTGAAAAATTTAGCATTTTAAGAGGGAACTAAATGGTACCAAACGCCACACATATCAAAGTACTTTTAGCAACGGGAGCACCATAGCCTCGGGTTCACCGTCGAATTTGGGGAAATTGAATTTGGAGAGTCAGACCCGAAGGGGTGTAAGCTCTGACGACGGGGAGTGGCGCTGGGTGTGTAACATTGACTAGGACAACAAGTCGGGCTCGAGGTCAACCCGAACCCATTATTCCCGGGTGTTTTGTCGAAGCAGAGCCTGTTGGACCCATCAGCGAGGGATCCGTCAAATGAGCGTGCAATTGCAAACACAGGAGGAACCATGAGACTCAGGTGATGAGACAAAGTGTCGATCACAGCGTGGTCCCAATGCTTCACGATGTTGTGGTCTTCCATCTTGATGTCGCAAATGGCGTCTTCGATCTCCGGGCGCCACACGACGAAGCTGGCAGCGGCTGCCTCCAACGCCTCGACATACACTCGTCCTTGATCTGCTTAGGGTAGGTGTTCTCAGGATCGGATAGGCCTTGCTCCACGTGATCCTTCGAGGTTGACTGTTGATGGAAGTCTGCATCACAATTGGCACGAGTGCGCTTTAGATCGACGAAGCGCTTCTCCCAGTTCGGTCGTGGTGGGTGAAGCGATCGGCGAGCTCGTCTAGCATGAGCTTGGTGTTGGCCTCCATGATTCTGCAAACATGCTAGAAGCAGGTGAAGTGGGGATGTTTGCGAAGCGATTGGCGAGCTCGACTAGGATGAGCTTGTTGTTGGTCTACATGATTCTGCAAATGTGCTGGAAGCAAGTGAAGTGAGGATGTGGTAGACCACGATCCAGGACCATGAAGTCTGCTACCAATTTGTTATTGTTGCGTGAGGAAGCGCAAGAAGGAAGCAAGCAGCTGACATGGAACAGGGAGAACGAGAAGGGACTGAGAAAGTGAGAATGATTAGAGGTAGTGTATTCAGTTACAACTTTGCTGTCAACACAACACAAGGCATATATAGCAAATCCATGACGGGCCGAAGACGCAGGCGCTGGGCTGACGGGATCTCTTGGGCTTAATTAGGCGATGGCGCTTCATCAGTCTTCGCCCAGGAAAGCGTACCTGAAGATGCAGCAGCGTTGATACCCCAGCTCGTCCTGCTCAAACATTTGTTTTGAATCTCATTTATAAATTCTCACTTTACTATTGTCAATTTTGTTTATGATACTTATTTTTTCAGAAGAACCTTTTATCTAAAATACTCATTTTTACGAAACTACTGATTGTGCCATTCGCTTGTTTTGATGGAAACATGCATCGTCTTCCTTATTCTACTAGTACACAGTGTTTACATACATGACCAAAAACCACCGTACACAAGCACCTCAGCTACGGCGTGGCCGCATGGGGTCTGCTTGCGTAGTAGCGCGAGAAGAAGTTCTTCACCCATAACATTACTTACTCTATATATACAGGAACGGAGGAACTTGATGATAAGATTGAAGCGTCGTCCTAGCCATCTTAGTCCCGCCTCGCCGCCGTGGCGCCAGCGCGCCCACCGTGCCCTCCTCCATCGCCGTGTCCTCCACCACCCTCGTTTCCAGCGGCCTTGTGATCCGCCGCATCCTGCTGCTGCTGCGGCGCTTCAGCGACGGCGTATTGGCCTACCACCTGCGAGAAGCCAGATCGAACCGAGCATCAGAGAAGCATAAGCATGCGGCGTCAGCAAATCAGCACGAGCTCGGAGGCAGGACACGGCATGCATCTATACCTGGCCTGCCACGAACTCGGTGACGATGCGGCCACCGGGCACGGCGTCCTGGGTGACGTTGACCCCGTGCTTGGCAACGGCTTCACTCGCCTGGCCCGTGCCGACGGCGCCGACGGCCTGGTTGTACGCGGCGGCGGTCTCCATGAAGGCCGCGGCGCTGAACCCGCCGCCGCTCTCCTGCGGGACCTGGACGCCCGGCACGCTGTCCTCGGCGGAGCGCATGGCCGCGGCGTCGCGCGGCGCGATGGGTTGCCCCGCCAGCTCGCCCTTGACTGGGAAGGCGCTGCCGTATTTGATGGGCTCCTGCTGCGCCGCCGGGACCTTGCCGCCCTGCGCCTGGAGCCCTTCGTCTCCTCTTCTTGGCTGCGGCTGCTCCATTGTTACCACTACTCTTCCAGCCTCTAGAGTAGCTAGACGCCTATACCTGGCGATCGAGATGCCTCCCGGAGACGCGCGGACACTACGTGAAAAAGGGTTTTTAGGGGCGGTTTTAGATTATTTATAGGGGTGGTTTGTCTAGCTGTCCCTATGCAAAGGTCTTTACAAATCATGTATTTGTAGGGGCGGTTTTCAGGTCGTCCCTATAAATCGATTTATAGGAGCGGCTGGTGTTTCCAGTCGCGCCTACAAATTATAGGGGCGGACAGTACGTTTTTCTGCAAAAAAAAAATTCAAATTTACAATTCAAAATCGCGTTGCCGAACGTCCCACGACTAACGTTCCGAACCGCGTTCGCGTTGCCGAACGCCCCGCGACCAACATTCCGAACCGCGTTCACGTTGCTGAACGCCCCGCGACCGCGACTACAAGCACAAGAGTATTCTATAAACTACAATTACAAGTCCAATTCACAAGAATATATACAATCCATCATTAAATATATAAATTCCATAGACATTGTTATCAACGTACTAGAGCTAGCCTTTCAGTCTCATGAAGGTGTTGGTACTGAGGATTTGTACCTAACTCAGACTCTCGGTTATGGTAGGCGCCTCTAACGTGTATAATCTGGTCCAATATGAAGTTGCAAAGGTCGCCGACGAGCTCTAAGAGTTGGTCATCCTTGTATGGGTCTATTTTCATTCCTTTCTCTTCTCTCCACTACAAGAGAACAAGTTTCAGTTTAGTATTTCATACCATTTACGAAGTTTTTATACTACGGGTGAAGAGGTTCAAACTTACCCTTAATGAGTGTCTCCTGTAGACACCGGTGTTACTCATTATAGAACATACATAGTATCCATAATGTACACTCTCAGGCTTCTGCTTGGGGCACTGTGTGCTTTGCATATGAAAATGTTAAGTAATGCTTTTGACAACCATGTAATGGAGTACTGAAGAAGTAAGTGTTAGCAGAGGTAACACGGCCAAAGCTTTAACAAAATTTACAAGCTAAGTCTTTTTCCCTACCTCCTCGTTCGGGTCAAAATCCTTGTCCAAATCTTCCTCCGTTGGCCTCCTTCTGGCTTCACGTGGGAAAGGATCCTCGGGACTTTCATATCCCTCTTCTGAGTCATCATCATCATCATCCTCTTCTTCTTCGCCTTCAGCAGCCTCTCCTTCGGGGCCTTCCTTCTCGTCATACTGCTCCTGAGTAAGCATCACTTCTATATCCTTTTCTACCTCGTTATCGAACTGTTCCTGAGTAAGCTGGTCCTATAGTGCTTGCTCCTCAAGGGTTGACTGCTCATCAGGCTCGGGGCATCGGGCTACACTGTTTGGTGTCCGCGACATTATTTCACGCTTTGTTCTAATAGATGCAAGAAAGTGTGCTTTAGAAACATGTTAAAAAAAGTCCTATAAAACAACAATATATCAAAAAAAACTAGTAGTAGCAGTAGTAGAGGCCTTAAAAATATGCCAATCATCATTTGATCATGAACTTGGAGCATCAAGGCATCATAACAGAGAAGAGAGGAGAAGATAATGTAGGGGCAACTGCTAATGATGCCAAGTTCCTCACAAGTTCTTGATCATCAGCTCATATACCATATAATGTATAGACTTGGACAATTTCAGCATCGGCAAAACAAAGGAGAGGAGAGAAGAGGGGAGATTTGGCAAAAAGAAGCAACAGCTGCTTAACAAACATAGTGCAGCAGCTGATGGTAAAAGACATGACAACAAGTCCTGGGCAAGTCCTAGGAGATTTGACAAAAAAAACAACAACAGCCAACAGTTAGTAGCTAGAAGTCATAAATAGTAGTAGTAAGTAGAAAGTAGTACAGTAGAGAAGAGAGGAAGAGGAGAAGATAGAAGAGAGGAGAAGAGAGAAGAGAGGTGAGAGAAGAGAGAATGATAACTTAACTGAAAAAAGATCAATTCCATTCCATGGCATCAGTCAAAAAAAGGTAGCAACACTAGTTATTGCCAAAAAAGTAGCTTAGACAGTCAGTGCACTTAACCTATTTGGTTCATGGCCATGGCCTGCCTCAGATTTCACAGAGCACCAGCTGTTGGCGCAATGGTTTTAAGTTTTAACTACAGAACAATACACCTCTTTTTTGAGCAACAAGGAACTACTGTGGATAACATAGTATAATGAAGCAAGCAACAGTTTGTATTACGAAAGCATAACCTCCACCAAGACTTGAATTTTTCAATAAAAAAGGCATATCTAACAGCAAGATTAAATATTAACATGAGACACTAACAAGAAAATAGTGAATAATAAAGCAACAGTCTTATCAAACAAGGATTTCTTGTTGCCCCCTAACAGTGGTAGTAGGTGGCATCATACTTTGCACATCATGTTTTGTAATGCATGCCTATGCCCCAGTATTGCATGACAAGCTAGCAGAGAAGATAATTTCACAAGGAAAGAAAAATTATCTAAACAATTGCTAAACTTAGCAAGAAAGATCAAGATGCATACAAACATAATTATCATCAGATCGGTGCATGCTCTAAGGCTGACGACACAAATTTCAAGGTAGGACACATCATGATAATCAAGGAATGAGGCCCCGGCCCTGCTGCTGCGATGTAACCGTTTGGCCTACGACGACCAAGTGTCAGCCAAATGGACACAAACTTCCCTAAAAAAATGGACGCACAGACACGGAGCCAGATTCAGTGTGTTATATTAGGGTGCTTATTATACGCATGGAGAATCATGAAACATCCAAATAAGACCCTAGTACCTCCAATGTAAACTAAACAAATTTACTTTGCCAATTAAATAGATCTACCATTGTGGAGCATTTTTTTCGGCTCCATGAACAACTTCATTTTTGTTTATTTGTTTGTTTTGGTTGCTTCTTCTAAGATTATTTGTGTGATCAACCAGCTCCTGCAGAAACTACAGTGAATTACTATCTGAAGTAGCACACAAACTTAAAACTACTAAAAGCACAAGTGTCAACTTGGATCCATAACCTCATGCGGAAACAAAAGAAGACTATGTGTGTGGTCAAGACTCAAGAGTACCGCTCTCAATTCCTATTAGCCTATGCAAGTTCTATTTTCCTATTTCTAGGCTTGTGGGTCCATTTGGGCTCTAATTTTATGAAACCAGTTTCTCCGTGGGATGGAAAAGGAGCTTCACCAACTCTAACTTCTAACTTACATAAACATCCCAGATGAAGCATCAGCATACTGCCACACACAGCTTAAGTTACTTGACCTTAACTACTTAAGTACTTGACCTAACCTATTCACAAAAGCTCATGCTGTTCAAATACTAATTATGTGGACTACTAACAATAACTTGTAGAAGCCAACTTTACTGAACCACATCTAAAGGTCAACATACTCAATGCCTCATAGAGCCCGAGAAGTAGAAATTAGCAAACAAATTAATTCTTCAACATTCCAATCAAACGCAAGCTAGTCAGCTACTGTTCAATGTCAAAAGAGAAAAGAATGATCCATTTTCACTAGATAAGCAATCATGCTAAGTTACTAACTCGCATAAATCAGAGAGGGAGCGGCACAGGGAGAGAGAGCGGGAGATCACTGACTTGGCCACTGTGCAGGGAGCCTGGTCGTTGGCGTGCGGGGGTGGGACACCGGGGGCCGGGCGCAGGGGCGCTGGGAGCCTGGTCGTCGGCGTGCGAGGGCAGGACGTCGGGGGCCGGGCGCCGGGGGCCAGGGTGCGGGCGCGGGACCGGCGGCGGAAACCCTAGGCGCGCGGGGGCAGGCGCCGGGGGCCGGGTGTGGGCGGGCGCAGGCGCAGGACCGACGACGTTGCCAGCGGCGGAAACCCTGGGCGCGCGGGGGCAGGCGCCGGGGGCCGAGTGCGGGGCGCCGTGGGCCGGGTGTGGCCGAAGCGCGGGACCTGGCGGCGTGGCCGACGGTGGAAACCCTAGGCGTGCGGGGCAGCCTAACGGCGTTGGAGGTAGAAGACATCGCCCAGATAGTCTGACTCCCGTGTGCTCTCCTATTTATACATGGGACTATTTGTAGGGGCGATTTCTGATCCTAGCCGCCCCTATAAATGTATTTCTAGGGGCGGTTCCTGATCCAGCCGCCCCTACAAATACATTTGTAGGGGCGGTTCTTGATCCAACCGCCCCTACAAATAGTTTCTATTTTTTAAATTATAAATTCTATATTTTTATATCATAAAAACACAAAGTAATATAAAAAAATTGTGTATATGTACAAATATAATATTTTTTATTATTATATATATGAAGAAATATATATATAAATAATTATAGTCAAAACAATATAGAAAACAAAAAAAAACAAAAATTAAAAATTTGAATTTTAAAATTTCGACTACAATTTTATGACATTAAATGAAATAAAATGAAAATGTTGTAAACATAAAAGTTGTATAACTCATCGACATGCACAACTTTTATTTTAGTCATCTTGTCATGTGACTTTGTTTGAACGATTCAAATTTTGAAATTCAAACAATTTCAACTTGAAACAATATTTTGAAAGAGTAAATGATTTCAGATGAAAACTCATGAATACCAAAGTTGTAGAACTCATCAATATGTACAACTTTTATTTTGATCATATTTTCATTTGACCAAATTTGAACAGTTGAAATTTTGAATTTCACTAAATGACAATTTCAAAAAAGATTTTGAAACCTTAAATGATTTCAACAATAAAAGTCGTGAACATAAAAGTTGTTGAACTCTTCACTGTCTACAACTTTTATTTTGGTCACTTCTTCATGTGATAAAGTATTAGTAAACATTGTTCATAAATTCACATATGACTCATAGTTTCATGAACTATACGAGAAACATGTTGATTTATGAACAATGTTTACTATCACTTTGTTAGATGAAGAAATGATCAAAATAAAAGTTGTAGATCTTGATGAGTTATACAACTTTAGTATTCAGTACTTTTTTAGTTGAAATCATTTAATGGTTGAAAATCTCGTTCGAACTTGTCATTTTTTTTAAATTTGAAAATTTGAAGTGCTCAAACTTTGTCAAATGAAAAGAATGACCAAATCAACACACTAACTTGATAGGGCAAGATTTTAGAAAATTTTAGGAAAAAAAATCATCACATTTGGAGTTAGTATGAGGGAGAAAGACTAGTTACAAATTTTACCCAGAGATTAAAAAGAAAAATCACAACTGTTCATGATGATCAATGATGAACAAGTGTGATTTCTCTTTTTAATCTGTGTCTGAAACTTATAACTAGTTTTTCTCCCTCATACTAACTCCAAATGTGATGGTTTTTTCCCTAAAAATTTCTAAAATCATGCTCTATCATTTCAGTCTAGTCATCTATCTTTGTCAATAATTTTGAATAATTCAAATTTTAAATTTTAGAAAATGACAGCTTCAAACCTGATTTTCAAACACTAAATGATTTCAGCTATAAAGGTGATGAATATAAGAGTTGTATAACTCATCAAGATCTCCTACTTTTATTTTGGTCATTTCTTCATTTCATAAAGTGTTAAGTGATTTCATAAAGTTTTAGTAGTAATAGAGTGGATGTTCAAATAGAGTCATCTGGATGTTGCAAAGGGTAGTCTCACACACATGCATAAAATATAGTCTCACACACATACAAAAATATGTAGTCTTACACACGTATATAAATATATAGTCTCATATGCATGCATAAATGAAGTCTTACAAACACACACTTACACAAACACTCCACGTTCAATAACTAGCTAGCCCGCTGTAACGACTTTCCCCTTGACACCTTTTCGTTCCCATGGCATTATGTCTTTGGAGAGGTTCTTTTCCACAACACTAATCTTCTTAGGAAAAGTCTGTGAATAACGGTATCTCATCATAGTTATTGTAAGCTTCAACATCATCCACGCCATCAACTCTAATAATGTGTTGTTTCCCGGAGGCAACCACGTGCTTTGTCTTCTTCTTCGGGGAGAGGTTACTTTATGGGTCAGACATATAGAAAACTTGTGCGACACGTGAAGCGAGCACCTAAGGGTCATCTTGATAGCCTAGATTCTCGAGGTCCAGGACTCTCAATCCAATCTCGTTCAGTTGGTGTTGTTTGATCCAGCGGCATCGAAATAGGGCCACCATTATATCCCTTCATAGTCAAGTTCCCATATCTCTTCAATGATGCCAAAGTATTGGATCTTTTGCCCTAATCCATCGAGAGCCTCTATTCGAACGCCGTTGTTTTGGTTCACATATTTACTATCCTTTGCGTGGGTATAGTACGTATATCCATTGATGTCATAAGCATTCCAAGATGTCACTTGTCTCGATGGCCCCTCCGCCAACCTACTGATGGTAATAGAGTCTATGGTTTCTTTAGGCGGTATGTTTTGGTCCTTCAACCATGTAGTTAGTCGTTGCTTGTGTTGTTTCATGATCCAATCATCCGAACGGCCATTTCTCTCCGCCATAATGATAGCCAAGTGTTCATCAATATACGATTGCATCAGTTGTGTACTCTGCAAGACACTGTAATACGCCCGACTCACCTCTTTGTAATCATGGTCGATGAACACTTTTCTACCACTGGTGCCCTTCCTAGCCAGCCTACCCTTGTGACGAGAATCGAGTTTACCAATCCCTTTCTATACTTTTAGGTACTCTTGACAGCACTCGACGACTTCTTCAGTACTGTAACCCTCTATCATGGAGCCCTCTAGGTATGCTCGATTATGCACTGTATCGACTTAGAACCGACATGAATCGCTCGTAGGGCCACATTTCATGCAAGTAGCAAGGGCCAAGCGCCTATATTTGATGAACCATGTGAATCATGAGATTTGGCATTATATCAAAAAAAAGCAGGAGGTAAACACATCTCTAGTTGGTTTTGTGTCTCCACCACAAATTCATGTAGGTGGCTCAGCTCTTCCTTGCCAATCGTCTTCTGTGAGATCTTCGAAAAGAAGTAGCACATGCGGGTGATGGCCATTTTCAAGAACTCTGGCTTTATAGCCCTGATTGCAATATTTAGAAATCATGTCAGCATCACATGGCAATCGTGAGCCTTGCAGTGTGTTATTGACAAGTCCTTCATCGACACTAGCATCTTCACATTTGCTGAAAACCCAGTCGGGACTTCGATTCCCCTCAGGAAAGTGCATATAGCACTCTTCTCGTCTGGTGTTAGGTTAAAGCACGCCACGGGCAGAGTGTATTTCCATTAGCCTCAGGTACCGAGCGAAGCTGTGGCATCACGTTTAGCTGCACCATGTCTTTCCGTGCTTTCAGACCATCCTTTGACTTACCTATGTCCATCAAGGTAGCAATGAGACTCTCAAAGACATTCTTCTGCACGTGTATAGCATCAATGGCATGGGGGACCTCCAAGCCTGTCCAATAAGGCAGATCATGAAAGAAGATCGATTGTTTCTTAAAAGGTACGCCTTCGACAGGAGGTGTGCTTCTATCTCTGTTCGTCCCATCTGGATTCTTCTTTCCATAGACGACACGTATGTTTTTCACCATTCTGTACACGTGTTCTCCGTTATGACGTCTCTCTGAAGAGGGTTCAATCTCTGGGGCGTTGTCATAAAATCTAAAGAACAATTTGTACGGTACTTGTGACTTGTCTTTAAGAAGCGTCGGTTCCTTAAGTAAACTATCTTCTTGGATGCATCCAGGTACACCCATGTAGTACCATCCAAGGAAACCAAGCATCCTGTCTTCCCTTTGATCTGTCCAGACAAAGCAAACAGCGTGGGGTAATCATTGGTAGTAACAAATATTATTGCTCTACATATGAAGTCCTCCTTTCAGAACGCATCGTACATCTGCTCCCCATGTCTCCATAGCCTCTCCATTTCTTGCATCAAAGGCTTGAGGAACACGTCTATATCAATGCCTGGTTGTTTAGGGCCTAGAAATAAGAATAGTGAGGAGAAGGTACTTTCTCTTCTGACACAACCATATTGGGATGTTGTACATGGTCAAGATCACTGACCATGTGCTGTGGTTGCTCATCCTCTCATTGAAGGGATTCATTCCATCGGTGCTCAAGCCAAACCGAATATTCCTTGGGTCATCGCTGAATTCTTTGTGCTTCTCATCAAACCTTTGCCACTGACTACAATCAGCCGGGTGTGCAATCTTATCATCATCCACCTTGCGCTCATCATCCCACCATGTCATGAGTGCGGCTTCTTTAGGGTTTAGGAAGATACGTCTCAAGCGGTCGGTCACTGGCAGGTACCACATTACCAGGGCAGGAATTCTTCTCTGCTTTACATCGTTGCCTAATGGAGTGTCCTCTGGGGGTTGAGATTCTTGTACCACCTTTTTGTACCCTTCTTATTCCTCTTTTTCCCTGTGGAGGGTTTGTCCCCACCGTAAAGGTCATTGTTCTTATACCGGCTGGCCCCACACCGGGGACATTTATCTAGTGACTTGAACGTTTAGCCACGAAAAAGTATATAGTAGTTGGGGCATGCATGGATTTTTTCAACCCCCATTGTCAATGGACTTATGACCTTCTTCGCTTGGTATGTGTTAGCGGGAACTGAGTTTGGTTGTGGCAGCACCCATGACAGGAGATGCAATAGATCATTGAAACTATAGTCTGACCAGTCGTACTTAGCCTTCAGGATGAGCAGGTCAAGCACGAAACGTAGCAATGTCCAATGTGTCGAACAACCCTTTTCAACACCATACACAGTCTCCTTCGATGCTTTTGTCACCCTTTCCAAATTTTCTAGACCTTTCGGGCTATTTAGTAAAATCTCTGGTCTAAGGGCTCAAATTATGTCCTCCAAATCATCTTCATCCCCAACATGTGCTCCACCATCATTATTGGCACCACCTTCGTCGTTACCATCTCAACCACCAGCATCACCACCTTGTTCATTACCAAACTCGAAATCCATTCGTGCATCAAGCTCTGCTGAATATTGGGACATGGATTCTATGGTTTCGTCGTCGTATTCCTCCTCATCCTCGTCGTTAACAATAACCGTTTCACCATGATGAATCCACACTGTGTAGTCCTCAACAAATCTTCGCATAATCAAATGTGATCTGATGATAGTCACATCTGTCCATGCCATATGGTTCTTGCAATCTTTACATGGGCAAATAATTGTATCCTTATTCTCTTTCAATGTCGTTGCATGCTTCTTTGCGGCTTCAATAAATTTATCCACCTCTTCACGGAAACCTGCCTTGAACCTTAACGAACCATACATCCAAGAGTTCATGTACTCCATCTTTTACAACAACAACAAAACAAACATTAAATGACTACTTATTCAGATATATATAAAAATAAATCAAAGTAATAATTACTTGAGAATAATTGTATATACTTCATATATATATGAATATAAATCTAATATAATTACATGAAGCATACAAACATACCATGGTAGAGGAAAATTAATTAATGGTCCATTTATCCATAAATTATTAAAATACATATTTATTGATTACAATAAACAATTTCAAAGACAACAATTAGCAACAATTATACTTTACCCAATATCTTTCATACAAACCCTAGTCCAATTTCATCAAACATAAATTTACAAAAACAAAATTAATAAAAAAACCAAACCCTAGATCTAGATCCACATGCACATGAAACATCCATAAAACTAACTAATTGTTCACTAAAATCAAGAAACATGAACCAAATAAGGGTATGATCTTGTTCCTCTCCCTAATTTACCCTAGTACATTTAAAACTTGGGTCTAATTTGCTTCATAAGTAGCTCAAGCACCATAGAAGAGAGAGAAAAATAAAACTCTAATTACTCACTAACCAACCATTAAAACTTCAAAAAAAAGTATGGAATAGCATTTTCTTACCTTCTACAACCTCTCCACCAAAGGATTTGAGACCAAAACCTTCTCCCCTCAGTAGAGCAATTTTTGGGAGGTGCCCAAGGCCTCCCCACCTTTCTTTCACGGGTTCGAGTGAGTGACCCGAGGAGGAACGAAGGTGCTTGCATCTGTTTTATATGGGGGGCATTTGTAGGGGGCGGCTGGTGATTGAGCCGCCCCTACAAATCAGAGTTATAAATACGGGGCCATTTGTAGGGGCGCAGCCGTACCTACAAATCAGACCCAATTTGTAGGGGCGGCTCGTATCACCAGCCGCCCCTGACTGTTCTATTTTTAGGGGCGACTGGTGTCTGGGCACCCGAGCACGTCACTATAGGGGCGGCTCCATCACTAACCGCCCCTAAAAAAAAATCGAACCGTTACTAAAAAAAAATCGTTTTTTATGTAGTGGGAAATTCTTGTTGGCTTGGCTCCTGATCCGCCGGCAAACTCAAGGTTAATGTGTTGCTTTCACTACCCTTATATATGGATACTTGTTCTTATCATTCACTACTGTAGCTAGTAGATAGGAGTGGCTAGATTTTTCTACCAAGCAGGAGCTTTTCGCTAGGCACTGTATCGCGTGCAGTACGTGGAGGAGTCGGGTCACCGGTGGCTGCAATCTAGATGCGTCGGTACGTACGGGCATCCGTGGTGGCCGGATTGGATTGGTGCGACGGTGCTGGAGCGGCGCCGGCGCATGGTCGATGCGGTGGCTACGTGTGTCTCCCCTTTCGCGTCGTCGGCGTACACACGGCGCGGCGAAGCCTGCACGTGTTTTGGCAACTTGTGCTGGTGGCACCCTCGTGTCGTCGCCACAGATCAGAGATCACACAGCTAGCGGATATATGTAATAACGATCGTACTGGCACATTTTTGTCTCCAAATGACTGTCCTAGCTAGCTAGAGATAATCTCTTGGCTATTTAGTGTCGTGCTCACAAAAGAAAGTTTCTTGATATGAGCCAGTAGCTTCTCTAGCCTAGCATACGACAGATAGAATAGTACATCAACGTGGTCGGTGATCAAGAACGCCGTCATGCTGGCGATTAGCTCCTTCACTGTGCGGCCTGATCATTCTAATCCCAAAGAAGCCTGCAGATGCGACTGGGCCGGCAGATTACAGGCCCATCACACTCGTACACAGCATCGCCAAGCTGATCTAGAAGCTCCTGCCAAACAGGCTATGTAGCCCATGCCTGGCGCAGCTGGTTGACATCATCAACTAGAGTGCATGCCTCCATCTTCATCTTAGACAACTTCAAATTTGTGCAGTGTGCTGCAATGCTTCTGTGGCACAAGAAAATCTCATACACCTGCTAAAGTTGGCTAATTCTGATGGAGGTGCTTAGGGCAATCAGATTCAGCCCGACATGGCGAGCTTATTGGAGCGCAGACCACCTAACCAAAGCATCATCGAAAGTGCTCCTCAACGGCTAACCTGGAGCACCAATTCTATGTAAGGGCTTGTTTATACACATTCGTATCCATCTCAATCCACGTATGTTGTGGTGGATTAGGATGAAAATTAAACTAAGTCCAATCCTAATGCACTCCAACACATATGAATTAATATGGATACGAGTGTATCCAAGCAAAAGTCTAAACAACGCATTCTACAAGGCAACACTTGTCACCGCCAGCACTATTCATTTCAGTAATAGATGATCTCACCGTTGTCGCCTGTTCACCTGGAGTAATAAATAGGAAGGAAATAACAATGTGAGGGTAATCTTGAACTGAGCAGTGGCAATGGAAAATTTAACCTCCTTTTCTGATGAATGTTATGTGGAGAATGTCATTACATCATCCTCAGATCATTATGCCATTTTAATATCAATTAATAAATAAACCATGGCACAGTGAGAATAATTATTTCAAAAATGGCTTTAAATGTGGAGCAATGTTGGCTGGGCAAGAACATCAGACTATAAAGAGGTTGTTGAAAAGAACTGGAATAATTGCTTTGAGGGCGCAAGAAATCTTCATTCTATTTGGTCCCATTTTGGCGGAATGGCCACTTCATTGAAACAGCAGAGTAAAAATACTTTTGGATCAATAAAAAAATCAACAAACACTACTACAGAAAACATCTTTAGAGGCGGGTAAAATAGGTTTTGATGGGCGGTTTGCGCAACCGCTACAATGCCACCGATTGTAAACATGGGGCGTCTCTAGCGACGGGCTTTTAACCGCGCCTGAAAATGCATTTCTAGGAGCGGTTCTGTTAGGATCTCCGCCTCTAAAAATATATTTTCAGGGGCGGTTCCATTAGGAGAACCGTCTTTGAAAATGTATTATCAGGGACGGTTGCAATAGACAAACCGCCTCTAAAAATTCTTTTCCAGGGGCGGTTCCAATACATGAACCATCCCTGAAAATGCATTACCAGTGAAAATGTTTTTTCAAGGACGGTCGTGGCAATGCAACCGCCTCTGAAAATGTATTTTCAGGGACGGTGTAATCAACCGCCTCTGAAAATCAGTTTAAATTTTTGAATTTTAAATTTCCTCCCAAATTTGAAATCACGTTTTCCCACCAAATTTCATACCCAATTGCAAAAGATTCAAATTAACTTCATAAATACACAATAGTGCACTAGTTATACACACAAGATCAACAAAGTATTTGTACAGTACAAATTACAAGTCAACATTAATTGTGCTCTTGCCTAAAGAATGAAAAGAAGGGATACATGCATTTGAGGCAAAGGGTCTCAAACTTGAGATGTGTTGCATACTCCGAGCCATGATCATAGAATAAGCCCTTCGGATTAAGAACCTCCTGCACCATGAAGTTGCAGAAATCTTCTTGAACAAGTTGAACATCGCTCTGGGTAATTACTTCGTTTGGCCTCGTTGCTTCATGCTACACAAAAAAAGGAACCAATTAGCTAGATTCATATTAATGAACATATGCATATATATGATAAGCAAGCTTACGTCTTCAGGGTTATTGCTGGTAAGTCCCAGTTGGCTCTCATCCATTGCCATACATAGTAGCCACAGAGCATGCTTCCGGTAGGCTGCCTCAAGCACTGCAGGTTGGTGACATGCAAAAAAATAATACTGTGGAACACATTGTTCTATATAAGGAATATGAGAAGCTATTTCAATTAGAAAATGGTCGTATCCATTGATTTACACAAACATCCATCTTCTCCTTCTTCGTTGGGTCATGCACCCCACCTTCTTTAACGTACCATCTGTACGTGCTATTTAAGGAACAAAATAAACACTTTCACTATAATGATAATCGGATGAAAAATAGTGTCACAAGTAGTGAACTACAATTACTTACGTTTGTAACACGTTGATGAAATTTTGGTATGTTTTTCTATCTTTTCTCATAGAGTCAAAGATGGAAATCCTGCCAACTCCCAAATTGATGCTTGTTAAGATGAAGTGATTGTTGCATAGTACAAAAAAAAGATAATAGTGTCAATGTAAACCATCTACCAAATAGCATGAAAAAAGATAGTAGTCGATCTTACCCGAAATTGTATGGGGCTTCTATATATTGGAATTTTTGATGAGCTATGAACACCTTCCCAATATATAATGCAACTTCATTCCTTGCTTCCCTATACGAAGCCTTCCTAATTGCCTCTCTCGCCTTGCCCTTGGCACCCTTAAATGCTAGGATGATCATTTTGCCACAATAGAGGTCCAGTGTGACGTGCCTCGCAAATGAGATTTGGGTCAAGGTATGTGTTCCCCAAGTTCAACTTGGCCGAATCCATCCACTCTTTCCTACATGAAAGTAATGCAAATGTGTGGTTAAAAGGATAGCACATGCACATAAAACCAAATTTGAGGATGAGTTTAAAAAAACACTACTTACATGCACCACAGGGTAATCTGACTTACATCGAGTATCTTCTGTCGGTATAAAAATTGAATGTCCTCAAAAGATATGGTCAGTTTCAAAAATTCTACACCGATAGCGAATATATCGTTAGCAGGGTAATTCACTGGCAGTGACTCTAAGCCGAGTTCTACTGCTTCCAAATACCACATCTGAAAGACCCTCATGTGTAATAATTTTTTGTTGCCTACTATGGCAAAATCAGGTAGGAATTCCTTGCCTAGCACGTATTCATAGGGGCACTCGGGACTGTCTTGTTCCATCATCTCTTTAATGAATTCAACTGCTTGCCTAGGGTTTGGCTCAAACAGTGTTGGCCACCAAAGATTATTCTAGATCCTTCCTTGGCCATGCTGGCCTTGGCATTTTGAGCTGACGAAGGTACCACCTTGCCCTTGATTGTAGAAGCGTCCTGGGGGATCTTTTTGCCAAGAGACCTCCACATCGCAGATATGCCAGCATCCTGGCGGGTTGCTACCCTTCTTAAATTCTCTCACCATCTTAGGAAACATTTATAGCTTCGATGGCTGGTGGAGGTGGCAGTGTCTCTGTTTGTGGCTAGGAAGGCAGTTGGGTGGGCGGTGGCGGTGCTGGCACAATAGTTTGTACTTACGGAAGCAATGTCGGTTGTGGTGGCAGTGGTGGTGCTGGCGCAGTAGTTCCTCCCTATGGAAGCGGTTCCGATGGGGGTGGGGTTGTAGTGGCAGAGATGGCAGAGCACTGCTCCTAACACTTGTTGTGTTCCTTGTTGAGTTTGGTCCTGATGTGCCTCTTCATTGCATGCTTCCTCAAACTCAGGTACTCTCCTTCCTACGATGATATCTTCCATGAATTCTTCATAGGAGAAGCTAAGATTGGGGTGTGCTTGGACTACTAAAACATCCATGAATGAATCGCTCATCTGCTGCTCATATGTCAGTGACAACTGCGCACATGCTTTGCCCATGGCTTGTTCCTCTACCTGAGCCAATTGCAGCTGAGGCGAAGCAGAAGGTGCACCCTGACGGGGTGGTTAACACCACAATGTCTGGTCATTTCCAAGCAATGAAATATCCTACAAGGTTGCCCAATACCATCTCACCATCAGGAGCAGGGATCTCAACTTCATAATCGAGATGATTCGGAGAAATCGCGAGCACTTCAACCCTAGCATATTCGTTCAAAAGTACATTGCTGTGCATAGTGCATCCTGGATAAGTAGTTCCGCTGGCAACCTATATCGTCTTCCCCTTCCTATTGTAAGGAATGTGCAGAGCACACGGTGTAGGCCTATCAATGGTGTCCACAGAAAAAGTCTCAAGTGTGATTGATGCAACACTACTTGGCACTCAGATGATGTTGGCTCCACTATAGACAAACCTTGTGAAGCTCTCAATTGATTAATCTTTTCATCAATATATGCATTGGCCTTCTTGCAAAGGGTGTCAAAAAGGTCATCCTTGTAGCGTTGCCTTGTTATATAGCTACTCACCTTCTGTGGAAAACCATGCTTAAGTCCTAGATTTGAGGAGATGCCCCGCACATGGCCAGGGTGTTCCTTGTTGTTTAGGGCGACACTAATCTCATCCACCTCCTGTCTGGGTTTAAATTTGCCTTGCATTTTCTTCTAAGCAAGTGCCTTTATGGCCTCTGCAGCTGCTTTAGTACGTGCATCTAGGATTACTAGTTGCCCACTTTCTTTATCCTTAACTTCCCTAGCTCTAACCATAGTTTAGTGTGCATTCTTCTAAGACCTCATATTTATATGGAACACCAGGTTCCCTAGCAGCCTCAGCCTCTGCTCTCCACTTTTCAACCTTCAGGCCATATCTAGCCGAGCCGAGATGGTGAGCGTGAATGTTCTTCTTCATGAGCTCACTGTTCAAGACACTCAAGGCTAAGGCCGTAGGTGTGGACTTCTGTTCACAAAACCTTTTCCATTGATCAGGTTTGATCTTCCCAAACTTTTTGCCACCTATTTCATTGCCAACTTCTTGACGAGCTCTTCTGAATCAGGAGGGAAACTAAATGCCCCCATCATCTTCTTCTGTATTTTGGTCTTCTCACTTTTGGGCACAATGTTCCAATGCTATATTGAGCAATCCAAAATGTCCCAGACCACCTCTCCTAGCAAAGCGGGAGCATACGCCATCAGGTTGTATGGGCTCGCTGATAGGGCTAACCTCTTCTACAACAATAGTCTGTCCTTTAGGGAACTTGTTCCACATTCTTTGCCCTCGCTTTCGTTTCTCTCTCTAAGGAGCGGATGATGTAACTATAATCTCTGTCTGTGTTTGTGATTGATCTATGGTATGCCTAGGCATACGGGTAGACACATGCACATATAGATATAAGAAAATAAGGAAAATGGTCACACACTTATGTGAAAAATAAATGTGGTCAACTGATAGAAGTATAGACTTACATCCTCGGTCAGATTGTATTTTGGGTCCTCAAGTTCGGCCCTGATAACCCTACGGTCAGTCCTAGGACTAGGATCCAAAGCTTCTTCCAATGACGTCGACAACATGTCATTGCTGTTGTTGTTCGACAACCACTCGAACTTATCTGCTTTGTTTGTTGTTGTTCTTTATCCATCACTAAGGAATGTGGATGAATTTATCTAAGTCATGACTGAAGGGCGAATTGTTATAAATATTTTGTGTAGTGCACATTCAAAATAAGATTAAAAAGAATCAACATGGACTATAGATGTAGCATTTCTAAACATATATATATATATATATATATATATATATATATATATATATAGCATTTCTAAACTTCATAGATTCCATCAATATTTCTAAACTTCATAGATTCCATCAATATATCTAGCATTTCTATCAATATATATGTAGCATTTCTAAACATCAATATATATATAGCTAGGTTCTACACATCAATATATATGTATGTAGCATTTCTTGTCTAATAAGATTAAAAAGAATCAACCATTGGTGAAAGGCCGGCGGAGGTGATGGCACCGAGGAAGAAGAGGTGCGAGCACCGGACGCAAGGAAGAAGATTGGGGAGCACTGAGGAAGAAAGGCTAGGGAGTGATGGGGGAGCATCGGGGGAGCGCCAACGGAGTGCCAGGACCGCTGAGGGAGCACCGGGTACCGCCGGGGGAGCGCCAGGACCGCTGGAAGCGTCAGAGGATCTCCAGCGGTGGATGGACGCGCGGAGCCCCAAGGATGCTAGGGGAGCGTTGGGACTGCCGGGGGACCACAAGGGGAGCACCGAGACCTCTGGCAGTGGACGAACATGTGGGAGATGGAGGCGGCCAGCGGCCAGCGGCGGTGGACGGTGAAGATGAATAGGCGCCAAGAAAAATTTTGGTAGTGCTTCGCTGCAATTTTGAACAAGCGCACTAGGGACTTTGAAATTTTTCACCCAAGCATGCCTATATAGGGCAAGAATCTTCAGCGGCGGTTCTCTTAAGGCAGCTGCTGTTGAAGATGATCTTCGAAGGCGGCTGACATAAGCAACCGCCCCTAAAGATCATTTTTTGGGGCGACTGACGTATGCAACCGCCCTTGAAAATACATGCCAGGGGTGGCCCACCAGTGCTGTCTATCCCATTTAATTTGTGGACGGCCGAACCTTCCTTTGAGATTTCATAAGGACAAAGGACATCCAGCATAGTCCGGCCTGCTCAAAATTAGCATGGCCGTACCGTCCTACGCTATGTTTAGAAATTTATGTTAGTCATTGGACAGATTTGCCCCCCGTTCATGAGTGGATAAGGACATGTCGGTCTAGATGCTGCTTGTCACTCGCCATACTCGCCTACTGGAGCTACAAATCTACCCTGCCCCCGCCACCCTTGCCACCTCTACCCTTGCCCCATCCTCGGCTGCCCTTGCCCCTAGCCCCGGTGAAATCTCTAGTTTGGTTTTGGTGAATTGATGAAACCCTAAGTGCTAACCTAGTTTATCAAGTGATTAGGAGATAGGTAGCACATTCCAAGTGGTGAAGCAAATGAAGATCATGACATGATGATGGTGATGCCATGGTGATGATCAAGTGCTTGGACTTGAAAAGAAGAAGGAGAAAAACAAAAGGCTCAAGGCAAAGGTATAAATAGTAGGAGCTATTTTGTTTTGGTGATCAAGATACTTAGAGAGTGTGATAACATTTAGGTTCGATAGCCATACTATTAAGAGGGGTGAAACTCGTATCAGAATGCGATTATCAAAGTGCCACTAGATGCTCTAACTCATTGCATATGCATTTAGGATCTAGTGGAGTGCTAACACCCTTGAAAATGTTTGTGAAAATATGCTAACACATGTGCATAAGGTGATACACTTGGTGGTTGACACATTTGAGCAAGGGTTAGGAACTTCAACGGTGGAGTGTTCGCCCATAGAGTGCAGACAGTCCGACGGTGCCACCAACGCCCTAGATAGAAAAGATGGAGGTCACTGTAAGTGACCGGACATTAGTCTCTGAAGGACCAGCGTGTCTGGTCAGTAGCAGTAGAAAAGTGCAGTGTCGGTCATCGACCAGACGCTGGTGCTGAAATGACCAGACGCTGGCTGGGTGTGTCCGATCGAGCATGACCAAAAAGTCATCTCTGGATGCTTACTGGAAACGACCGAACGCTGGGGTTCAACGTCCGGTCACTTTGAGCTGTTGTGTCTAGTCGTCACTTGACCATTGAGACTGGGTAATCAACATTTGAAGAGAGGGGACATGTGGCACGTATCGCGTGACCAGACGCTAAGGTCCAGCATCCGGTTGATATGACTGAAGCGTTCGGTCACCCCGTGTTGTGCCCAGTGAAGGGGTACAATGGCTCTATTTTGTGGGGGCTTCTATTTAAGCCCCATAGCTAGCTCAAGCTCACTCTCTTGGCCATTTGCATTGACATAGCAACCTTGTGAGCTTAGCCAAAGCCCTCCCGCTCATCTCTATCATTGATTCATCATCTTTATGAGATTGGGAGAGAATCCAAGTGCATTGCTTGAGTGTTTTCATCTAGAGGCACTTGGTGTTCGTGCTTCGCTGTGGGATTCACTTGTTACTCTTGGTGGTTGCCACCACCTAGATGGCTTGGAGCAATGAGGATCATCGAGCAGAGAGTGGTGATTGTCTCCGGCTCCGATCGTGGTGATTGTGAGGGGTTCTTAACCTTTCCCCGACAGAGAGCCAAAAGGTACTCTAGTGGATTTCTCATGGCTTGTGTGATCCTCATCTTGTGTTGGTTGTGTGGCACCCTATCGAAGGTTTGGCGTGTGATGCCAATTAGCGCGTGAACCTCCAAGTGAGTGAATCACCACAACGAGGAGTAGCTTGCCGGCAAGAAAGTGAACCTCGGTAAAAAATCATTGTGTTCATCATTTGATTCTGAGGTGATTGGTCTTCATTGGTATTCATTCTTGTGATTGATTGGCCCCTTCTTCGACATGATGGTATAAACAAATTGCTCACTCTCTTTACATTACCATAATCTAGTTGTCAAGCTCTTTAGTGTAGCTAGTTGTGAGAGCTTGTTAGTTTGGTTAGTGTGGCTCTTTAGTTAGCTTTTGAGAGCACACTAACTTAGTGTAGTGTCATAGCTATTGTGTGGATAGAAACTATATAAACTAGAATTGTGGTAGGTGGCTTGCATTTTTAGTAGGCTAGCGCAACACTTGCTTTGCCTGTCTAACTAGTTTGTTAAGTATTGTTGTAGAAAATTTTTAATAGGCTATTCACCCCCTCTAGCCATTAGGACCTTTCACCCGGCCCCGGCTACCCTTGCCTCTAGCCACTACTGCCCTTTCCCCAGCCTCGATGTTCCTCACCCCCATCTACTCGACACGCTGGCAAGCCTCCTTTCCACGCGCTGCTAAAGCCTCACTCCTCCATGCGCTGGTAAGCCACATCTAGTAATATTACATGTCTTGACGTATTTGTTTCTCGAATTAATATTAGGGTACCCTTAATATTAACTTCTTGCATGTACCTAATGGATATATTTTCCATGATATAAACTAGTTTATTAATAATCTCATACAATATTATTTCTTATATAATAATATGTGTAGATGCAGATTTAGAGATTATTTAATTAATAATGGAGTCCGGTAATTAAACCAAATTTTAGGAGTTTTCATTTTATTATTTTGCATAATTGTATAGATATGTTCTTTAAATTGTTTTAAATGGGTGAATTTGGAGTAATAATATGTGTTACTTTAAATCATTTTTCATAATTAAATGTGTGAATTTATTGCTACAAACTAGTTCATTAATTAACCAATGAAGTGAGCACATATATATCTCTTTGCTAGTGATGTGTCTCTTGTTACTTATTTTTATATGCAGCTAACAAATAACTTTGAATTTTTCTTTCTAATCTAATCTAATACATTTGATAGCTTAGCAAGCTATGCAGTGGTATGTTGTGCATCGTGGTCGGACCCCTGGTGTCTACTCCAACTAGGCATGATGCACATGCTGAAGTGGATAAGTTCAAGGGAGCTTGCCACAAAAAATATCAAGTCGGAACAAGAAGCTTATGTAGCCTTCTATGGTCGTCAGGATGTTCTCAGACCACCACCACCACTTGAGCCTGCAACACTTGATAAGAAGATGAGGAAGAGTGCATTTGATGTCATGCATGTCATTATCTTAGCACAAGCTTTAGTCATTTCCTTTTTAGTTTGGATAATTTGGAAGTTAATGTAATGTTAGTTATTAGCATTGCTTGTAAGTACAACTCTTGGTACTAGATTTGGTGGTGCTATGCTTACCACTTCATGTAGGAGGTAACTACAACTATTTGGATGCAGCCAACAAAACAAACTTGCTTGCAGTTGTACTAAGTCTAATGTCAGTGTTAGTCCATGTACCTAGAGTAATCTCAGAGTTATGTCTAATCTAGTGGCAGCGACTATCCCTTGTCTCTTGATATTTCGTGGTTGGTGTAGGATCATGCTATGGGTGCATAAGACTGAGTCTATAGCCATAATGCCATTGTAGTGTACGTACTTGTACATATCGTGCATGGAATGTTGGCCTCTAATATGAAGTCCCGTGCTATTAACGACAAACTCAATAAGGTTGTGGGGCACACCATAGTGTCTTAGGTGGTATTCCTATTTGTATAAGAGCTATAGACACACAAATTGTACACTCTAGTGGCAGCGAGTGTCCCATGGCTCTTGATATTTCATGTGCGAGACATAGGGCTAGTTTGACAACACTACTATAATCCAGCCCTATCATTTATAAGGTGGTCGGACTATCCTATTGTGGGCATAATGAGTTAGACAACTATTCATTGATCGTGGTAGGTTGGTCTATGGTTAAACTTGTTACTTTGTACTATTAGGACCAAAGCCAATACCTACACACCTTTTCCATGAATATTTAGTCACCAAACACGCGAAACACAAAAGTCTCACCGCTAAATAATCAAAGCAACTCTCAATTTATTAAAATGTCAAATGCTTTGAACTATGAGCAAACATACATGAAAGGTTACTAACATTTATGATATGAGGTAGTTACCATCAATTTAGTCATACAATATATGTTCATAATATTTTTATTAGAAACATAAATGTACAATGTAGTTACCATTAAATGAATCACATAATATATTTTCGTAATAATTTTTTTGGAAACATAAATGGTTGACCAATCTTGAGAAATATTGAGTAGCATGAATAGTAGCCATAGGTTTAGGTAGACAATACTTATATAGAAACAGGGCTAAACAGTATAGTGGGCAGTGATTTTGAAGAAGTAGTACTGTGACGGATAGTATTGGAACACATAGTGGGGAGGGAGTTTGTGCAGGATCATGCTATGGGTGCATATGACTGAGTCTGTAGTCCACAATGCCATAGCAGTGTAGGTGCTCATACATATCGTGCATAGAATGTTCGCCCCTAACATGAAGTCATGTGTTAGTAAGGACAAACTCGATAAGGTTGCAAGGCACACCATACTGCCTTGGGTGGTATTCCTATTTGTACAAGATCTATAGACACACAAATTGTACACTCTAATGGCAGCGAGTGTCCCTTGGCTCTTGATATTTCATGTGCGAGACATAGGGCTGGCCAGGACAACACTACTATAGTCCAGCCCTATCATTTATAAGGTAGTTGGACTGTCCTATCATGCGCATAATGAGTTAGGCAACTATTCGTCTATCGTAGTTGATTGGTCAATGGTTAAACTTGTTAGTTTGTACTATTAGGACCTGTCGACATGGAATTTCATCCCATGCCGAGGGCACACGAGCAAGCCGGAAGAGTCCACTCGATGGAGCTAGAGATCCGCCCAGCTTCAGCGCATAGGTGGTCAATCCTACGCACTCCTCCTGAGACGTGCCAGTCAATTTGACCCTGCAATTGACAAGGAGAGAAAGTTTATCAGTAATTAAGGGTGGAACATGCCGGTGTTGCCAGACAGTCTTGAATGTGCGGCTCTGAGAGCCGATATGAAAGGAGATCGACTAAATAGTCGATTCCAGCATATTCATAAGAATAAATCAGTTAAAGCTCATGGGGTTGTGTAAGAAGAATTGGTTATCATTCTAGATGAATGTCATTCTTTAAACAAATATTGGTCAATGGCAATAAGATATTAACAATAATTAGTTCATGCTAAGCCAATGACTGCAAGTAACCGAACTCCTTTATAAAAGAAACAGTCCTATCATCATTTAACCATTTAATAGAGATAAATCTAATGAACATATTAGATCTCATCTATCGCTATAACCAGTGGGGCATGAGGTAGAATCATGTAGGCCAGTAGAAACAACAATAAACTCGATGACCCTAACTTATTACTAATATCAGTGGGGCATGAGGCAGAATCATGTAGGCCGTAATACAATAATAAGATCATGGGGCTAACACATCTTTCAACTTATCGCTACTTCAATGATCTCGTGATGCGAACTGCTCGTGAAAGTGCTCGATATCGGCTAAAATAGCGGATTCAGGTATAGCGCACAATTAAGGTCATGTCCTCTCAGGAAAAGATCTACCAAATAACGATCCTCACTCCATGGTGCTAATAGTGGGGTGTGAGGTAGAATCACATAGTCCATGATAACAGTGCCATGGAATAGTTTTCGCTAGCCAATATATCTACTCAAGATCAAATATGCCTCAACCGCACGCTATGCACGATCAAGATTGATGTAAAACAGCCGATAAAACATAACTCATCATTTAGAAGTGTAGATTAGATCAGTTTAGATTAACAAACGATGGGTTTAAAAAGATATAAGGCCAATCTAGATCAATCCCAATCTAGCGAAGTGATATTGCTGTAATTAAATAAATAATGGAAGCAACAAGCAATATTGGTAACTTAATGAATCTATTCGAAGGAACGCCAGCCCTTAGATAGAGCCGATAACTTGACCTTAATCTAGTTCGAGCAGTGGAGGTCACTGTTCACCTAAACTGGCCTGTTTAGCCCATTTAAACACCGTGTAAACGCTACACGGTGGTGCGCCATTTCCATTTAATCACCCGTTTACCCCGTTTAATTGGCCATTTAGCCCATTTAATGGGGCAGTTTTGCCTGAATAATGGCTAAACAGTAGGTGACCGACTGTTTACCGTTTAGCGTTTAGGAAAACACTGGTGGAGGTCGACCAGATCGATGTAGTCATACTTGAACTAGAGAAGAGTCAATAACTAACTTATACCAGAGTCGCAGTGGAGGTCGACTGGATTGATGTAGCCGTACGAATAGAGATATAAGCCATGACGGTACTTACAAACAAGCAGTGGAGGTCGACCTGGATCGATGCAGCCATATTAGCTGAAGAACTCACCGAGATCTACTCTACTCCTACTCCTAAGGGGTGGCCGGAGCCTGAAAAAAGTAAATAACTTGTATTGGATTGATTGTGTGTCTTTTTACAATAGCCGGGGTTTGATATTTATACCTAGGACCTACACATGACTCCTATCTAAGCACGACTCATCACAATCTTTGGCCCTAAGAGAAAACATTCCTAATTTAAGATAACTTGGACTCTAATCTTTCCCCTTTTGTAGAGTCCATCATGTCTTGTCCTAGCGCTGATCGTATCCTTTGTCGTTATCCTGCTGGCGCTTCCTGAAGAAAGCCGATTCCAGTGCTGCATTCGAATCAGCTGATTCCGATCTACACACAATTTATTCCCTGCTGACATGATTTTGGGAGCTTTCGAGTCCCTTGCGACTCTTCTTTCAAATTTTGGTGTAAACATATGACCCCCAATTTTGGGATAAAAGTAATTTTATCCCAAAATTATTCACATCTGTATCCCCAATCTGTCTATAGTCATGGGTAGAGAATCTTGATCTGGAGTCTACCATTTGTCGTCACCTATGTTAGCTCACAAGCCCGTGCTTCAAAACTTTTTATGAGAGCATCATTGCTTCATGGGCACTTGGATTCATCTTTCTAGGCCGACTATAAAATGTCTATCCGACCCTAGCAAGAGCAACTCAATAATTCATCCATGTTTCTCTTCTATCTGCCCCCTCGAGTGCTTCGAACTCTACCAGACCCTCCATGGTCTATTCTTTTGCTATGAAGATCTTGAGCGGTTCAAAGAATTCTTGTGCATAGGGTGATTGTGTCGCCCATTCTAGCGCCTCAGTTGAGCAAGAAGACCAGCTATTACAGTTAGAAGAATTCTTGTGATATCACCTGAGCCTTCTCTCCACACTCGCAAAGCTATTCTAGTGTTTGCAAGGGCTAAAATGTGTGGACACCTTCCCTTTTTTGTTCCACCAAACGCCCATCGGGAGAGCCACAGGCTTCTTTCCCATAGTTTCTCCGTTCACCAAGAAATTGGTTGGGCATCTATTAGGCGGGCAGCCTTTCCCTTCTCTGGCACACTTTTATCAATGGGCCAATGTAATTCGGTTCATGATGACCTTCGGCCTTATGGGAACCTAGACTCCCTTCAATCCAAAGAAGCCTTGATGGGTTGATCTCTGGTCTAATGTAAATTATTTGTATCCGTCCTATGATATTTTGTAATTTGGGGAAGCAATAAGCTCGAATCTATTATCTCTTTGTTATCCGCCCCCTGAATTTCTAGAGTGTCGATCTGCTTCCATTTCTGATTCCAATTTCACACCCCCGACGAAATCTATCTTCTTGCCTTCCTATGCTATATATACAAGGCCACGACTAGTGGATAAAACAACAACCTCGCTTCATCTCAAACCTTCTGCATCTTTAGTATAGTTCCTGCTTTTTCCATAGGTTTGAGATCATGGAGAATAGTAAGAGGTCTACTGAGGAGGCCCTCCGTGGATCTACACCATCGCGCCAGCACCTTTATCACCAAGAGGGATGCAACTTGGGCTGCTCCCATCAGTTCCAGAGCTGAACGCCAACTCTGTTCAGCCTTTGGAGTCACCTTCAACACCGATTCGCCGCCAGCTCCCCCACTACCCTGAGGAGGCAAATCAACAATGATGATCTACTGGCCTCCATCGATCGAACTGACCAGAATCTTGCCAGCTGCCTCTCCCTCGTAGAATCAGCTTTGGCCATGATTCAAGGTCCAATCATATCTTGAGGCCAGCCCGGTGGGGGAAAGGTTGGCTAGAGCTAAAGCCAGAATCGTGGGTGAGACATCTACCACAATTTTCTGTCTTTCTTCTTAATTTTGCTTTCAAGATTTCTGATCATTCTTTCCTTAAATCTTTTTAGATCTAACTACTTAGTTGGAAAGCCTTCGATCAGCCATGGATCACGTGGTGGGATTTGTCAATGCTAGGGGCACCATTCTGGTGGTTTGCTTGCATGACATCCTGAACCATGTCAGGGAGGTCGCTCTTCATGGCATTCGTCATGGCTGCTGCATAAGCCCGTTCTTGCCATAATCTTTATCTTCTTCCCCATGGTTTTCTAGACGCGATGCACACTAGGGAGCATGAGCGTTTGGTTGAGGATTTTTCTAGCGCCGCCAACTCTATAGCCTTCAACACCCTGGCCGATGATATAGTAAGCAAAGCATTTTCTGGCCTGTAGCTTGTAATTGGAGATATTTAGCAAACAACTTCTTTGTCTTGAGTGATTTTCCTATGTTTCGTACTTCATACACATCACTTTGTCTATGTTTGCATTGCTTCTATAGTCGATATGCATCATACCAGCTTATTTTTCCACTAGGGGCGATACCTTTCTGATATCGGCTATCAGAGCTGACGACCGAACAAGCTGGTTATTAAGTATTAATCCAAATGCTAGGGTAATATTTCTTTATATATTTCCCATTGATTGCTTGGCCAAATTCTTCCTCACCTCTTATTGTTTCAAAAATATAAGCATTACCAGGCGCACAATGCTTGATCCGATAAGGTTCTTCCTAGTTAGGTGACCATTTGCCGAATTTACTGTCCTTTGACCCGATCGGCAATTTCACTTTCTAGACCAAGTCTCCTTTAGAGAATTGCTTAATCTTGACCTTTTTATTTAATATTTTGCAACCCTCAGTTTGTTGGCTTTGATATTTTCAAGAGCACGCAGCCGAAGGCAACTCAAGTCCTCCGAAATTGTCTATCATAAGATTCTTGTAGACTTTGGCTAACAAATCATTCTGTTAGTGTAACACATCTCGATCCAGTCCAAACTTCCCAAGGAAGAACTGCATTATGGCCATACACACATTTGTAAGGCGTTGTTTTAATTGATCCATGACAGTCCATCCTATATGCCCACAGTGCCTCATTTAGCGTCGAATGCCACTTCCTTGGCTGTTCCTAGATCTTTTTCTTGATCAACTTAATCATAATCTGGTTGGACACCTCTACCTGGCCATTAGCCTGAGCATAGTAAGAAGAGGAATTCAGTAGCTTGATTCCCATACTGGTAGCAAAATCCCCAAACTATTCTGATGTGAACATTGTCCCTTGATCGGTAGTTATAGTTTGAGGAATCCCAAAACGATACACAATGTGTTCCCTGACAAAATCAATCATGTTCTTTGAGGTTACCATCTTCAAAGGAATTGGCTCAACCCATTTAGTGAAGTAATCTATTGCTACTAATATGAACTTATGTCCTTTGCTTGAAGGCAAAAAAATCTGGCCAATTAAATAAATTCCCCAACCTCGAAATGGCCATGGCTTGATTATTGGATTCATGGCCGACGCAGGCGATCTCTGGACATTACCAAAATGTTGACAGTCCTGGCACCCCTTGTAATATTCAAAACAATCTTCCAATATCATTTGCCAGAAATATCCAGTTCTGTGAATAATCCATTTCATCTTATAAGTCAGATTGATGAGCTCCACATATCCCTTCATGCACCTCACCCATCAATACCTTAGCTTCTTCCTTGGTTTAAGCATTTGAGCAACACCCCATCGACTGTTTTATAATATAATTGATCATCTAACAAAACATACTTAGCCAATTTATACCTTAGCTTTCTGGTAACTTTCTAAGATGGATCTCTGAGGTAATCGACTATTTTGACTCTCTAATCATCACTTGAGGCTTCACTACTCAAGACTTCTTGAAACACTCGATATCCTGATGCACTTTAAGCTAGACGATTAGCCTCTTGGTTTTGTGCTCCCGGAATATGTTGGAAAGAGATATGAAGAAACCCCTTGAGCAACTTTTGGCACTCATCATAGTATCCTTTCAAAGTCTCTTCTTTGCACTCATATAGGCCGATCAACTGATTAATAATTAACTGTGAATCTCTAAATACTTCAATTGCTTCAGCCTTTACTTCATGAAGAAGTTGAAGTCCCTTAAGAACAGCTTCATACTCCACTTGATTGTTAGTAATCATTGGTTCAGTTGGAAGAGCAAACTCAAAACTTGCCCCCCTGAGGCAAAATAATAACAATACCAATGCCACCACCTTGCTTGCATGATGATCCATCAAAGAATAACGTCCAAGGCATTGACTCTACACAACCAATGCTTGGCTTATGATGCTGGGTGACAAAATCGGCCATTATTTGTCCCTTGACTGCTTTAGCCGATTCATACTTCAAGTCAAATTCTGATAACGCAATAATCCACTTTCCCACTCTTCCATTCAGTATTGGCATTGATAACATGTGCTTAACCACATCGGCCTTGAAAACAACTATACACTTGGCCGATAATAAGTAGTGTCGCAACTTAGTGCAAGAGAAATATAAGCACAAGCATAACTTTTCGATGGGAGAATATCTTGTCTCTGGGTCTAGTAGTCTTGTACTCAGATAGAAAACAACTCTCTCTTTTCCTTCAAATTCTTGCATCAAAGCCGATCCAATTGTCTTGTCATCAGCCGATATGTACAACTTAAAAGGCTTACCTTGCTAAGGATGGGACCAGCACAGGTGGACGCTTCATGTATTCTTTTATCTCTTCAAATGCCTTTTGTTGTATGTCACCCCACTTGAATTCTTGATCATTCTTCAACTTCAACAAGGGAGAAAATGGTAGGATCCTTTCCGACAAATTTGAAATGAATCTTCTGATGAAATTAATCTTACCAAGCAGAGATTGCAACTCTATTTTAGTAGTCGAGGGAACTGCCTCATCAATTGCTTTTATGCTTTTCTAGCCAACTTCGATTCCTCTCTCGTGGACCATGAATCCCAAGAATTGTCTAGCTAATACTCCAAAAGCACACTTATTAGGATTCATCTTTAAACCATGTTTTCTTGTGCATTCTAGAGTCTCTCACAAGTTAGTCAGGTGCTCTTTGTACCCTTTGGATTTTATCATCACATCATCGATATAGATTTCAACAATTCTACCGATCAACTTATGTAAAATATAATTCATCGCCCTTTGATAAGTTGCACTAGCATTCTTCAGACCAAAGGTCATCACAACCCACTCGAATAGACCGATTGTGCTAGGGGCACTTGAAAGTGGTCTTTGCTATGTCTTCCTCAGCCATGAAAATTTGGTTGTATCCTACATTGCTGTCCGTGAAGCTAATAACCTTGTGCCCTAGCTGCTGCATCCACTAACATATCAGCTACTGACATCAGATAACTATCCATGGGTGTGGCTTTGTTCAGATCCCTGAAATCAATGCAAACTCTTAATTTTCCATTCTTCTTATATATAGGGACAACATTCTATATCCACTCTACATATCGGCACGGTTGGATAAATTTTGCTTCCAGTAACCTTTCAGTCTCCTTTTTGATATCATCGAGCACGTTCGGGTTTAATCTCCTTGGAGCTTGTTTAAATGGCCAATATCTAGGTTTGATTGGCAATCAATGTTCAACAATTGATCGGTCTAAACCAGGCATCTCATAGTATTCCTAAGCAAAGCAGTCTTTAAATTCCTTTAATAAATCAATTAATTCCCACTTATACTATGGATCCAACTTAGCACTTACGTATGTCGGCCTAGGTCTATCTCTAGAACCAATATCTACTTCTTCCAATTCATCGGCCGACGTGAAGCCATGTCCTAGTTTGCCATCTATGCCATCTATTGGATTATCCATTAATACAAATTTTCAAAGCCGACTGCTTGGATCGACTGTTGGCTTTCACCATTGACTCTGAATTCTGATGGCAACAGAAAAGCAATTTGGATATTAGCCAATGGTTGCTTTCTATCGGCTATTTGCTTAGTACGCCATACTTGAGGTTTATTGGATGCCTGAGCCTATTCCATCTCTTTATTCCTTAGGCGTTGCACCCTTCTCTTCTGACTTCTTGTTAAACATCCTGGACACCATTGGCCATCCTACCAAACATATTTCCTTTTGTTGCCTTCTTCTTCATAACCAGCCTAGTCTTGGTCAACAACTTGTTTTCCAAGCCGATCATGAACACTTTTATTTTTAAGCGTCGATCCATGTTATTATGATGATATACATCTGGAGCATGGATAGACTAGCGGTTGGTAGGCAACTCCTAATATTGATTGCTGCATTCTAGACAGTCATGTCTGGTAGGCAACTTCAAACCTTCATTCCAGCAATGTCTGAAGAAAGGACAATTCCAATGTGATTCGGCTTGTTTCCTTTCGTACCTCTCTTTTTCCAACTGACACTGGTATTCTTGATCCTTTAACCAACACTGATAATCCTTTTCCTTCTGCCATTGCCACTTATTCAACATAATCCAAGATGTAACTCACGACTTTATTGTCCCTGCCTTTGATGTTCCTCCTTGCTCTTATCGGCTCTTTTGCTCATCGCGATGTCTCTTAATTTTCCTGTATTCATCGGCTGATATTTGCATCTTGGGATCGACTGTTCCAACTTGTTTTGATTTGGTTGATGTTAGGATCTTAGTCTTTCCTTTGATCAGCCTAGCATCAACCATGTTTTGATCTCCTAGAAAAGGATTATCATCAACTTTCATTTTCCAAGGCGTATCAAATTTGAGCCTCCCTTGCTTAATAGCCTTCTGTATATGCTGCCGGAAAATTCTGCATTCATTAGTGAAATGAGAAGTAGCATTATGGAAACTTGTAGAACTTCTTATTCTTCAACTGATTAGGGGGCAACATAACATGACCATCGGGCAACTTGATCTACCCCTTCCAAAGCAAGAAATCGAAGAGCTTGTTTGATTTTGTGACGTCGAAGTCATAGCTCTCTTCGACTCCTCTTCCCCAAGGATTCAGCACCATTACTATTTTCTTGCTCCAATTCCATTCAGCCATGACAACCTCTTCTTCTTCATCTTCATAGCCGTCATTGACTGGGTATGGATTGTAAGCTTCGGCCACTGTGGTACTCTTCTGAAATCGGGTATCCTACGCATACTCTAGAATTGGCTATTGAGCGCTGCTACTCGTTGAGCCAATTGACCCAAGTTATCAAATTCTTGTCCTAGTAGCTTTTCTTTCTACATTGGCAGCATTCCCTAAATGGCTAAAGCAGCTAGTTGATCATTAGTCAAGTTTAA
This sequence comes from Miscanthus floridulus, assembly GCF_019320115.1. NCBI lineage: Eukaryota > Viridiplantae > Streptophyta > Magnoliopsida > Poales > Poaceae > Miscanthus > Miscanthus floridulus. The sequence continues at coordinate 47,633,767 of NC_089592.1, forward strand.
GGAGAAGCACAAGTTCCTAGTCTCTTAGAACCTCTAAAGAAACTCAGTGCCCGATTCAATAGTCTTCTGCCTCATAGTTGTTCAGATCGGTAATCTTCTTTTGTCCAGTCCTAGTATAAAAATATGTATGAAACTTCTTCTCTAGGTTAGCCTAATTGGCAATGGAATTGACTGGCAATGATGAAAACCAAATGAAGGCTAGCCCTGATAGGGATAAGGAAAAGAAATGAACTCGATGGGCATCCTCAACTGATGCTTCACCCAATTGCGTAAGATACCGACTGACATGTTCTATCATGCTTGTACTGTCTTGGCCAGTGAACTTAGCGAACTCTGAGAGCTTGTAATTTGTGGGAAGAGCGACCAAATCATTCCATTCTAGATATGCGCGTTTATACAAAAATGTCAACCCTTTTGGCTTCAGACCGAACTAGTTTTTCATCATCTCGGTCACCCTCAGCAGCAACTCATCAGCATTTGAATTTGGATTTCTCTGCACCTGCGGACCCATCTATGGATTGAAATCCTATGTGCCTTGATACCCTAGATTTAGAATCATGTGAAGAGTGTTATAATCTGTGCCATAGTGACACCCTTGTTGAATCTCCATCTACTGGGTTCTTTGCTGGCTTGCTGCTTGAAGTCTCTGATTATAGACATAAGGATCTATATCTCTATAGATCCTTTGAATTGAGGGTGCTATTTTTTGAGCCGACGACGATATGTGGCCTATTGTGCCAAAATTGATCACCTGGTTCTGACCTTGCCCCGCTGGCTGTTGCACATGTTGTACTAATGGTCTAGGATTATACTGTATCTGATTCGTAGTAGTTCCTTGAGATTGTTCAAATGAACCCTAACTGCCTAGACATCACCATTACCAGCTGGTGCTGCTTCTTGATGGTTGGTACTAACTTGATTAGTCCCTTGGGTCGATAGATCTAGAATGTTGTAATAAGCCGGCCCACCTTGACCAACTAGAAACCCATGAATCGCCTCTTTCATGGCGTTGTGGAATATGTCCAAGAAAGCTTCATTTTGGCTTGATATGGCATCACGAACAGATTTGTCTACAACTTCCATAAAGAAACGCCAGTCTTTAGCTTCAGTTGTATCTGTCTGCCTGTGTAATAGAACTCTTGGTAGTGGAAATTTTTAAATAATTGTGTTGTCATGTGTTTTGGTGTAGGACAATAAACACTTGTTCTGAAACTCTTCTGTAGCTTTATTGATGACACCTTTATCTCCATTAGGTAGATCTTTGTAATGTATCCTAAGGATGTCATTGTTGTTGTGAACCTGCCATGACGATTGTGGGGTCCCACCGAGCATGCCAGAAACGTAATGTCGACAAGGAATTTTGTCCCGTGCTGAGGGCACATGAGCAAGCCGAAAGGGTCCGCTCGATGGAGCTGGAGATCCTGCCTAGCTTCAGCGTAGGGGTCAGTCGATCCTATGCACTCCTCCTGAGACATGCCAGTCAATTTGACCCTGCAATTGACAAAAAGAGAAAGTTTATCAGTAATTAAGGGCGGACATGCCAGGTGTTGCTAGATAGTCCTGAATATGCGGCTTTGAGAGCCTGATATGAAAGGAGATCGACTAAATAGTCAATTCCAGCATATTCATAAGAATAAATCGGTTAAATCTCATGGGGTTGTGTAAGAAGAATCGGTTATCGTTCAGGATGAATGTCATTCTTTAAGCAAATATTGGTCAATGGCAATAAGATATTAACAATAATTAGTTCATGCTAAGCCAATGACTGCGAAGTAACCAAACTCCTTTATAAAAGAAACAATCCATCATCATTTAACCATTTAATAGAGATAAATCTAATGAACATATTAGATCTCATCTATCGCTATAACCATGGGGCATGAGGCAGAATCATGCAGGCCATAGAAACAATAATAAACTCAACGACACTAACTTTTTACTAATATTAGTGGGGCATGAGGTAGAATCATGCAGGCTATAATACAATAATAAGATCATGGGGCTAACACATCTTTCAACTTATCGCTACTTTAACGATCTCATGATGCAAACTGTTCATGAAAGCGCTCGATATCGGCTAAAACAGCCGATTTAGGCATAGCACATAGTTAAGGTCATGTCCTCTTAGGAACAGATCTACCAAATAATGATCCCCACTCCATGGTGCGAATAGTGGGGTGTGAGGCAGAATCACATAGGCCGTGATAATGGGCCATAGAACAGTTTTCGCTAGCCAATAGATCTACTCAAGATCAAATATGCCTTAACCGCATGCTAAGCACGATCAAGATTCATGCAAAACAACCAATAAAACATAACTCATCATTTAAAGTGCAGATTAGATCAGTTTAGATTAACAAACGATGGGCTAAAAAAGATATAAGGCCGATCTAGATCAATCCCAATCGGGCGAAGTGATATTGCTATAATTAAATAAATAATGGAAGCAACAAGCAATATCGGTAACTTAATGAATCTATCCGAAGGAACGCCACCATTAGATAGAGCCGATAACTTGACCTTAATCTAGTTTGAGCAGTGGAGGTCGACCGGATCGATGCAAGCCATACTTGAACTAGACAAGAGTCGATAACTAACTTATACCAGAGTCGTAGTGGAGGTCGACCGGATCGATGCAGCCATATGAACAGAGGTATAAGCCATGATGGTACTTACAGATAAGCAGTGGAGGTCGACCGGATCGATGCAGCCGTACATGCTGAAGAACTCACCAAGATCTACTCTACTCCTGCTCCTAAGGGGTGGCCGGAGCCGAAAAAAAGTAAATAACTTGTATTGGATTGATTATGTGTCTTCTTACAATAGCCTGGGTTTGATATTTATACCCGGGACCTACGCATGACTCCTATCTAAGCATGACTCATCACAATCTTTGGCCCCAAGGGAAAACATTCATAATTTAAGATAACTTAGACTCTAATCTGTCCCCTTTTATAGAGTCCATCATGTCTTGTCCTAGCATCGATCATAGCTTTTGTCGTTATCTGCTAGCACTGCCTGAAGAAAGTCAATTCTAGTGCTGCACTCGAATCAGCTGATTCTGATCTACACGCAATTGATTCCCTGCTGACATGATCTTGGGAGCTTTCGAGTCCATTGCGACTCTTACTTCCAAATTTTGGTCTAAACAGGACCAAAACCAATACCTACGCACCTTTTTCCACGAATGTTTAGTCATCAAACATGTGAAACATAAAACTCTCACCGCCCCATAATCAATGCAACTCTTGATTCATTAAAATGTCAAATGCTTTGAACTATGAGCAAACATACATGAAAGGTTACTAACATTTATGATACGATGTAGTTACCATCAATTTAATCATATGATATATGTTCATAATATATTTGTTTGGAAACACAAATGTACAAGGTGGTTACCATTAAATGAATCACATAATATATTTTCATAATAAATTTATTTGGAAACATAAACGGTTTATCAATCTTGAGAAATTTTGACTAGCATAAATAGTAGCCATGGTTTAGGTAGACAATACTTATAGAGAAATAGGGCTAGGGAGATGGAAAGCGTTTGACCAGTATAGTGGGCAGTGATTTTGAAGAACTAGTACTATGATGGAGAGTATTAGAACACGTAGTGGGGAGGGAATTCGTGTAGGATCATGCTATGGGTACATAATGAAAGGGGACCATGACGCCTAAGAGGGGGGGGGGTGAATTAGGCAACTTAAAAATCTAACTCTAAAATATGGCCCCTTTTTCTATTCTTAGCAAAACCTATGCAAAAGATAAACTATCTAAATGTGCAACTATGGTTTTGCTAGTGTGTTGCTATCTATACTGCAAAAGGAGTTATGCAAACAATGTAAATGCAGAAGCTAAAGAGTAAGGTAGAGATATGCAAACTCCCGTCGATGACTCCGGTATTTTGACTGAGGTATCGAGAAGCGCGCAAGCTTGCCCCTGGTCCTTGTTGGAGCCCCTCACAATGAATCCCTCGCAAGGGTCAAGCTCCTTGGTCTGGTATCTCTGTGGATAGCTTCAGGCCTTCCCCACATGCAAGTGGGTCTCCGATGTGCCTTCCGACAAGCCTCTCCCGGATGCTCCCTGCTGTCTTCACTATCAAGTTTCCGGCCGAAACACCATGGGCCTTGTTCCCTCCGGTACATGGTGGCAGCCACACCACAAACGCAGTTGGTGTGATCTCGCAAGACGACAAGCCCCTCTGATGTACAACAATGCTGCGTGCAAGCACCGAGTGGTAAGAGGTATGTAAACCTCACTAAACACTAGGCCTAAACCTAGAGCAAGCACATAGGCGGTGGTCTAATCAACATAAGCACTTCGCAAAACACCTACGCTAATCACCTAATGAATGACTAAGCACTATGCAAGTGGAGATCATTAAAATGGTTTATCAACACCCTTGGTATGTTTCCTCAGCTCTACTCTTCTCACATGGCTGGTTGGGGGGTTTATTTATAAGCCCACTAAGAAAGTAGCCATTGGGGATGAAACCCGCTTTTCTGCTACTGACCAGACACTGATCACGTCCTGAACCTGGACGCGTCCGGTCATCCTAACTATTGGAGCACGCAGTGTTGATCAGACTTAGCTCAAAGTCTGGTCATCGTCGACTGGATGCGTCTAGTCATGCTGGCGCCAGCTCTACAACCTCTAGATACAATCGGACGCTGCACTTCGTGCGTCTAGTCATCTAGTCTACTACATTCGGTCACACTGAAAACATTAGTTATGATGATGAACAGTGTCACCAGGTGTGTCCGGTCACTACTTCGCTCAGCGTCCTGGTCACTGCTGCTCAGCGTCCGGTCACTACTATCGATGCCTGGTGTTGCCAAGCACCGGTGCATCCATTCACTCATAGAGCTGCGTCCGGTCACCTCTGTCGGGCTTGTTTCTTCACGATCTTGCGTCCTGACTTGGTTACAATCTTCATGCTTGGACTTTGCTTGACCTTGTATGTCTTCTATGCATCATCACGTCGCCTTCATCAAAGTCACTGTCTTGCACCCTATTGAACTACAAAACAAACAATTGCAAATTCATTAGTCCAATTTGGTTGTGTTGTTCATCAAACACCAAAATCCAAAGTAAATGGGCCTAGGGTCCATTTTCCTTACAATCTTCCCATTTTTGGTGATTGATGACAACATGACCAAAACAAGCAAATAATAAAAAAATTGGAATTTAAAAACTATTTACTTGCTAGGACGCAATGCAAAGGGCAAGGTTATATGATGATAAAAGATACCACATGTAAACATCTTTGGAAACTTTTCTTGCCCTTGCAAATATCCCCTTGTGGTATTATGGATTTAATCCTCCCCCTAACTCCATAATCCACTATCCTCCCTTTCTCGGACCATTACTAATTGAAAACTATTACTATTGTAAATTATTATGATCGAGCTTGCTTTTGGTCCTACAAATTTTGCTTGCTTTTGGTCCTACAAATTATCCCCTTTGGAATCGAACATCCGAAAAGGAAGACATTAGTAGCACTAAGGGACGGTCAAACTTTGTGATCCTTTGTATGTGGAGTGGAATAGGTCACAAAACTTATGTCTCACATTACATAGACTAAGCTCCCCCTAAATATATGCATATATATGATGGAGAATATAGTATGTGCATAATTGGCAATTTAATGCTCAAGGGAGTTTAATCTATATAATGCATGGAGAAAGCATATAAATACCAAAGTGAAATCAACATGATGATATTGGTTTAGAAATACCACATGTGGAAACCAATTTGATTTATATGACTTGCAATAGGTGGTGGATATTTGAAGTATGATGCTTAACTCCAGTGACTCCATTTTCCTTGCAATGAGACTACTACACACATGATAAGCTTGAAAAGGTGTTAGTCTCAAAGCATCCAACTTGTAGAGTAACCTCCCCCTAAATTTGTGCACACAAGTATGTAATACTTGTAGGAGACATGCACATTGATTTTAGAATAAAAAATATCACTTGAAAGATGACATCACATGAATGTGAGAATTATTTTCGAAAGTATTATTCGGGATAAATTATCTATAATTTGGACTGTGGCATATATTAGATTAACAATTGTAAAACAAGCTATGTGCCATGCTCCTAAACAATTTAAACCATGTAGGTTTGCTCCAAGGGTTAAGAATGAAACCGAGCAAGCCTACCATAAGATATACCTATTGTATGCAAGACAAAAGATTTAAGCATGCAAATGCAAAACTAGGCATGAAAAGAAACTAGATGCTAATTGAAATTGCAAGAATTTAAATCTAGTTACCTAACATGGGAAGAGGAATTTGGGTCCATAGTATTCACTAACCCACTTGGCAATTGCCTTGTCCATAATGATGCACCCCATGAAATGCACCCATACTTTGCCAAGTCTCCAAATTCCCCTAAGGTCCATCAGACTTCTCACTTCCCTTTTGGGATCCAAACCTTCTTGGTGCTCTTCATGTTTGAAATGATCTCTTTTGGCACCAAAAAGCGTTTAACCCCATTGTTAGCTTGCTTGTTCACCTTGATGGCCACCACCTTGTCATTTTTCTTCTTCTTTAACAAGAATGGTGTGGAGGCCTTCTTGTACACCTTGTTGGTGTAGGTGTTGGAGAACTTGCTTGTTTGCTTTTTCTCATTCTTCTTTGCTCCTCCCCCATTCTTCACCTTGCAATCATAGGACTTGTGGCCTTCCATTGTGGCATACATAGTAAACCACGGTTTGTCCTTCATCAAGCTTCTTCACTCCCTTGATGGTGTTATCTTGATGAAGTTGGGCTTGCTTCATCTTGCCTTTCACTTCAGTCAAGTCTTTGGTGAGGCGAGCCACTTCTTGCTTGAGTTGCTCATTGTCCATTGCAACCTCTTGTGTGAATGTATCTACAACAACTTTCTCAACACAGACTTGGTTGCATAAGGATGAGTCTAAACATAAATCATTGCAAGAAGTAGAGACATCCTTTTTAGACATATCAAAAAAAGAACCTTCCTTTTTAGATACCTCGGTGGGGTTAGTACCGACCGCTTCAAGATTAGCAACTTTATTAGTTAGCTCATCACAATGTTTGCACATAGTTTCCATTTTAGCAAGCAAACTTTTATAAGAATCTTGTGAGATAGCTAACTTTTTCTTTAATTTTTCATTTTTCTTTACAAGTTGCTCATCATTGATTGTGAAATTATTTGTGTTTGCACTAGTCTCAAGTTGCTCAATTTTAGTAGATAGCTCCATATTAAGATTGGCAAAAGTTTCATATTGTTCAAGCAAAGTAGCATAAGCTTGTTGTGAGCTATCTAGTTTTTTCTTTTATTTTTTCAAGCTTCTTTTGTTGACTAGTGCAAACTTTAGCAAAGTTAAGATTTTCTTGCACAATTTCATCATAAGAAGGTAGCTCATCATCACTATCACTATTATTGTCACTATCACTAGGGATAGACTTTTTGTTACCTCGTGCCATAAGGCACACACGTGAGGTGCTTGATGATGAGTGCTTGTGCCCTCGTCTCTTTTGATGGTCTTCTTCTTCACTTGAATAGTCATCCTATGACCTTATTTATGTGAGAGCTTTGTCCTTGCATGCCTTCTTCTTTGTCTTGGGTGTGGGATTGTTTGGACAAACTTCCACAAAGTGCCCCAACTCACCGCATCCATAGCATCCTTTCTTTCTTTGCTCATTTCTTTGATTGGTGAAGATGAAATCATGAATTTGGATGGGCACACCCTTGACATTGAGCCTTTGGATCATGTTCTCCACCTTGTTGATAAGTTTGATTGATTCTTCATCAAGGTCAGAGGTGGAGGAAGATTGATCATCATCACTTGAATCTTCGTCATCATCATCATCTTCTTCTTCTTCACTTGAGGAGCTTGAGCTTGAGCTTGTCTCAACTTGCTTGCCCTTCATCTTCTTTTTCTCACTACATGCGAGGGCTTTGCCTTTGCTTGATGAAGAGGCTTCTTCTTGACCCATCTTGCATGACATTTCAAATGCCACTATCTTGCCAATGACTATGGCCGGGGTCATGGTGCTCAAGTCCTCCATGTTGTGAAGGATGGTGATGATGCTTGAATATTTCTTTTGTGGTAGCACGAAGATGATCTTCCTCACAATGTCTGCATCATCTAGCTTTGTTAATCCTATTGAATAGAGCTCATTGACAATTAGATTCAAATGAGAATACATATCACAAACAAGCTTATCGTCATTCATTTTAAAGGAATCATAATTTTGTTTAGCTAGACAATGTTTTTGCTCACTGGACATTAGTTGTGCCATCATGGATCTCTTAGAGTTTTAACCAAAATTCATGTGCCAGTATTTAAAGTGAACACTTGGGTAAACACATCTATGCTAAAAGATTCAAACAAGCAATTTTTAGCTCTAGCATTGAAATGAAATTCTTTTTCTTCACTCTTTGTGGGTTTATCAGGATTCTTGATGGGTTTCATCCCATCATGAGTGACTCTCCAAACACCCAAATCTACCGCCTCAAGATGATAGGCCATTCTAGCTTTATAGTAAGGGAAGTTAGTGCCATCAAAGTGTAGGAGGCCTAGAGGTATCCATCCCAACCACACTAAATAGCGTTCGCTCAACGGCGGTGAAGCCAAAGGTCTAAATTGAGCCAACCGGCTCCAAATACCAATTGAAAGGGAACCGTGACACCTAAGAGGGGGGGGGGGTGAATTAGGTAGCTTAAAAATCTAAATCTAAACTATGGCCTATTTTCTATTTTTAGCAAAACCTATGCAAAAGATAAACTATCTAAATGTGCAACTACGGTTTTGCTAGTGTGTTGCTATCTCTACTGCAAAAGGAGTTATGCAAACAATGTAAATGCAGAAGCTAAAGAGTAAGGTAGAGATATGCAAACTCCCATCGATGACTCCGGTATTTTTACAGAGGTATCGAGAAGCGCACAAGCTTCCCCCTAGTCCTCGTTGGAGCCCCTCGCATGGAATCCCTCGCAAGGGCCAAGCTCCTGATTGGGTAACTCCATGGATAGCCTCGGGCCATCCCCATGCGCAAGTGGGTCTTCGACGTGCCTTTTAGCAATCCTCTCCCTGATGCTGCCCACCATCTTCACTATCAAGCTTTCGGCCAAAATGCCGTAGGACCTTGTTCCCTCCGGTACATGGTAGGTGGCCACACCACAAACACGGTTGGTGTGATCTCGCAAGACTACAAGCCCCTCCGATGTACAACAATGGTGCACGCAAGCATCGAGTGGTAAGAGGTATGCAAACCTCACTAAACACTAGGCCTAAACCTAGAGCAGGCGCATAAGCGGTGGTCTAATCAACATAAGCACTTCGCAAAGCACCTACGCTAATCACCTAATGAATCACTAAGCACTATGCAAGTGGAGATCACTAAAATGGTGTATCAACACCCTTGGTATGTTTCCTTAGCTCCACTCTTCTCAAATGGTCGGTTGGGGAGTCTATTTATAAGCCCCACTGAGAAAGTAGCCATTAGGGATGAAACCCACTTTTCTGCTATTGACCGGACGCTGATCATGTCCTGACTGGACGCGTCCGATCATCCCTAACCATTGAAGCGCATGCGTTGATCAGACTAAGCTCAGAGTCTGGTCATCATCGACCGAACACGTCTGGTCATGCTGGTGCCACTCGGGAACTTCTCTAGAAATGATCGGACGTTGCACTTCATGCATTCGATCGTTCAGTCTGTTGTGTCCGGTCAAGCTGAAAACATTGTTGTGACAATGAATAGTGTCACCAGAGCGTCTGGTCACTACTTCGCTCAGCATCCGGTCACTGCTGCTCAGTGTTTGGTCACAGCTACCAATGCTTGGTGTTGCCGAGCACAGGTGCGTCCAGTCACTCATAGAGCTACGGCCGGTCACCTCTGCCAGGCTCATTTCTTCGCGATCTTACGTCCAGCTTGGTTCTAATCTTCATGCTTGGACTTTGCTTGACCTTATATGTCTTCTATGCATCTTCACATGTCTTTCTTGAGGTGTTGATCATCAGATCATCATGTCACCTTCGTCCAAGTCACATCTTGCACCCTATTGAACTACAAAACAAACACTTGCAAATTCATTAGTCCAATTTGGTTGTGTTGGTCATCAAACACCAAAATCCAAAGTAAATGGGTCTATGGTACAATTTTATTACACATAATAGAACTACCCAATTTATACAAGATCAAGTATGGATGTCCCTAGTTTAACATGTTGACGTGCACATACTTTCACTTATATAAACCCGGTAGTCTGTCGAGTGTCACTGAAGGACCTCGATAAATCAACATCACAACTAAGATCGCATGATTAAGCAAACACACATCACATACACGGAGTTGCAGCGGAAATAATATTATAAATGGGTTCACAAATAATAGTACAAGTTTAGGGTTTCAAAACCAATTAAGGGAAACAACATAGCTTTCAAATGATTACATTAATATAAGTTCCAAATACATTGGTAGCATAAGTGACATCCTCTGATAAAAGCATATAGATGAGAAATAAATATAGAGTTACCGAGCCCACTGGTGGTTAGCCACCCTCTTCCATAGGACGAGAACCTCACCTACAATATGGTGGGATAAACCCTCAGTACTCGAATGTACTCACCTAGACTTACCCAATAGGAGAGAAATAAAAAGACTCTCAAGGATATGCAAGGCTTATTTAGTGGAACTGGTTGGATAGCATAACTTTGCTAAAAGAGCATTATTATCATGAGTCCTTACTTTCAATCTTTTATTCAAGTTTTAGTATCAAGTTAGTGAAGCTTATCATGACTGACTTTGCACCTATTCTAGAGCAATCACTTAATTAATAAGCATCACAATAGTAACCATATCTAGTTTATCATATAATCATCATAACCATCATGTTCAATCCATTGCTATGAGGAAAGAAGCTGCCGTCAAGTTCTCACTATCCGGAAGAGACGACGATTCGAATTGATTTCAATCAGTTGGAAATTTATTCCTAACACAAACCCCGACATACCTGCGCCTAGGTAGTCTTAGGTCACTTTTGGTAAAACTTAGGTCCAATTCGCATGTTTGATCAGCGCCACACAATTAGGGACACTTACCGGATGATAGATCGATTAGGACTCTAACCTACCCTTGGCCTCACATCAGCTCCCCTCACATCCTTACTACCTCTAGTGTGCGCACTTTGATAGAACAATTCCTAGCCTGAGTTGAGCTACTCGGCTTCATGGTCGGAATGACTTATCCGACCAGCTAAGTGATAGGCATGCGTTCAACATGACAAGAGGGCCTTCAACGATCTGGTCCTTAATCGACACAGATGGAATCACTATAAGTCATCACACCACCAACATATAAGATTTTGCCCGGTCTCCATTTATTCATCATCACATGGTTATTTTCCACGATAGCAATTATAGCCCATCGTGCTCAAGTATCCACCTATATCTCGCACGCGATAGGAAATCACCTGATTTCTACCATTCTAAGCATGGCTAATCATAGATCAGGCCTATTCATCTAGTAAGAGTACATGTATTGATATATATTTGACAAGGTAGGGAATATGCACCAATGGTTTCATCTAACTCCTATCACCTAATGCATCATATAAAAGTTATACTCATGTGCATTTATAAAAGAGAGGGTAGGAGACTTAGAATGCTCTGGGGCTTGCCTGGGATTTGACACAAGTCAGTTCAGTTAGCTCACACCGTCTTGGTGACAACTTCGGTCCTAGCACTTGCTTAGTCCTTCCATCTTTAGGATAGGTCCACCATACACCATCTTCGGGTTAGTCTCCAACTTCACATACTTCACATGGTGCATCTAGTGTACCTAGATGAGATGCAAAATGCTAAGTGCATGAATGCGAAGAATGGTAATACGAATGCATCACATAAAAGCGTTCAAGACAAGTACAAGATTATGCAAGACATAGGCACCTAGAGTTATTTAACTAAACACTATTCGAGCACAATAGGTGGATATGCCAAGCATATCGAGCATGACATATCTATTAACTTAAGTTCAGCTATTGCAAGCATTTATCAATCAAGAACTAACAAGTTTAGCCAAACAAGAGTACACATGTACATAAATCTGGATAACAATACAATAGTCACTTGTTTTAACCATAACTAGAGTTACAAACATTCAATAAAGGTGATCTTGGACTTTCTGGAAAGCTAATGACATTTTCTACAACTTTGTTGTTCAAACCAATAGCTAATTCATAGGTTAACATGATCAAACATGCCAATATTTCTAGGTCTGCATAGACAAGGACAAAAAACTAACAGTAACTTCAGAGATGCATATCTAGAGTTGTATCCTTCCAACAAACGTGATCTTTAGGTTTCTAGAAAGCTTATTAAGTTATCTATAACTTTCTTATTATCAGTATTAAGATGATTTCACAGCCAACAACATAAAGAAGATATCTCTAGTCTAGATTTAGACAAAATCTGCCATTCTACTTTGAACAACAATAACTCGAGTTCTAGACCACCAATAGCAGTGATCTTAGACATTTTAGAAAGCTTATGAAAAACACTACAACTCTACTATTATCACTAATACATTATTCCATTTTAAATAAGTCAACCAAAGCAATCATTCAAATCTATATAGAGCATAAGCAAAATCTGACAATGGGCTTGCCAGGAGCATAACTCTGAAACTATTAGGCCTATGGTCATGAAATTTTTAACACAAGAAAGATAAGGAGATTATCTACAACTTTGGTATTTACCACATCTTTAGAAAATATCAATTGATTCATGAAGTTAGCATCATAACAGAAATTACACATGTAGCCATTTTAGAATATGTCACTTTGAGATTTCACTTGTTTTGCTAACGAAGGGCATACCCACATAAGCCATTCAAAGAACTTCAACCACCACTAACATATTTAGCAATACTTTATTGATACACCCAGCACTCAAGCATCACCAAAATACATTTACTAGCTTTATCTATAAATACACTTCTACTAAACCTTTCTCCTAATAAATATATATTATTTAGTGATATATGAGAAAAACTAGTTTGGGGCTGAGATTTTGAGGAGTGGTAGGTGCTATCAAAACATGGCTATTGAACAAATTTGACATGCTCAGGTTTTATATATTAATTACTATGAAAAAGATAAATTGTTATTACAAAGAAAAATAAGTGAGGGCAAGATAAATCTAAAGATCAACATTTTCCATAAACATAGAGCCATGTTAGGGTTTCTCAGGCCACAATATCACAATGCCAAGGAAAAGGAAAAGGAACCACATTTCACATTTTTGCATATATAAATTATTTATAAACCATTTAAAACCAATTATCAAGCACCAAACAAGTTAAATCAATAACTCACTCATACTGCATCTAATGAGCATGAAATTTTTACCACAGCACACACATAGCATCAGTAGCCTTCCATAAAAATTTCATAGCAATTGGAGCAATACAACTTTAGATATAAATTTATTCCTCGAACACCCTAACTAACATAGATAAATAAAAACAACAAAACCTTCTACTAACACATGTCATAACATGACTCTACTGCATAGATCTACTCTCAAGGATACTAAAAAGTCTTCATTTGCTATTTTATAATTTTTCTACTGATTTATTATGATTTACCAAAGTTTCAACCGATTAATTGCAATAAACAGAAAAAGAAAAGGGAAAACACTTTTGCAAAGTGAACACAAAATTTTCCCCTAATTAACTAAGCCCATATATGAAAAATCCTTCTCTCTACGCATTTTGCATCTAGACCTAGCAAAAAGTTTCACTCTCAAGTTTTTTGTAGCACCCGGTTTTTAGGACAAAACCAGATACACACCATATGCGTGCATAGGAAGTCAAATCTCATATATAGATATAAATAAAGGTAGTATCAATAGACAATGCTTAATATATAACATACTTAGTATAAAGGATATAACCTTAGACATCAAACAACGGAAAGATAACTTCGATCTTCGAGTGAAGACTCCAATTCCATAGGGACAACTAACTGGTTGATCACAAGCCTAATTCCTCCAAACTCTAGCAATCTGGTACCCATCCGGGATTTTTCCAAAGATTTAAAAAGTAAAGCAAGCATAAGTACATGTCGTACTCAACAAATATAACATGGGGTTCATGAGGCTCAAAAGGCCAACACTAGTTTAACTGCAATTAGCTTTAATGAGTCATCTTTTAGCAATTGGGTGGCAACAAGTTTATTCACAAGCCCATATAAACACATGATCAGGTAAACATGAATAATGAATAACATAAACAATAATCATTAGTGAGCATCATCATCATCAGTATCATCAGTATTCATCATCTATTCTGTAAGGGTCCAAGGCTGCTCATGACCACAAGCACGACTGATATACCAGTTTTACACTCTATTGATGTTATACACTTTCACTATGAGTCATGATTTACCCTTTCGCCCGAGGCAGCCAACCTCTTGACCCACTACCAAGGAAGGTCGGCAGGTTTCACTATGAAGCCTTTCAAAGGATCATCTTGATAAGGACATGAGCTCCATGCATATAGCCATGCTTGGAGATAGAGGACTAGGAGATCAGCGAGGGTGTCCTAACCAAGAAGGAGGCCCGAAGCTCATCCGGTTCGAGTCACCAAGGTGGAGGCCCAAATCAAGTTCGAGCCCATCTCGAGTTCTAGGACTAGTCTATCATAAAACTGGTCACACGGGCGCGTCCGAACTCCGTTTTCGACGATCCACATATGGATGGAAAGCTAATTAGATAAGGAAGCCAATGCAAGTCGTCTCATATCAAAAGCCCTTCAGAATCAATGGGAATCGTTAAAACAAGTCAGAGTCCAGAATCTACCAGGGTGCTGCGACACCGTCTTTTGGTCCATTGGGCCGTGTATCGTCTTAGAGCCCATTAGGGGGCGCGTCCAGGGGGTGATGTCCAGGGCTCTATAATTAGCAGCTATCGCTCTCCTTAGGGTTTGAGTTTTGTTTAGTTCTGGATTTCCTCATGAAATAGATAGTCGTTTTGCTGTAACTCTGCCGCCAAGGCTACTTGCTGTGAACTAGGGCCCCAATTTTTTATCTTGTTTCGCCTATGGTGATTAGTCCTTTCCAATAAAGACTTGAACTCCTTCTCATTATCATAAGCCTCATATTTATTTGCAATTTCAGATTGCGTTCATCCCATTCTTGCTTGTGTTCTCGATTTCGCTTGCAGGAAAGCCTTCTCGGCGAGGTCAATCGCGGTTGAGTGGTTGATAAACAACAGAGCAGTGGTGTAACGGTTGTGAGGGTCTGAATCAGTCTTGGTTCGAATCCTAGATCATGAACGTCAAGTCTCCACCAATCGATAATATCATACCTATCGAAAGATCAGGCCTTGTCTACATTAAGTGGTATCAGAGACCTTGTTGCCCATTAGGTATACTTTTATTTTCCCTTTTAGATTGTTACTATTTTTGCTTTTCCTATAGTCCACAAAAAGCCAAAAAAATACACTGCCTCATATTCCCTATCCAATAACCTCATTATGCCAGTGCAATTTCATCTCTATTTCGCATTGTTGAGTTTGTGTCCTAGGGCAAGTTCTGGTTGCTGGTTTTAGATCATTTTTAGTCCAATTTGTGTCTTTTTCCTTTGTTGTTCATCATAATCCGTGAACACCCTCAAGTCTTGTTGTGTTTCCTTTGTATCCATCTAACCCTAGTCCATGCCATCTAATTTATTATACTTATCTTCACTATTTGCATCTATCCATAGCCGCCGCAACAACTTTTGGGCGCATTGTTCCTATTTTGTCCTCTAATTCGGAGTCAGTTTTCAAAACTGATCTAGTTTTTCGCATACAAACTCGGATTTTGACGATCCATATATCAAAATTGATTAGAATTTTTTTTGGATATGCTCGTCCCTCGCTTTGCCATGTTCAGAAAATTTTATTTTGGCCAAAAACTGGTCACAAGATCATCTTTTCGTGGTCACAAGCTTTTTGTCAATTTTGAGCACGTCTTCTGAAATTTCCACAGGCCACACCTTTCACTTGTTTAAGCTCATATTTTCTATGATTACTTCTTTTGTGCTGCTAAGTGAAGAAAAAATATAAAAAAAAATAAAAAGAAAAGGTCAAAGAATCCCAAAAAAACAACGACAACCAAAAAATAGAGAAAAAAGAGAGGGGCAAAAGTGGAACAATATATAGAGGAGCACATATAGAGCGCCATTTGAGCTATGTTTGCGTGTGCTGATTTCTACCTTATTCCTAATCATATTCCTGTTGTTCACATCACTTGATACATCTGGTACTTGGAACATAAATAGGCCAGCAACTAAGACAAGTACTCAGGATACTTATTTAGCTTTGTTATTTAGTTGCGAATATTGCTATTCCTTGCTACTATATTGTGCTTGTCCAAGCTCCACTTTCTTCTAACCAAGTATAGGTTCGCCTTGCAACTGTTACACTTAAGCTACAACGGTATCACAGTCACCGACCGATTGCACCGCATGTTGCTTTGGTAAAAACACTTGTAAGATCGTGGTAAGACGCTTGAGACTGTGTGACTTTACTCCTTGACCACATCCTATTGTAGTTGATAGGAAAATACATACTTTTGTGTTTTCTTGTTTGATGCTAACAATGACAGGTTACAACACGTACCGATATGAGACATCAATGATGCATGAGCCACACACTATTGCTGCTACACCTCCTCTCCGTAGGTCAATCTATTCTTTCTTCCCGACCTACATATGATGGTATTGGTGCTGATGAGTACATTGAGTGGGAAACTAAAATAGATAATATTTTTGCACAAAGTTATATGTACTGAATGGAGGAAATTTAAAAATGCAACTAATGTTTTGAGACAATCTGCATCAACTTGGTGGGCGTCTTTAAGTTTTTTCAGATAAACCTCACACATGGAATGATATGAAAGATCTTATGAGAGAAAATTTTGTTAATCCATCTCTTGTAATTAATTCAAATGATGAGGTGCATCAACGAGATCAATCTCTTGTTATTCCTCCTGCTATGCCTAACCTTTTGTAGGACAATGTACAAAAGAGCGAGGACAACGAGATAGAAAATGAGATGCTCACAGCCTCATGTGAAAATTCAGAACCATCAACTATTACTCCTGTTGAACATGAGAGCAAAGGTAATGCCCATGATGCTTAAGTCATAGAAGGTGAGAGTTCTCTTGATGTGCTAAATTTTTCCACCAATCATGCTATGATAAAGTAAATTTTAGTGGAGCCTTCGCTTGATTTACCTTTGTCACAAGATGATTTGCTTGATGTTCCTTGTGATGAAGATAACTTGCATGATGATATTTATGTTATACCCATGCAATCATTGAAGAATGACCATGCTATATGTGTGGTGAAATTGAACACTTATGCTGGAAAATAGACTTGTTATTCATAATGCTAGTGAAGTTGATGAGCGAAAATTGTTGTCTTCTTTAAATACTTTGGGTTACATTGAATTTGATGTTACATGTAATCTTAGTTCTTTAGCGGAGAAACTTTATGCATATGCAGTTTTGCCATGGTTCTCTAGACATATATATCATGTTTTTGGCAAATATAACAACCAAGGACAATATTTAATACAACGAGTTTACATTTGTACAAATCCAAATTCTCCTTTTGTTGTGCAAAGTAATGATCAACTAGAGGACAGTAAAATCACACTGTTGTTATGCCGTATTCCTCTAGTTTTGCTTTTCGAACACAAGTGGAATCCAAAGAAAGGGAGCATATGTTTCTTGTTAGTACTAATCTTTTGCAGGATAGTATTGGCAAAGATCATGTGTATTTCAATCGAGATGACTACATGTCTATAGGACAAGACATGCTACAAACCTAGACAGGTGGTCATATTCTTTCTCACAACATTGTCCATTCCCATTATTTTGGAAACCTCGTTTGTCCTCATGTTGTGTAGGATCGACTTCAAGCAAAATCGACTGCTGAGGATGGCTTTTCATCAAGAAAGTTCGTCTTGATAAGGACATGAGTTCCATGCATACAACCATGCTTGGAGATAGAGGATGAGGAGATCAGCGACGGGTGTCCTAACCAAGAAGGAGGCCCGAAAGCTCATCCGGTTCGAGTCACCAAGGTGGAGGCCAAAATCAAGTTTGAGCCCATCTCGGGTTCCAGAACCAGTCTATCATAAAACTAGTCACACAGGCGCGTCCGGACTCCATTTTTGACGATCCACATATGGATGGAAAGCTAATTAGATAAGGAAGCCAATGCAAGGTCTCATGTCAAAAGCTCTTCGGAATCAACAAGAATTAGTCAAAACAAGTCAGCATCTAGAATCTGCTAGGGTGCTATGACACCGTCTTTTGGTCCGTTGGGCCGTGTATCATCCTAGAACCTATTAGGGGGCCCATTTAGGGGGTGACGTCTGAGGCTATATAATTAGCAGCCGTCACTCTCCTTAGGGTTTGGGTTTTGTTTAGTTCTTGATTTCCTCAGTGAAACATATGTCGTGTTGCTAGCAACTGTGCAGCCAAGGCTGCTTGTTGTGAACTAGGGCCCTAGTTGTTGATCTTGTTCGCCCTATGGCGATTAGTCCTTTCAAGTAAAGACTTGAACTCCTTCTCATTATCATAAGGCTCATATTTATTTGCAATTTCAGATTGTGTTTATCCCATTCTTGCTTGTGTTCTTGATTCTCTTGCAGGAAAGCCTTCTCGGTGAGGTCAACCATGGTCATGTGGTTGATAACCAATGGAGCAGTGGTGTAACGGTTGTGAGGGTCTGAATCAATCTTGGTTCGAAGCCTAGATCGTGAACGTTGAGTCTCCACCAATTGATGCTATTGTACCTATCAAAAGATTGAGCCTTGTCTACATTACGTCTAATAAGTTTGGGCCGCTAAGGTTTCCCCATCAATAAGCATGATCCCCCTCCAAGGAGTGACTAATAAAATACCAAGAAACCAAAGTGCACCCTCTTGGCAGGCCAAGATCATACCTGTCGGAGACCCTCTTATGCCATAAAGGTAACCACTAACAAGCTAGAAAAGGTCCTCATACTAAGCTAAAGCCAGAGCCATGTAGCCCTCACAGCTATATTATAAGTCTCAGATGTTCGCTTATAGATAAGTCCTTAGGGAGAGGAATCTAGAGCACCATAAAATAGCCCAATGCGCTAGCCCCCTTGTTCCATGTTGCTAAAAGCATCTTTTAGTGTTTATTCCATATACCATTAGTCAAGTTACAAGATCATGGCTTTAGTTGAGTACTAGCAACATACTACCCAATGCAATTCCCCATAGGTATCAAGGAAACCAAGATATCAAATAGCTAGGGAAATTACTATGGTTGCCAAGATAGACACATGCTTATGATTTAAATGATATTAAGGTGAATAGGACAACATGGAAGATCCCATGATATACTTGCCTTAAACTCATATCCTTCTTCTAGTCCAAACCTTCATTTGAATTACTTCTAGATTCACCGTGTATAGCTCACCAACTAGACATGATCATAAAACACCACACAAGCATCCATGCAATCATACACAAAGCAAACAATAATACTAAATTAGAATAGTACCCCAAACATGAAACACAACAAGTAAAAAGCTTTTAAAGATGTTCTACATGTTACTACGAACACACAGACGCGAAAAGCACTCTAATCGGAGCTATAACGAAAAGGTTATGAAATAAACAAGATTTCCTTTAATAAAATAATAGATTAAATCTAACCTCGAATTTCAAAAGTTAAAAATATATTTAACAGTAGGATGAACATGTAGATTACTTAATTACGAATCTAAAGCAACTTGAATGGATCAAAACAGAGTTAAAACAAAGATTTTATGGCCTAAATAAGACTAGTGGTAAAACTATAAATAGATGAAAGCGTATTTTGGATCTAATCGAAGAAACTATGTTTTCAAAAGAAGAAAACGTATTATAAATCTAACAGAGGGATTTTACGCTTTCTGAAAGAGAAAATGAATTCTGAATCTACTAGAAAGAAACTATGCTTTTGGAATAGGAAAATGTATTCTAGAAGTGCGCCATGGACTACGGGTTATATTACGCGAAACTATAGGGGCTCTTTTGCAAATAAACCCAACAAAGGGGTGCGGGTGATCTTGGACCGTTTGATTGAATCAGCATGGCCCAAATTAGAAAGGAGGGGGAGAGAGAGTCACCGGTCGGAGACGAAAACCGACGCGGTGAAGCTCCATTACCCGTGGCGAGAAGCTCCCCGGAGCGCTCGGTTTGGGCCCTAGAGGCCACGGTTTGATGAGCCGAGAGCATAGGGAATAAGAGGAGAAGATTGTGAACTCTCCTTGGGCCTTCTTGTGGTTGACGGCGGGTCTACAACATCGCGCAGCGTGACAGCGGCGCTGAGAGAATGAGGAGAAAAATCTAATTTACTACACGAGGGATTTCCCAAACTAGGGGCTCCCCTTACGATAGCTTGGTCTACTTTGTCCAAGGGGTACATATTTATAGGGAAAATAACTCCCCACATCTACATCAACTAGAAATATGGTACCAATTGATGTTGCACCCTCCATATTTACTAATGGACCTAAATAATCATTAAAGCCAATTAGTAAATAAATACATGGGCCTTTGAGATTTATTAGGATTATTGCACATGGGCTTTGAGAGTCGGTTGGAAAATGAGATATATTATTTATTTTTAGAATTAATTAATTTCATGAATAAAATAATTCTAGAAAAGTCAAGAATTGATATTTAAGCCACGAAAAATACTCCGAGATCTCTGAACATTTGGGGAAAATTCCCAGAGACACTTTGGAACATGATGAACCCAAATAATGTATTTGGAGCTCATGAAAAGATTGTTGGAAACTTGGAACATAAAGATTAAGGAGAAGGAGGTAGGAATTAAATTCTAGAAAGAAGCTGGAAAATTCCTAGAGATAGATATTCGTCTCCTAAACATATTTAAAAAACACATTTTGCACATAGAAACACATGGTGCTACCGGCATGAATGCAACAAACATATTTCTACCTTAAGATAAATTTTAGTCTAATGAAAATTTATTATTTCCCCCATGTTTTCATGAGCATAAAAATACAAAATTAAATCATTTTAGCTCTATTTCAAGAGAAGCAAATTTTAAGGTGTTACAATTCTACCCCCCTTAAGATACACAATAAGTAAAAAGCTTTTAAAGATGTTCTACATGTTACTGCAAACACACAAACGCAAAAAGCACTCTAATCGGAGCTATAACAAAAAGTTATGAAATAAATAAGATTTCCTTTAATAAAATAATAGATTAAATCTAACCTTGAATTTCAAAAGTTAAAAATATATTTAACAGTAGGATGAACATGTAGATTACTCAATTATGAATCTAACGCAACTTGAATGGATCAAAATGGAGTTAAAACAAAGATTTTATGGCCTAAATAAGACTAGTGGCAAAACTATAAATAGATGAAAGCGTATTTTGGATCTAATCGAAGAAACTACGTTTTCGAAAGAAGAAAACGTATTCTGAATCTAACAGAGGGATTTTATGCTTTCTGAAAGAGAAAATGTATTCTAAATCTACTAGAAAGAAACTACGCTTTTGGAATAGGAAAACATATTCTCAAAGTGCGCCATGGACTGCGGGTCATATTTCGCGAAACTATGGGGCTCTTTTGCAAATAAACCTGACAAAGAGGTACCGGTGATCTTGGACCATTGGATTCAATATGCATGGCCCAAATTAGAAAGGAGGGGGAGAGAGAGTCACCACTAGGAGAGGAAAACCGGCGGGGCGGAGCTCCATTATCGGCAGCGAGATGCTCCTCGGAGCGCTTGGTTTGGGCCCTAGAGGCCATGGTTTGACGAGCTGAGAGCATAGGGAATAAGAGGAGAAGATGGTGAACTCATCTAGGGCCTTCTTGCGGTCGACGGCGGGTCTATAGCATCGGGCAGCGTGACAGCGACGACGATGGCGACGACAAGAGAAGGAGGAGAAAAATCTAATTTACTATATGATGGATTTCCCAAACTAGGGGCTCCCCTTATGGTAGTTTGGTCTGCTTTGCCCAAGAGGTTGGTACATATTTATAGGGAGAAAACTCCCCACATCTAGATCAACTAGCAATATGATACTAATTGATGTTGCACCCTCCACATTTACTAATGGACCTAAATAATCATTAAAGCCCATTAGTAAATAAATACATGGGCCTTTGAGATTTATGAGGATTATTGCACATGGGCTTTGAGAGTTGGGTGGAAAATGATATATATTATTTGTTTTTGGAATTAATTAATTTCATGTATAAAATAATTCTAGAAAAGTCTAGAATTGATATTTAAGCCATGAAAAATACTTCGAGACCTCCAAAAATTTGGGAAAAATTCCTAGAGACACTTTGGAACATGATGAACCCAAATAAAGTATTTGGAGCTCATGAAAAGATTGTTGGAAACTTGGAACATAAAGATTAAAGTGAAGGAGGTAGGAATTGAATTCCAGAAAGAAGCTTGAAAATTCCTAGAGATAGATATTCGTCTCCTAAACGTATTTAAAGAAACACATTTTGCACATAGAAACATAAGGTGCGACCGACATGAATGCAACAAACATGTTTGTACCTTAAGATAAATTTTAATCTAATGAAAATTTATTATTTCCCCATGTTTTCATGAGCATAAAAATACAAAATTAAATCATTTTAGCTATATTTCAAGAGATGCAAATTTTAGGGTGTTACATTTTTGCCCTTCTTCCTCAACCCGAGGGCAACAGAGCAGGGGACGGCGATCAGCTCTGGTGGCCGTGGACACCAACGGTGAAAGAGGGAGGGCGCTGGGGCTTGGCAGCTGTAGGCCACACCCATGGCTCATATGACTGAGTCTATGGTCCACAATGCCATTTATTGTACGTGCTTGTACATATCATGCACGAAATGTTTGCCTCTATCATGAAGTCGTGTGGTAGTAATGACAAACTCAATAAGGTTGTGAGGCATATGATAGTGCCTTGGGTGGTATTCCTATTTGTATAAGATCTATAGAGACACAAATTGTACATGCTAGTGGCAACGAGTGTCACTTGGCTCTTGATATTTCTTGTGTGAGGCATAGGGCTGGCCGGAAAACACTACTATAGTATAGCCTTATCATTTCTAAGGTGACCGGACTGTCCTATCATCGGCATGAAAAGTTAGGCAATGATTCATCAATCATGGTTGGTTGGTCTAGGGTTAAACTTGTTACTTTGTACTATTAGGACCAAAACCAATAACTACACACCTTTTTCCATGAATGTTTAGTCACCAAACACGCGAACACACAAAACTCTCGCTGCCCCATAATCAATGCAACACTCGATTTATTAAAATGTCAAATGCTTTGAACTATGAGCAAACATACATGAAAGGCTACTAACATTTATGATAGAAGGTAGTTATCATCAATTTAATCATATGATATATGTTCATAATATATTTATTTGGAAACATAAATGTACAAGGTAGTTACCATTAAATGAATCAAATAATATATTTTCATAATAAATTTATTTAGAAACATAAACGATTGATCAATCTTGAGAAATTTTGACTAGCATGAATAGTAGACATGGTTTAGGTAGACAATACTTATAGAGAAACAGGGCTAGGGAGATGGAAAGTGTTTGACCGTATAGTGGGCGTGATTTTGAAGAACTAGTACTATGACGGAGAGTATTAGAACACGTAGTGGGGAGGGAGTTCATGCAGGATCATGCTATGGGTGCATAAGACTGAGTCTATGGTCCACAATGCCATAGCAGTGTATGTACATGTACATATCGTTCACAGGAATGTTCGCCTCTAACATGAAGTCGTGTGCTTGTAACAACAAACTCGATAAGGTTGCGGGGCACACCATAGTGCCTTGGGTGGTATTCCTATTTGTATAAGACCTATAGACACCCAAGTTGTACACTCTAGTGCAACGGGTGTCTCGTGGCTCTTGATATTTCATGTGCGAGACATAGGGCTGGCCAGACAACACTACTATAGTTCAGCCTTGTCATTTCTAAGGTGGCGAGACTATCCTATCGTGAGCATGAAATGTTAGACTATTGCTCAGGTATTGTTTGGCCATCTTAAATATTTCATGGCTAGACTATCCTATTATGGCAGAAAAGATTGTTAGGCACAAAACATGTTTGGTCATGAAGTGTGAATTGAAAAGATAGATTGTTACGAAGACTACATTGATGAATCCAAAAGTGATCATATGTTACTTGCAACAAGCATAACTAGCAAGAACAAAAATGTGATAGTCGATCCATAAATAGTCATACATAATGGTTCTCATAAGTAGAAGCCAAATATCAAGTCTCATAGGCAAAAGCGAAACAACAACTCTTACTCATCAAAAGTTATATTAACATCCATACTTCCATCTAACCCCCTAACTCTCGCGTCATCTCCTATATATCTATGGTGACTATGCATTTGAGGGACCATCTGAAGCACCTGCTGCCGATGAAGGAATAGGAGGGTCGGTGATGTTCTCTTCGACATTGGCGTCGACGGCATCGTGAACCTTGTGGGTAGTCTCATCTGAAGGAGCAACAATAGTTTAACATTTATGATACAAAATAGTTACCATTAAATTAATCAAATAATATATTTAGATAATAAATTTATTTGCAAATATTAATAGTAACACTATGAACTATAAATTTGGTCAATCTTGAGCAATTTTGACCGACACGAATCCCATAATTGCACATTTGATACGAAATAGTCTCACCTGTAGCACCTACTGCCGAAGATGGCCTAGGAGTGTCGCTGATGTTCTCTATGAGACTAGCATCACCGGCATCACGAACCTTGTCAGTCATCTCATCTAAAGGAGCAAAAATAGTCTCACTTATAGGAGGAGATGATGCCAAAGAAGGCATAGGAGGGATGATGATGTTCTCTCTGAGACTTGCGTCGACATCATCGTGAACCTTGTTGGTCATCTAACCTATAGGGGAAACAATAGTTTAACATTTATGATACAAAATATTTTCCATTCAATCTATCAGATATTATATTTTCATAATATATATATTTGAAAACATAAATGGTAACACTATGAACTATAAATTTGGTCTCATCTGTAGGAGGAACAATAGTCTCTGTAGTGGTAGTGGAAGTCGTCACCAGAGCCTCAGGAGCTTTGAGAGTATATGTACCTAACTCCATGGTTGTCCTCACTATACTCTGCTCATGCACCGTCCTAGGTGATGACTCAGTGTATACAAGGGCAGCTAGACTAGGAGCTAGAGCAATTAGCCATGCTAGTAGACCTATTTGAATGTGAGTACTTGATGGGAACAGTCTAGAGTGGTATAGGCACGAAACCATCGATCCCCTAGCTAGCAAGCAACATAGCCTGAGACTTGAACCTGAGGTGGGGCAAGGACTTAAAAATTATGGGGTGCAATTCTTGTGGCACTATAAAGCTGATTAAAGCAGCCACTAAACATTGTGTACATATTAGCCACGTGTGCCTGCTGATTTGCTAGGGCTTGAGAAAGAACCTATGACTACTGCTGTAACACCCTCGGTGTTACACCATAAATCATTTACACCATAAACATGTCATGAGCATCATGTTTATGTGTTAATGCATGTGATAAAGTATGTAGATCAATTTATGTAACTCTAAACGATCAGCAGAAATGTGAAATGAAAGTTGATTCGATAGTCATGTTATATCAGTTAGGGTTTAAAACAATTTTTATTAAGCAAAAATGCTATAGAACATGTATGTGATACTTAAATAAAGTTTGAAGTACAAACTTTGTAGATGACAATGAAATACTTGCGGTCGAAAAATGATATTACTAGCTAATATTTTCACTAGCTTAGAAATCGCAAATGGAAATCAAATTTAGCTCAAAAACATAGTTTTTCAAGTCTGCCAATAGTTAGACACTGTTATGTTTAGCAATTTTTGTAGATAAATTAGGTTAAAGAGTCAGGTAGTATTATGGCTTGTTTTAGTAGCCTAATATACCCTCTAAGGTATAGCAAAATTGGCTTGGGAATTGCATCAATGGTTCAGACGTCTCGAACCCTTTAAAATCCGTGCATTACATGAACTCGGGTGCCATCTTCTCATGTTGGGTGCGGTCACCAGGCCATCCAGCCCCGATGTTGTGGCATCGGTGCACTGGGCATGTGCACACATGTGCACGTGGCCACACTAGCTAGTTGCTGTTGCCGTAGCCTAGCCACAGTGGGCACGCCGCTAGCCGCCGCACCCGCCGCTCACCAACGTCTAGTCGTCCTGCCGTAGTGCTGCGCTACTGCCGCTACCACCATAGCCATCGCTCACTTGCACCTGGCCATCCTACCGCCATGCCGCACTACTGCCACTATCGCCGTGCCTACCGCTCACCTACCGCCATGCCGTGTTGTTGCCGCTACCGTCGCACCGCTTGGGCTTGGCCGAGGCTGGCAGCAATCAGCCGCTGGCCTTGCGCCCTGCTACTCTACCTTGCACTACCATCTTGGGTGCTGCCATGGCCATGTTGCGCTACCGTCATGTCCACACTACTCGCATCATGATGCTGCCACTACCATCACATTGTCGTCGCGTCCACGCTGGTTCGCTGCATCTCTGCGCTGTTGCCGGTCCTATGCATGTCACCTCTACCACGTGCACATGGGCGAGCCACCATCACCATACCATTTATAGTACTATGGTTGCATGGGCCACACCAGTCTAGCATGCATGCCTATTGATTAGTGCTAGCATGTAGGCCTCCCACTCCCATCGCTCACATCCCACCAAGGCATGGACGAGCCGAGCCCACCTATCGCGCCGTCTCTCTCTTTCCCTCTTTCCCCTCTATTTTCCGCCGCTATCATGTCGTGTCACGGTGAAGCTAGAGAGCGAGCACCTCTGATCAATTCCTTGTGCATGCATTTCTACCTTCATGCCCCTCTCTAGCTGACCCTACCCTAGCTTGACTCACGTCATGCTAAGCTCCTATTTTGGAGCTTTGCTCGCTGCTGTGCCGTTAAGGCCCCTCACCGCCCATGTCATGGCTTTCCTCCACCACTTCACCCTGTGCCAATTCCTCTACACCACTAGCTTGCCTTGGCTCCCTCTTCATCATGCGCATGCTAGTTGTAGCTCTAGTGCTGCCTCCTCACCACTGATGCGGCCATGCCTTTGGGGTCCACCATTCACCTCAGTAGCGCACACATGGCCTAGGCTTGCTCGGGTCTTATCCGGCCGAGCCAGCTTCTCGGTAAGGTCACTAGGTGAGTTGTCATTGCTCACCCGCTACCCCTACCACCTTGTTGTTGCTACGTGGCTCACCAGAATGTCATTGCCATTGCCAAGGGTGCCCACCATCATGGAGAGGTCCTTCTACGGCGTCCTGGCTCATGCAACCTCTGCCAATCATCATGTGTCAAACCCTAGGTGAGCGTCAGCCTCTTAGATAGGTCAGTATGGGTCCCATGTGGTCGACAGTAAGCGCTAGTGCCACCGCTTGCTGCGCCAGCACTGCAGTGGAGATGGTCGAGGGCCTTGCTGCTTGTAAAGAGGAGAAGATCTAAGGGTTCGATTGACAAAGTCGCTGACTATAGAAATAGTGTGTGTAGTGTTCGCGCTATTTTCTGACAATGCAAGGGTGTTTTTGCTAATGTGCCAGCACGCGCGGGATCTCCCTGCATGTGGGCCTACATCGTGCTGTAGGCCGGCCTCACAGTGGGCTGCGCCTATGAGCCACCGCGCCCACTCACACATGCTGCATGTTGCACTGCTTGGGCCGCGTTGGGCCGAAATTAGTTTAGCTTTTTCGTGGAGAATAGAAATAGCTTTTCATTTTAATTCTGAGTTGAACTTTGGTAATTAATATAAAATAATGTAGGTATCCAAAAATTGTGAAATCAATTATGTTAAGTTCGTAAAATTGTTCTCTATCTGTTAGTGTATTTAGTTCATATATATACTTGTCGATACCAGGAGCTATTAAATCATTTGAGAGTGCTTAATATTATTAGGCTAAATATTGTAGGAATTTTTTAGGCAAAATGGTGATAGCTTTAGCTTTGAAAATTTTACAGTAGCTTCATGATATTATTATGTGCTCACTGTAATTTTTGTAGCTTTAGAATAGATTTAACATAAGGATAGTTAAATGCTCTTTGTTTCAAATATACATTAAATCATTAGTAGAAATAGAGATATATCCTTCAATTGTAAGGCTAGGTGTTTGTTAGTTGAACCCAACACTTTACTTGGTGAAGATGATAGTAGCTTAGTATCTTAGTCATTAGAGCTAGCTTAGTAGTTTACCATGTGTATTCTTATTTTAAGAGTTGCTGTTGCCGAAATGCTATGTATTGCATCATCATCACATGCATGTAGAGAATGAGTTGGCGGAGATCGTGACCATCGGAGATCATGAGTTTGAGGAGGTGATCGAGGAGTACAAGGGGGAGATCCTCATGTAGGAGGAGGTCCCAGAGCCACCATTGACTGACTGAGCTAACACCGTGCCTGCCCAAGGCAAGCCTCGGTGCATAACCCTTATTTTGAATGATCACTAGATATATATATATATATATATATATATATATATATATGTGATGTGCATTTACATTACAAGGATTTATATTGAAACTACATGCATAGATAACCTACCTATGAGTCCTACTAGCATAGGTCGAGTAGCTACTATGCCTAGGTTATTAGTAGCATGAGTAACCTACCGTTACTCACAATAGTTGATTATTATTATCACCCTCATGATAAAATGGTGAAAAGAAATGGAGACCGGGCAGGGATATGGTACGGGTAATGGTGGGTGTAAGAGGTTGTGTCCCATGGCCAACGGGGCATAGCTTAGGTTACACTATTTTCCTTGTCCGTGTTGGTTAAGGACCAATAGTTACATTGGATTCTAGTCAGGTCATAGACTTATTATCCTGAGCACATCCTTGCTTATGGGAGCGGGAAGGCTCATTGCTCTCTTGTCATGAGATCCGACTCTTTCTGGACCGACTGATTGGAGGTGGGAATGGTGGAGGTCTAAGCACCACACTGAGTCTAGGACTCAGGTGTGGGGGCTTTGTAACACCCTGGTGTTAAGCATGCATTTGTCATTGGCATTGCACTGAGCACAAGCATAATTGATCATTCATGAGCATGAGCATCTTAAGCTTTATCTCTATGATTGCTTATATCACTTGTGTTGTCACTAAATGCTTTACAAATGCTAGGGTTTACATGTGAACAATGTATAAAATGCTTGTGGGACCTTAGGAGTACCTTAAACATGTTTAGAATGTCATATGGAACAACTTTGGTATTCATGACTTGGACTCAATTGGCCTCTGAGTCATGGTTATAGTGTAAGTTACCATTTTCAAGTTATATGTTTGACCTAAGTTGAACTATAGCATAATTATTTACATGGTTGTACACCCTTAAGCAAAGTTGTAGTACTTGACAAGAGTAACAACTTTTAATTATGGGTCAAGACCTAATTCGGTGCATAGCATGCTCAAAAACAGCTCACAAGTAGCAATAAAATACTATTTTCAAACTTTGAAAATTTTTCTAAGTCTGGGATTGCATTACAGTTTCAAGTGACCTACTTTGGAGCTTTGTATTTTCAAAACTATGGTGAATTAGATGTTGCTCCCTTAAGCAAAGTTGGAGTTTACATGTAGCTCTACAATTTTGATTATTATGGTTTTTTCTAAATCACGCTGGTTTGAGAGATATAGAGTGAGGAAGGGGGCAGGTTCCATTTGGACTAAAATGGCTCATGCCGATTTATGGCAGGTCGGTGGTGGCCGACTGTCATCAGGCCACGCTCGCCATTTGGCGGCCGTACATTAGTGTGGGCCCCACCAGTCTGGCCGAGAGGGCTTCAACATCACCACGACGTGCTCGTCTGCTTTCTCTTGCTCGCTCTTGCACCTGCCAGCGGAACGCTAAGCTCGCCATTGTTGCCGCCAGCTCTACCACCATGTAGTGCCATCATTGCTGCACCACCGCTCAATTCAACTCGCCAGCAGCTCTGCTGTCATCACCTCTTCCACCCCAACCCGCTAGTCCCACTTGTCGAGCCTTGGTAAGGGCACATTTCGCATCGTCGTTTCCACGATCTCGTCGGAGTGCCACAGTGCGCTCGGCTTACCATGGTCACACCATTCCACCACACCTCCTATCCTCCTCTTCTCTGATCTATAGTCGCTTTGTGATTCTTGTGCTTAGGCAAGAACTAGGTTATATGCTACTGCTTGGTTGTGCGGGAACACACCGCCGCTCCCGCCACGCCCGCCATGGCCATCGAGGTGCTCGAGCTCGCCATTATAGAGCTGACCCATTGCCTCCCTTCTCTCACACGCCTTAGATTGAGTAAGCCTAGGCCTAGTGGATGGCATGTCAGAGACCTACCTTTCACCGTCGTTTAGCCAAAACGATGAGAGCACCACCATGATTTGTGTGCCGCCGCCTCGGCATGCACGTGGTTGAAGCTCACCTGCTGCCTCACTGGAACCCTAACCACCCTAGATAGCTTAGCTAGGATTCCACGAAGCTATAGAGCACCTCACCAGAGGCCTTGATGGCTGAAGAATGCTGGCATACTATCGTGCTGCCTCCGTTGTCCGCCATTGCGGTCGGCAAGCCATCTCTAGTGAACCTTAGGTCGCGTCTTCACCATCAACCGATGTGGCTCATTGTGGGGAACACGTCGGTGTCACCTCCTCTGCTCTAGAGTGGTTGACGCGTGGGTCCTATTGACATGCGGGCCCCATCTGTCACTCACTATGTTTGTTTTGATTTTCTTATTTTTCATAGAATTGAATGTTTGTTCAAAAATTCATATCTAGAGCTAGGAATGTCCAAATGGAGTGAACCAAATTTTTTTGGATTCATCTTGAAGTGTAGTATTTTATAAAAATATGAAATGCACTATTTCTAAAATTTTTCTAGGAGAATAAAATGGAACTATATAAGTGCTTTTAAATTGTTTGCAACCTTGTAAAATGCATAACTTGAGCTAGGAAAGTGATAAAATTGTGATTCCAATTTTGATGATCTTGTGTTGACTTGATCTAGGTAGGAAAAATGTTGAATTTGTAGTAAACTTGATTGGAATAGAGTCTTTCTATTTATCTTTTAATAAATGGTGTTTTCTGAGGAAATTCATAGGGATAAAAATAAGTAACATATTGCCATACAAATTTTTGTACAGTGTTATTGGGTTTTAGGGAAGCTATGAAAAGTATAAAATTTGTTGTTTGACACTTTTCAATAGGGATAACTATTTTCACTAAAATCAGCCCTTATAACTTGTCATTTTTGTAGAGGGTGCTGTACTTGTCTTTTTGGCAAGGAAATTTTTACAGTAGCCTATTGGGATTATATATGAACCACTGTAATTTTTTTAGAATTTATTGTGCACTTTCGATATATTTTCTTTATTCACCTTAGTGTCCAAATGAATTAATAAAGCATTTAAAAAATTATTTGGGCTTGACCATCATATTTTCTAGAGTGTGTATGATGTCTATGAACTAGTTGGTACCTTTGGTTATGCCCAATTTTGATTTCTTGTATGCCATAAAATATTATGGCTCTAAAATTCAATTATATAAGTTATTTTGGACAGATTCTGTTGCTAGGTGTTTTGCATAGGAAAATGGAGTTTGCTGTAAAAATGGTTAATCATAAAGTTGTAGGGAATTTCTTTATCTAGCTTGTGTCAAAATTTCAGGGAAATAGACCAAATGGTTTAAGAGTTATAGCTGTTTGAAGTTGATTTTCAGAAATGTTTACTCTCTAGAATTTCTAGGATAGACCTAGGAAGTTTAGCTATTTTGGCTAGGATAGTGGCTGAATCTTCTTTTGGTGATTAAATGAAAGTTGTAGGCAATTTTCTAAGATTTCAAGAAAGTCTAGGATCATAGCAATTGGTTGAGTATAACTTCTGTTATGATCTAAACTTGTAGCTGTTGTGTTGTGGTCCAGAAATGGACTTAGTGTGGATTCTTGGAATTTCTAGAGAAGAGTTATGCACCTACTTAGTAAATAAGAATTTAACCTTGTTATCATCCTAATGACCTAATATAATAGGCACAATTTAACCATGCGCATTATCATGACATGTCATCCATGACCCTTCTTATGCATTCATGAGGCTCACTTTTTGCATGTGCATGCAATAGGTGCGACGGAGGAAATTACCATGTTGGAGTACGAGGCTGATCCCTAGGAAGAGCATTAGGAAGTGAAGCAATAGGAGGTCCTAGGAGAAGGCAAGCCTGATGGTGAATATTTGCCAGAGTGCCCCGATCACTAGCCCTCAACCTTTGTGAAAGGCAAGCCCTGGAGCATTCTAAGCCTCCTATGTTTTCAAACTATCAACTTGAGTCCTTTTATGTTGATGCATTAAGTACTAGGAGTTGATTGGAACCACTTGCTGCATATATCTTCCTTAATCAGATATATATATATATCTTGAATCCTATGTAGGTCTAAGATCAAATATATGCTTAGCCATGCTTAGTCGGTAGAAGTCAGCTGATTACCTATCACATGCATGATATAGGCTGATAACTAATCACAGTTGACTATAGGTGCTAGCGTGGAATATAAACATGTATCAATGAATAATGGAGACCAGGTGGGATTGTGATAGAAAAGCAATAAGGCATGGAGGTCTTGGGTGCCCATCTATCCCCATCTACGTCGATTAAGGACCAATTCACAGTATGTCCTCATGTCACATTGAACGCATATCTAGCACTTAGTTGGCTGAATATGGTGATACGACTGCAAAGCCAAGTAGCTCAATTCAGGCCAGGCCCTGATAAGTGAAAGTGCGCACACTGGAAGGTAGTAAGGATGTGTGGAGAGCCATTGGCGTGAGTCCAAGGGCAGTACCTGGGTCTCGATCTTCCTGGCAGATTGGTAGAATCTTTGAGGGTGCGGCGCTAATCGGACCCATGAGTTAGTCCTAAATTGCACCAAAGGTGACCTGAGGCTACCTTCACGGGGTGTGCCTCAGTTTGTGTTAGGAATAAATTCCCTAGCTGGGTAGGAATCGTTTCGAATCACCATCTCTCCTGGTTAGTGAGAACTTGACTGAGCAGCGGCAACATAGAATAACTTAATGTAAACTTGATGGTTATGATGGTTACTAATACTTGTTAGCTTAATCAAGTGATTGCTCTAGTATAGGTGCTAATCTAGAGATGCTTAATTGAATAAGTATTAAAATTGATGCTAGAGTTACTAAATCTCCATGTTATATTACTTAAACTTTTATGCAAAATGTTGTCTAGCTAACTCCACCTTTAAAGCCATGCATACTCCTTTGTGTCTTTTTATTTTGGTTTATGACGGGTAAGTCTATCTGAGTACATTCTCGTACTTAGGGTTTATTCCCATTTGTTGTAGAGGACGTGATGTATCATGGTTACTATAAGCATTGCATAACTTTTGCTGTTGATGGAGAGTAAGACCAATGGAATGGTCAGTCTATATCATCTCACCTATGTGCTTTTGTTGGAGGTGATCCTAAACTGGCTATGTATTTGAACTATCTTGATGATGTTTCGAAACTATGTTGCATCCGCTACTTCTAAATTTGAGTTGTAATAACTTTATGAAACTCCGATGTATGAGAACTATTTGTGAAACTATTGTAACATGTGACTAGTTGTGTTGAATCATGTACGATCTTGGTTTGTACATTGGTTTGTTTGAGATCCTTCATGATTTCATCGGACTACCAGGTTTATTTAGGTTCAAGTATGATAGTTTGATCGCTTTGGTGATTGCTATTGTACTTGTGCTCTTATAAATTGGACGGTTCTGTTATAGCTGGCATCAGAGCAAGGTTCAACATTAAACCTATCATGTGTGTATTTAAAACAAAGGTTTTAATGTATAAAATCTAAAGTATGCTAGTGGTCATCTCCTTTATGCCCAGTTAAGGACTATTAGGTGGCTATTTAAGTACTAACATGGGATGGGTTTTTACTTTCGTTGTCCATACGACATGCTATTGTATGGATGTCATTCATTTGAGTGGTAATATATGGATCGAATGCCTCTACGCCCAGGTAAGAAGGTAAGTTAATGAGTGGCATGACCGCAAGATGTGAGCGTTCGGGCAGGGAGAGCTAGCTTTGATACGACTGTATATGCATGCTTGCATGTGTGTATGGTGCGTATTTAATTGTGGGTAATAAATTGTCATCGAGTAGCTTTAATACAGAAGTATATATATTGGGATATATGGAAGTATATAGTTTGCCACCCTCATATATTCAACCTAGAGCCTAGATTAAATTCTTGTACATTTAATTGTTTGGATGGGCTGAAATGAATCTTCTACAGGTACACTAACAACGAAACATGTAGCTCATTTAGTTATGATTATATTGGGAGAACGTGTGTATGCCACCGCATATATCGTTAAGGATTTAATTTTTCCTAAGATTGTGAGGACATATGGAACATGCATGCGTCCTGATAAATCATTCATTCATATCATTACATTGTTCCTCCCCTTATAAGTTTTAGATTATGTTATGTAACCCTTTTCTATGATCGTGTTACCTCATAGGAGTTATACCATTTTGATACAGATGACAGCCCTAGGAGTCCCTATTACTAAGCGACACCTTTCTTGCATTGTTTGGAACTCCCACCCTACTATGGAGGGAACTGCACTCAGTCGGGTATGCGGAACAGCCTTGCTACTTTTGGAGAGAAGTGGTAACTAAGGGGCAATAGTGGTACGATGTACGGGTGACTGTCCTAGCCCATGCTGATCACCCAAAGTGGCAAGGATAGAGTGTGGAGTCAGATGGACCGACACCTTAGGAGGGTGCTCAAGTTGTAGCTTTCGAGGTCCTCACTGAGATATGTAAGGAGTTTGGGGATGAGCTTGTCAATGGTCCTATTGGATCCTTTCCCCGAGTGGACCCATCACGAACCGCTTGGACCCAACCAGGTGGTAATGCTTTGGTAAGAGACCGGGATGAAAGGGCTAGAAGTAGTACTTCTACCACGAGTGCCATGTATGTTGTTATGAAGATGTTTTACTCTCGCCAAGATAGCTACATCATCTGTATCCATGAGCTCCAAAGGGCATAGGCTACATAGCGTAGGATGCGAGAATGTGTGTGCATGCACCAAAGGGCAGTTAGAGCAGCTCAGAATGAGATAGGTAATTATATGATAGCCTTAGAAGCTCATCGGGGACAATTTGTCCAGTGCTATTGCTGAGAGGGATGCAGCCATAGCAGAGGTTTAGGGGATCCATGTGGAGAGAGATGAGGCTATTCGTCTTGCTAAGACTAGGGAGGTAGCTAGAATCCAGGACTATGTTTTAGGGCTGCTAGGTGGGCAACTGGTGTTTGATCATAGAGAGTAGGAACTTATACGCTTGGTTGAGGAGGTTCAGCTGGATGTTCATCAGTCTCAACAACATGGTGAACCAAATTCTTCCTCCAAAGGCTCCAGCAGGTGGAAGAAGATCTCAATGTGTTGATTGATGAGGATGATGGCATGGAGGTGGACGCTGAGGCCTAAGCCTGAAGATGAGGAGATTGAGCCTTTTGAGGATGACCATGGTGATGGTGTGTCCAACATCGACAATGACCACCCCGAGGAGTAGCTTAGCTTTAGGTATCTAGCTAGATGCGTTAGCTCCCTATCTTCTTTCATTTATGTAAAGAACTTGTAATTTAGTTTCGATCTCATGGTGTACCCTTTGATGTACTCTTGAAACCTTGCATGTAATCCATGTTGTGGTTGCACTTTTAATGAATGCCTGTTGTGTTGGCAAGCAATTTGGCATATACGGAATGCATTGCAAATGGCGTTAAGTAATATAATTGGTGATGTATGGTTGTGGAAATGAATTATTGTGCCTCTATTTTATTGTATGAATTTATATTCTCTCCAGTAAATTCAGTTTGGCATAATTATACAATTCTTCTACAATTTTCCTGACATCATCAATAATTGCTTATTGTTGCAATTCTATAGATGCCTCGCACCTGTTCTGGAGCCAGTGGGAAGAATGGGAATGATGGTGCCAGGGGGTAGTGGCTTGAATGGTCATGACAATGAGAATTTGCCACCACTGCCACCACCCACTCTAGCAGAGATGATGGCTATGCTCGCTGAAGGGCAACGTGCTATGGGCAAGGCTATGCGCACCATGGCGTAGCTAGTCGCCCAGGGCGGATATCAGCGCCTAGGGTGCAGAGCCAAATCAATACAGTGATTTCAAGGAGTTCCTGGATACCAAGCCACCTATTTTCAAAGAGGCTGAAGAGCCACTCCAAGCTGAGGAATGGCTGAACACACTTGAACAAAAGTTTCATTTGTTAAGCCTGACTGAGGCAATGAAAACTGAGTATGCATCCTAGCTGCAAGGGCCTACAGGCATTTGGTGGAGTCATCACCGAGCCACCTTGCCTAAGAATGCTCACATTACTTGGAACCAGTTTAAGGCTGCTTTTTGGGGACACTATATTCCTCCGGGTCTTATGAGTATCAAGCATACCGAGTTTATGAAGCTGACACAAAGCACCAAGAGCTTGACTAGATATCTACATGCTTTCAACAACTTGTCAAGATGTGCCATAGAATTTGTTGACACTGATGCAAAGAAAAATGCTAGTTTCAAGCGGGGGCTTGGTCCCAAGCTGATGAAGACTCTTGATAATAACAAGTCTGTCACTTTCAATGAATTTGTCAATGATGCCTTAACTCAAGACAATCAAAACAACATTTATGCTGCATCCAAGAATCGAAAGAGAGCCTTTGAAGTAGACACTTCTCAGAAAAAGGTGCAAACTGTTCATAACCAGAAGGTGTATTGCAAGGCTTTTTTTGTTGCTCTACCAAAGGGTGGCATAGGACACGGAAGTTTTAGTGTTCCACCCAGCAGCATGCCATGCTGGAACTAGAACAAGACTGGCCATTGGGCAAGAAATTGCCCCTATCCCAAGAAGAATAACTAGAAGCATGGTAATTCTAATGTGCGTTAGGGACATGTGCACTATACCACTATTGAAGAAATTCCTACCGGTGAAGTTGTTACTACGAGTACGTTTCTTGTGAACCAACATCCCGCAGTTGTTTTGTTTGATTCTGGGGCATCGCATTCATTTATGAGTCAAACATTTGTATCCAAGCATAATCAGAGGGTAGTTACTGTAGATAAGGGTAGTTACTGCATAAGTGCAGCCAAAAATCAAATCTCCACCAACCAAATAGTTAGAGATGTGTGCATCTCAATAAGCAACTAGGAGTATACCGCAGATCTTGTAGTATTGCCCATATTGGGGATAGATGTAATTCTAGGAATGAAATGGATGTGTGGCCATGGAGTTCTTATTGATACTTCCACTCTGGGGTTATGTTAAGGGAACATGACAGTAAGAATGCTTTCTTAGTACCACTTCCTAGAGATTTTGACTTCCATAATGTAGCTAATGCTATCCATCCTGTGAGTGTTGCTGACATTCTAGTAGTGTGTGAATTCTCGGACATGTTTCTAGATGAGTTGCTTGGGTTACCGCCTGATAGGGATGTAGAGTTCAAGACTGAATTATTATCAGGCACAACACCTATCTCGTGAAGGTCTTATAGGATGCCACACAATGAATTAGCTGAGCTCAAAGTGTAATTGTAGGAGCTTCTTCAAGAAGGTCTCATTCAACCTAGCTCATCACCATGGGGTTGTCCTACCATAGTCTTGAAAAAGAAGGATAAATCTTTGCGGATGTGTGTGGACTACCAAACCCTTAATGTGGTAACGATCAAGAACAAGTATCCATTGCCTCGAAATGATATCTTGTTTGATCAGTTATCAAAGGCTAAAGTGTTCTCCAAGATCGATTTGAGATCGGGGTACCACCAGATTAAGATCAGGTCGAAAGACATACCTAAGACTAGCTTCTCTACTAGGTATGGTCTATATGAGTATCTTATCATGTCTTTTGGACTGACCAATGCTCCTGCCTATTTTATGTATCTCATGAATTCAGTGTTTATGCCTGAACTTGATAAATTCATAGTGGTGTTTATTGATGACATCTTAGTTTATTCTAAGAATGTGGAAGATCATGAAGAACACCTAAGAGTTGTCTTAACAAGATTGCGAGAACATAAGCTATATGCTAAGTTTAGCAAATGTGAATTTTGGACAAAGAAAGTATCGTTCCTTGGTCATGTGTTTTCTAATGATGAAATTTTAGTAGACCTAGGCAAAGTGCAAGAAGTTATGGATTGGAAGGCCCCGACTTTAGTGCATGAAGTTCGGAGTTTCCTTGGATTAGCAGGTTATTACCGTCCTTTCATTCCTGACTTCTCTAAGATAGTCAAGCCCATGACCAGATTGCTTTAGAAAGATGAGAAATTTGTGTGGACTCT
The DNA here is from genome assembly GCF_019320115.1 of Miscanthus floridulus. Lineage (NCBI taxonomy): Eukaryota > Viridiplantae > Streptophyta > Magnoliopsida > Poales > Poaceae > Miscanthus > Miscanthus floridulus. The sequence goes on from NC_089592.1 coordinate 47,672,206, forward strand.
AGAGTGTGAAGCTGCTTTTCACACTTTACGAACTTTGTTGACCACCGCCCCGGTTTTAGCATAGCCCAACATAGAAAAACCATTTGATGTGTTTTGCGACGCATCTGGTACTGGTTTACAGTGTGTGCTCATGCAAGAGGTCCGAGTCATTGCCTATGCCTCGCGTCAATTGAGGAAACATGAGGTTAATTACCCAACTCATGATTTAGAGTTAGGCACGGTTGTTCATGCTTTGAAGATTTAGAGACACTATTTGCTTGGCAATGTGTGTCACATTTACACTGATCACAAGAGCCTCAAGTACATCTTCATGCAACCTAAGTTGAACATGAGACAAAGAAGATGGTTAGAGCTAATCAAGGATTACAACCTAGAGGTGCATTAACATCCGGGCAAGGCAAATATAGTTGCAGATGCTTTGAGCCGAAAGTATCATAGCAAACCATGACTGGAAGATGGCTTCAACCTACTGCATCATGTAGTTTTACATAATCTCACTATCAATTACTCTCTTGAAGCCAAGGTCATGGAATTCCAAAAGACCGACGTGGGTATATATCATATCAAGAGAATGATGCAAGAAGAAGAGACTAAACATTTCAGATTGGATGAGAGAGGTGTACTCTGTTTTAAGGATAGGCTTGTTGTACCTAAAGATAGAGAACTTAGGAACCAAATCTTAGATGAAGCACACTTGTCGGGTACCATAAAATGGGGTACCCTGAGCGTATATCAAAAGAACCACTTCAACCCCATAAAAAAACAAAGCCAGAAGGTAAGCCATTGGTTAACCACCGGCCCCGTCCGAGCCCACCGGCTCTTCGCCTCGCCTTTGGCCTCGCACGGGGGGTCTCGATGGCCTGACAAATCTCTGCCTCATGCGAGGCCTCACACGGGAGGCCTCGACAAGGAACCCCTTCTCCGTCTTGCCTGAGGCCCCACGCGTATAGCCTCGAATGAGATAGCGATTCCCCGTATTGCTCGAGGCCGGCTCAGCAATAACCCATCGCTCCCGCCTCGACCAGTCTTCCTGACAATGCGTCACATCCCATTAATGCGTCAACCACTCCCACAATCTCAGCTAGACAATGACTCAACACCGCGGAGTGGCTGACGGGACAGGAGGTCACATCGATGCCATACCATCTAGAGCAAGACGGGGTAGGGGTTACCGGCCACTATGCGCTGGTGTTGTGCCCACAATCAGCGCCTGAACTACACTGTGCCACCTAATCCCTGCCCTAGGAACAACACGGCATGGGGAGTCAAGTCCGGGTCACCATAGCCTCGGAATCAGCATACAAGCCCAACTGCTCCCTCCGAGCCTCGGCAATCTACTGTGGGGTCTCGGCAACCGCGGGATTCATGTCTGCCGAGCCTCCCATGATGGCTCGGCCTCGGCACCAATTAAGCCTCGGCCTCCCGTGTAGCCAACACGCAGTGACCAGTGCGCCAACTGCCATGCCCGCTTTGAGATAACACTGGAGCTCCCATGACGCATAGGATCGGATGTGATAGGCACGTTGCCCCCGTACTTCAAGGACAGACCACTCTGTCGACCACGCCGCCATAGGAATAAGCTACAGGGCTCGGACATGCCACCTCTATCCGCATGACGTCATGTAGCAAGCGAATGTATTACCCTCATCCCCCCCTTCAACTATAAAAAGGAGGGACCTAGGCCATTTCTAGGGGGAGGATGAGATGCTCACGATTAGGCCTAGCCCCACGCGATGAACTCACGCATAAATGCACGGACGAACACCCGAGCTCCCCCACGGCTTGAGATCAACATCTCAAGCAATCCACGCTGCACCACAAAGAGACCTGGGACTAAGCCCCCTCTCTCGCCCTGCTTGTAACTCCCTACTACGAGCATTTCGGTGCAAGGAATACAAGATCGATCTCTCGAACTAGATGTAGGGTACCCATTACCCGAACCAGTATAAACTTTGTGTCTCTTTGCATCACCATCCAGAATTGGGAACACACAGTACAAATTTACTAATTGGTTAAGGACCCACCGGTCTAGAACATCGACAGTTGGCGCACCAGGTAGGGGCCTCTATGTGTCAGCTTCATCATCCCAACAAGTTCCAGATGGTAGACCCCGTACGACCACTACGTCTCGGCATGGTGATCTGGTTTGGGAGCTTAGAGTTCATGTCTCTAGGGCATGAGTATGACATGGTACTCCTCATGCCCTAAGCTCCACCGACCGACGATGACGTCACGCACCCGCAGCCTAGGCATAGGCGGCACCCGGGCGGCCGCTCTCACCACGCTTGCTAGGCACGACGCGAGCAGGGTCACCCCGACGCCACATGAACTCAGGGCGACATGCCACTCTCTGCCAGTATCCCACGACCAGCTGTTGGCACAAGGTCCCTAGTTGGGGACCTGTCTAGCCTGAGCCTGGACAAGGGAAAAATGCCAGTGGCATGTGGCGATGCCCCGTCATCAAGCTCCGCTCCACCACCCCCTAAGGAGCCAACTCTGGCGAAGCAGAGCCTGGCGATGGCACCATCCCCATACCCCTTCAGGTTGAGAAATGCCACCACCTCCTATGGTTACGCCTACGCTTCCGCTCACGCGGATCCCTCCGGACGCCGCAAGCGCTTCGCCCTCAACTTCGACACCACCGCGTCGACCCACACCCATGCTGACTCCTTGGAGGAGGACAAGGCATGGGATGGAGTGGATTTCTCCGAACTCCATGACCCTGAAGCCATGCGCCACTTCTTGGCCGCAAGCGACTACTACTTCGGCTACTCTGACTCCGACGATGAGGGCACCTATGACCCCACTCACAAGTGTTTCCATGTCGGGCTTGGGATGCCAAGGGTGGGCGAGGAGGATGAGGGTGCAGGCAACTAGTCCCCGCTTCGCTAGGGAGCGGACGCCACCACACCTCCGCGTGTTGTCCCACCGACAGCGCAGAGCAGGAACCTTGCCCCCTCACAACTTCAACGCCCGGACTTGGAACAGCTCCATGAGCTCCAGTCCAAGGTCGAACAAGACTGACTCCTCCTGCAGCAGCTTCAAGACACTCTCGAATAGGAGCAGCGAGGTCGCGGCAATGGCGGAGGAGCCCGACAGAGGGCCCGCGAAGTGCACCACCGCATCCACAACGACGAGGGGAGTGAGCAACCCCAATCTTCAATCATGCTAGCTAGAACGTCGTGCCTGCAGCGATGCTAGTCTGCACGATGCCTGAGCCCTCTACCATGGAGGGGCGATGGGTCCACGGTGAGCTCCGGGATCTCCTCGAGACCGCCGCAGTGCAGCAAGCCAAGAGTTTCGCCTCTCGACGGCGTGGGGGCGCCTCAAACCTTCCCACGGCACCGCCTCGGCAGGATAGGGAAGCCTCAGTTCGTCCCGAGCCCACTCGAGCACTGATAGCCCACAGGGTCCCCTTGCTGCTTGACCGCCTTGGCAACCAACGCGAGGTGCAGGGAGACCATGAGGTGGTCAGCAGGTGACGACGCCACGACAATGAGGGGCCCGCTCAAGGCTACCATCCACACTGAGGTGGCCGTTATGACAGTGAGGAGGACCATAGTCCTTCTCCTAAACTACCTAACCCTCGAGTCTTCAGCAGAGCCATCCGCGCTGCTCATTTCCTGGCCCAGTTTCGGCAACCAGCCAACCTCATGAAGTATAGCGGTGAGACCAATCCCGAACTTTGGCTTGCCGATTACTGCATGGCTTGTTAGCTAGGTGGCATGAACGATGACTTGCACATCATCAGCAACCTCCCCTTGCTCTTGTCTGACTCAGTGCAAGCCTGGCTCGAGCACCTTCCTCCCTCACAGATCCACGACTGGCGTGACTTGGTTAGGATCTTCGTCTGGAATTTCCAGGGCACATATGTATGCCCTAGAAACTCCTGGGACCTTAAGAGCTGTCGCTAGAAATCAGACGAGTCTCTCCAGGACTTCATCTGGCGCTTCTCCAAATAGTGCACTGAGTTGCCCAGTGTCGGTGACTCAGAAATCGTCCAGGCTTTCCTCACTAGCACCACCTGCCGAGACTTGGTATGAGAGTTAGGCCAGAATGTGCCATGCTCCTTGACATCGCCACCAACTTCGCCTCGGGCGAAGAGGCTGTTGGGGCCATCTTCCTCGACAGCGACACCAAAGGGAAGTGGAGGGATGAGGCCCCCAAGGTCTCGGCTTCCCACCTACCCAAGAGAAAGAAAAAGGGTCACTAGGGGAAGCAGGACGTCCTCGAGGCCGATCTGGTCATGGCCACAGAGCACAAGAATCCCCGAGGCCCTAGGGGCCCTAGGCCCTTTGATGACATGCTTAGGAAACCTTGCCCTTACCACTAGGGCTTGGTAAAGCATGCCCTCGAGGATTGCTCCATGCTCCGGTGTTACTACGCCAAGCTCGGGCTCCCCGATGATGATTCCAAGCAGAAGGGCACCGGCGACTGGGATGATGACAAGGATGATGGGTTCCCCGAGGTGCACAATGCATTCATGATCTTTGGCAGACCCTCGACATGCCTTATGGCATGCCAGCGAAAGAGGGAATGCCAAGAGGTCTTCTCGGTCAAGGTTGCCACTCCCCGATACCTCGACTGGTCTCGGGAGGCGATCACCTTTGATCAAGATGACCACCCCGACCATGTCCCAAATCCCAGGTAGTACCCACTCATTGTCGACCTAATCATCGGCAACACCTGACTCACCAAGGTGTTGATGGACGGAGGCAGCGGCCTCAACATCCTCTACGCCAGCACCCTGGAGCTCCTGGAGATCGATCGAGTGTGGCTCAGGGGTGACGCCCTGCCTTTCCATGGCATCATGCTGGGGAAACGCACGCGACCCCTTGGGCGCATCGACCTTCCTGTTTGCTTCAGCACCCCCTCCAACTACCGCAAGGAGGTCCTTACCTTCAAGGTGGTTGGATTCAGGGGAACCTACCATGCCATCCTGGGGCGGCCATGCTACGCCAAATTCATGGCAGTCCCCAACTACACCTACCTCAAGCTGAAGATGCCGAGTCCCAATGGCATCATCATGATTGAGTCCACGTACGAACATGCATACGACTATGACGTCGAGTGCATCGAGTACGCCGAGGCTCTCATGGAGGCCGAGACCCTCATCGCCAACCTTGACTGACTCGGTGGTGAGGCGCCTAACTCCAAGCGTCGCATAGGGACGTTCAAGCTCGCAGAGGCCATCAAGCTCATCCTAGTTGACCCCGCCTACCCCGACGACCAGGCGCTGAGGATCAGCGCCACCCTCGACATCAAATAGGAAGCCGTGCTAGTCGACTTTCTCCGTGTGAATGCTGATATGTTCACATGGAGTCCCTTGGACATGCCTGGCATACCGAGGGAGGTCATCGAGCATGCCTTGGACATCCGGGATGGCTTCAGACCGGTGAAGCAACACCTACATCGATTCGACGAGGAAAAGTGTAGGACCATCGACGAGGAGGTGCATAAACTTTTGGTGGTCGGGTTCATCAGGGAAGTATCCCATCCAGAATGGTTGGCTAACCCTATGTTAGTTAAGAAGAAAAATGGGAAATGGAGGATGTGCGTAGACTACACCGGTTTGAATAAAGCCTGTCCAAAAGTCCCCTTCCCATTACCTCGAATCGATCAAATCGTTGACTCCACTGCGGGGTATGAGACCCTATCTTTCCTTGATGCATATTCTGGTTACCATCAAATCAAGATGAAAGAGTCTGACCAGCTCATGACTTACTTCATCACCCCATTCAGCATGTTCTGCTACGTGACTATGCCTTTCGGCCTCAGAAATGCAGGGGCCACGTACCAGTGGTGCATGACCCAGGTCTTTGGTGAGCACATTGGGTGAACCATCGAGGCCTATGTGGACGACATCATGGTCATGTCCAGAAGGGCCGAGGGCCTCGTCGATGACCTGGAAATAGCCTTCAAGTGCCTTAGAGAGAAGGGCATCAAGCTCAACCCCAAGAAATGTGTGTTCGGGGTCCCCTGAGGCATGCTCTTGGGATTCATAGTCTCGGAACGTGGCATTGAGGCCAACCCAAAGAAGGTCTCAGCCGTGACCAGCATGGGACTAATCCAAGACCTCAAGGGAGTATAGAGGGTCATGGGATGCCTTGCGGCCCTGAGCCGCTTCATCTCGCGCCTTGGCGAAAGAGGCTTGCCTCTCTACCGTCTCTTGAGGAAATCCGAACGCTTTTCTTGGACCCCCGAGGCCGAAGAAGCCCTCGCCAAGCTCAAAGCACTGCTCACTAATCCTCCCATCCTGGTACCGCTAGCCAAGGACGAGGCCCTCTTACTCTATGTCACTGCAATGACCCAAGTGGTCAGCGCGGCCATAGTAGTAGAGAGGTAGGAAGAGGGGCATGCTCTACCCATCCAACGACCTATTTACTTCATCAGCGAAGTGCTCTCTGAGACCAAAACACGCTACCCCCACATCCAGAAGCTGATCTACACCGTAATTTTGGCTCGGCAAAAGCTGCGTCACTACTTCGAGTCCCACCCAGTGACCATGGTATCATCTTTCCCCGTGGGAGAGATAATCCATAAGCGAGAGGCCTTGGGTAGGATAGCCAAGTGGGCTGTCAAGCTTATGGGGGAAGCCTTGACTTTTGTGCCTCGGAGGGCGATCAAGTCCTAGGTCTTGGCCGATTTTGTGGCTGAGTGGACCGACACCCAACTACCACCTACTCAAATTCAGATGGAGTGCTAGACCATGTACTTCGATGGGTCCCTGATGAAGACCGGGGCAGGTGCGGGTCTGCTCTTCATCTCACCCCTCGTCAACGGCTTGCAGATCGCCATCGAACTTGGAGTACGGCATCTCGACATCTGGGGCGACTCGCAGCTCATCGTTGATCAAGTCATGAAGGAGTCAAACTGCCTTGACCCCAAAATGGAGGCGTACTGCAAGTTGGTACGTCGCCTAGAAGACAAGTTCGACGGTCTCGAACTCAACCACATCGCGCGGAAATACAATGAGGCCGTGGATGAACTGGCAAAGATGGCCTCGGCACGGGCTTTGGTCCCCCCGAACATCTTTGCCAGGGACCTCCACAAGCCTTCTATTGACTATGCCTCGGTAGCGGAAGAGGGCCCACCGACCGAGCCTGCCATAGGGCTCGATGCCCCCTCTGCCGTCGAGACTCCTTCGGCCAAGCCCGAGGTCATGGAAGCCGACATGGGTCCTCCCTAGACCGACCAGGACATGGACTGGTGAGTCCCGTTCCTTGATTGGCTCGCTCAGGGAGAGCTTCCTAGTGGCAGGACCAAAGCCCGACGGCTTGCGTGACAAGCCAAAACTTACGTCCTCTGCAACGGCGAATTGTACAGGCGAAGTCCCTCTGGTGTCCTCCAGCGATGCATCACCACCAAGGCAAGCCAAGCCCTACTTTGGGACTTGCATGCAGGGGCCTGCAGGCACCATGCAGCGCCTTAGACGCTCATCGGAAACACCTTCTGCCAAGGGTTCTACTGGCCGATGGCGGTTGCCGACGCCACCAAGTTAGTACACTCCTGCGAGGGATGCCAATACTATGCGCAGCAGACGCACCTCCTGGCCCAAGCCCTCCAAACCATCCCCATCACATGGCCATTTGCCGTATGGGGGCTCGACATGGTCGGGCCTCGGCAGAAGGCCCCCGGGGACTACACCCATCTACTGGTAGCAATCGATAAGTTCTCCAAATGGATTGAGGCTCGTCCGATCAATCAAATCAAATCCGAGCAAGCAGTGCTATTCTTCACCGACATCATCCACAGGTTTGGGGTCCCAAACACCATCATCACCGACAACGGGACACAATTCACTGGCAAAAAATTCTTGACATTCTACGATGACCACCACATCCATGTGGCTTGGTCGGCCGTAGGACACCCAAGGACAAACGGCCAAGTAGAACATGCCAACGGCATGATCCTACAAGGCCTCAAGCCAAGAATTTACAACCGGTTGAAGAAGTTTGGCAAGAAATGGCTCGCCGAACTCCCATCGGTCATCTGGAGCTTGAGGAACACACCAAGCCGAGCCACGGGGTTTACACCTTTCTTCCTAGTCTATGGAGCCGAGGCTATCCTCCCCACTGATTTGGAATATGGTTCCCCGAGGCTATAGGCCTACAACGAGCAAAGCAACCGCACCACCTGCGAGGACGCCCTCGACCAACTGGAGGAAGCCCGAGATGTTGCCCTACTGCATTCGGCCAAGTACCAGCAAGCCCTATGGTGCTATCAAGCCCGGTGCATTCTAAGCCAAGACTTGAAGGTAGGCAACCTGGTGTTGAGGCTGAGACAGAGCAACAAGGGCCGCCACAAACTAACCCCACCGTGGGAAGGACCATACATCGTCGCCCAAGTGCTGAAGCTTGGGACCTACAAGCTAGCCAACGAGAAGGGCAAAATCCTCACCAACGCTTGGAACATAGAACAGCTACATCGCTTTTACCCTTAAATTTCCAAGCATTGTATACATTGTTTATCAAAATACAATTAAGAAGCGTTCTTTAGTTGTTTTAATTATTCGAGAAACCCCCGAACCCATCGTGGGTCTTGGCAATATGATAGCACTGTAAGGGAGACTTGGCTCTACCTCTGCAGAACCGGGCCTCCCTCGAGGGCTAGATGGGGGACCCCCCCTAAGTCCCACGAATCATTTTTTCTTCATTTTCCAAAAAAAATCCTACGCCAAACTCTCTAGCACGCTCTGATGAATTGGTTGTAAAAAACCCAAGGACCGAAAGGTCTGTTCCAGGGACAGAAGGCTGGTAGAGTCGCGAGACAGCCTACGCCCCCGAGCTATGGCACTCCCTCACCACCTTTCGCCCAAGGGATGGCTTAGGTTCCAAGGAGGTTTTTTGCAAAAGAAATCTGATCAGAGACAACAGAGGGCAGAGGCTCGGAAACACAAGAAAAATGACTAAGAAACACGAGTACTTTAAAAAGAGGCCACGACGGCAATAAGCGTTACGATACAAAGTTAATCCCTATTCTATTTACATGGCCTCTTAGGCCCAGGTCAAGGCTCAGGGCCTCCAGCATTGGCAGACGGCGGGGGAGGGACCACCTCCTCTTCGAACAGCATTGCCAGCGCTGTGCCGGGGCCTTCCACCGCCTCCATCAGCTTTGTGACCACCGCGTCGGCCTCCTCCTCATCATCGGGCAGGACATAGCCATCACTGATGGCCGGGAGGTCAACACCGATGTAGTGCAAGGCGATGACGGCCAGCGCGCGCTTGACACCCGTGTGCAGCACTCCTCAGAGCCACTCGCGCACTTGGCCGCTCAACGCAATCAGATGGCTCCCAAGGGAGCTTCCTGACTAAACCCCCTCGACCTCTAGGGCCTCATAGGCGGTACGGGCGGCACCTTTTAGCGCATCGTGCTCCCTGATCTTGGTCTCAAGCACACCGCCTGCACCACGACAGAAGCCTCAGCTGCCCGGCTAACCTCTGCCTCCAACTCTGTGCCCAAGGAAACGGAGTGGGTTTGAGCGCAAAGAAAAACAAGCCAAAAAAGGGATGGAAGCCTATGGGACTCACCCCTGGCCTTTTGCTCCCAGTGTCAGGCCTCAACCCGAGAGGCCTCGGCTTTCTCTCTCCAGCACTGGGCCTTGACCCAGGAAGCCTCGTCCTTTCCTTCAGGTGCTGGGCCTCGACCTGAGAAGCCTCGGCCACCCAGGAAGCCTCTCTCCCTAGCTCTACATCACACTAGGGAGTTAGGAAGCGAACACAAGAAAAGCGAATAAAATGAGGGGAATAAGACTCACCCTCGGCCTTTCCCCTCTAGACCACAGCCTCAGTCCGGGAGGCCTCAACCACTGTAAGGGCCTCATCCAAGGTGCCTTTCATCAGCTGGTGCGCACTCTGCTCCGCCCCTAGCTGCCCAGCAAGGACCTTGCCTGAGGCCATCGCTTCCTCAGCCTAGGACTTGAAGGCATCCCAATCACTGGTGACATGGGTCAGCTGACCCACACCGCCAAAGGGGCGACCTGCTCCTAGGCCATGGCCACCTCGACCTTCGCATTGGCACAACGAAGATGAAGGTCCTTCACCTCCGCGCTCTACGCTGCCAGAAGTTCGTTGGTGCCCACAAGCAGGCCCTTTTGCCGCTGGAGTTGGTCCCAGATGTCCCTCTCCCACCAGAGAAAGACCGACTTCCCAAGGGACCGGGTCTTGAGCTCCTAGGGAAGCAGAACAGGGGTCATTCACTACAAGAAAACTCAAAAAAAGACAACACCACATGAGAAAAGAAAGCGCGAACCTAGGTGACTCTGGGCAGTTCATCGGCCACCACGGACAGCACCGTCCGTAGTGACCGCTCCACCAGCTAGCGGTATTGCTCGAAGGTTTCCCAGCGCCCGCCCTCAGCCGCGTCCTCGAGGGCGAACAGAGGCTCCCCCTTAGGGTCATCCTAGCTCTACCATAGGACACGTGGGTGATCCCACCTGCGGGGCTTGGGTCACACCCACACGAGGGTCGAGCTTCCCTCGCCCAGGGTTGGAACCAGCTGTTCCACGGCGCCGGCCGCCTCAGCGTCGACCACCTCCTGTGCCTAGGAAGTATCGTCGGAGGAGATCGGATGGACCTCCACCCCCTAGGTGCCCTCCCGCAATGATGGCAGGCCTTGAACCAAGGGTGCCACCGAGGCCTCCACCGCCTTCATTTCCACTTCTTGGGCCGACGGCCTCGCCGCCATCACGTCAGCCTCGGTGGTCTTGGGGGCTCCAGCCTCCGCCATCATGGCCTCGGTGGTTGCAAAAACTCCAACCCCGGCCGCTGCAGCCTCGGCGGTCTTGGGCACCATGGCCTCCATCGCCTCAACCTCAGAGACCCTGGGGCCTCAACCCTAGTGGCCTTGGCAACTAAGGGCACCTTGGCCCCATCCAACTCATGAGCCTCGCCCTCACGGGGCAGAGGTGCCCCCTCCCCTGTTTGTCTCGGGGTCACCTCGCTAGTCCCTCCTTGGGTGGCTAGCTCCTTCGGGTTGGCCGTCCCCGACTGCCGTGTCGCATTGAATGGCGGCTTGCAGCCTCCGCCACCCAGTCAGCAGGTGGAGCCGAGGTTCACCTTGAGCGCCTTGAGGGGCACCAAGGTAAGCACCTCTGTAGGTCAGCTTCTGACTAAGGACAAAACACTCACTAGGGTCAGCACGAGACCGAAGAACAAACGGAAAAACAGCTGCGGCCCCACCAAAATGCGCTTACCCTGAGCGAGGCTGCAACCGCTTTGGCACGGCAACCCTCATCTGCAAAGGCGGTGGCGGTGGCAGAGGCACTGGCCTCCATATCCGCCTGGCACCGGCCGGTCCTCAACGGACCCCTGGCTGCCCTCTCAGTCCTCTACAGGGGCAGTTGCGTCACCCCCGCCGCCGCCTGCTTCGCTACTGTCATCGAGCCCACTGGGCTAACGGCACGCTTTCCCAGTGCCCGTGCCTCGGGCATGTCGGCCTCTGCCCTAGGGCTGGGCAATTGTCGACCCCGGGTTAGCTCCTCCTCCTCCTCCTGGGAGCACCGGGCTGATTGCCGATGCCCCGGGCACCATCTCCCCGATGTCAGGGAGCTAGTCCAGGGGACCCCACCCCATCTCGCCCTCATCATCTCCATCTAAGGCATCCATCGATAGCGATGGCGAAGGGGACTCCTCCAACGGGAGACCATCCTTCCTTTGCTACCGATGGCGCTTGTCTAGTTCCTCGCGCGCAAGGATCTTCTTCGTGCGCTTTGCCACCTTAGCATCCTTCTGCTTTTTTTGTGCCTCGGCGTGTGCCCGGTTGATCGCCCATCACCTCGCATCCTCAGGAACAGGCGGCGGGGAGGCTCACACATCCCTCATCCCCTGCAGGAATGGTGAACACGGATAAGGGAACAAGAAATAATGAGAAATGGAGAAGGCTCGGGGGCTGCAGCGTCGCGTGACTTACCTGCGAGAGGAACCCCTGTGACGGATGCATTGCGAGGGTGGTCAGACCACCGCTCCTCAGCTTCGCATCCACCGTCTCCCTCACCCGGCGAAGAATTTCCTCATCAGAGAGGGTGGAGGCAGACATCTGAATGCCCGCGATTGGCTCATCCGGCCTCATCTCGAACAGGCACCGCCACCAAGCCATCAGCGGTAGCACCCTCCAGTGGTGGAAGGCGGCCACAACCACAGCCATAGTAAGGCAGCGGTCCCATAGCCTCTCCAGCCCCTCTAGGAGCGGCTACAGCTTGGGCTAATCCTCCTCTAGGATGCCATACTACCACCTCTCCGGGCAGCTCCCCACAATCTGCCCAGTGTAGGGGGGAAGTCTGCCGTTGTCGTTGTAGAGATAGAACCAGCTCATGTACCATCGATGATTGGTTGACGTGAGCTGGGCTGGGATGTAGAGGTGCTAGGCAGTCCTGGCACACTTGGAGAGTGCAGCCACCGGCCCTCACCACCTTCCTCGTGCCTTGACGTGCCTGTCGGCTTGGTGGTATGCCCCTGCCCAGAAGAGATGGAGCCACAACTCCCAATGGGAAGCAATCCCCAAATACCCCTTGCAGATAGCGATGAAGATGGCCGCCTGCATGATAGAATTGGGGTTGAAGTTGTGGAGCTCCATGCCATAGTAGTTTGGGAGCGCCCGCATGAACCGGTCTGCCGAGATGCTGAGGCCACGCTCGTGAAAGGACATGAAGCTCATGACATAACCGTCACGAGGCCTCAGCTCCGGCTTGCCTGACGGAGCGATCCACTCTGGCCTATTGGGGTCGGTAATCGGACGAAGAAGCCTGCCATCGACGAGTGACTGAAGCATCTCCACGGTGATGTCGGATGGATCCCAAGGGTCCTCCTTGATGACAACAATGTCACCAGCCATGAGTGCGATGGAGGGTTCGAATACAGAGGTGAGTCTCTCTCTCTCTCTGTCTCTCTCTCCCTCTCTCTGCCTCGCCCTTCTCCCTTCTTCTTCCCAGTGCTCGCTGCTCTAGCGACTAGCTCAATGGGGGTAGAGCTAATGCAGGCAAGGTAAGGAGGGGAGGGGCGAGGCTCATTGCGTATTTATGCAGGGTGAAGGCGAAATGGACGGGCGACGAAATTGGGGAAGTTTCCCCTAGATCCAGCGCGGTTAATCCCGATCCAATTTTACCACCCACGTGCCCACCTTTTCCTCATTAATCGCGGGAATAGTTACATCCCATCCACTGACACCATTTCATGTCCAACCACTGCAGCGGCAGGCGTTGTTTTGCCTCCCCAAGAAAATCACCTCAAAAGGCGCGCCAGCCATTGTCGAGCCAATGGGGGAGATATCCCCCACCCTATTCCTTTCAGACGAAAGGAACAAGGTGCCGAGCCCATTATGGTCCAGGGGTTCGAAGGCTGGGCCCCTAGGGGTTTCGACAGCCGCCCCAGGGCAAAAGAGTCAGGGACGATCACGGGTGAGCCCATACGGGGCCGAGACCTAAGCAAGCGAAATGCTTGGGACGCCCAAAGTCATGTCCGAGACTAGCAGGGAGGTCTCTGAATGGGATCCCACCAGTTGGGAGGCACCGAGCCACTGGGGCCTAGCGAACGGCCCCGGCACCCACTAGAGAAACCCTTTGGTACTCTTGGAGTGCATCTCTGGACCACTAGCCGACCCCCAGCAAACAGGGCATGGGCCTCCACTTGGACTTACCCGATAACAGCTCACCAGAAGTGCCACCGCTCGTGCCCACCGAGGGTAGCCTAGCACATTCCACGCCTCCTTCCAAGCGAAAAGGAAGCACGAGGGTTGTACAAAAAGCCAGGGGAACCCCTGACGGCCCTCTTGCTCCGTGTAGAGGCTAAGGGGCTCTTCCTGCAACCTTGCTAAGACCCAGCGACCTCGGCTCGCACTCGAGGGGGCTCGGCAAAACAACCCCTCCTTCTGAGCAAAAAGGAAGCATGAGGGTCATACAAAAAGTCAGGGGAGCTCCTGACGGCCCTCTCGCTCTGTGTAGAGGCTTGGGGGCTCTTCCTGTAGATATGCCAAGACCCCGCGACCCAGGCTCACACCCAAGGCGGCCTCGGCAAATAAACCCTCATGCGCGAGGGGCATACAAAAAGCTAGGGGAACTCCTGACTGGCCCTCTCGCTCATGTGTAGAGGCTAGGGGGCTCTTCCTGCAACCCTGCCGAGACCCAGCTGACCCTAGGCTCGCACCCGAATGGGCTCGGCAAACAACCCCTCTGTCCGAATGAAAAGGATGTGTGAGGGTCGAACAAAAAAGTTAGGGGGACCCCTGACCGCCCTCTCGCTCTGTGTGGAGGCTCGAGGGCTCCTCCTACACCCAAGACAAAGACAAGCGACCTAAGCCCGTGCTGGAAGTTTCATTAAAAATGCTGATAAAAGGGCATCGATCCAGTTAAGGTCCAGGGGTTCGAAGGCTGGGCCCCCTAGGGTTTCAACAGCTACCCCTAGGGCAACTAGAGTCAAGGATGACTATGGGTGAGCCCACGTATGGCCAAGGCCTGAGCAAACAATCACTTGGGACGTCCTAAGTCATGTCCAAGACCGGTAGGGAGGTCTCTGAATGGGATCCCACCATAGGGAGGCACTGAGCCACTGGGGCATAGCAAATGGCCCCGGCACCCAATAGAGAAACCCTCTGGTACTCTTGGAGAGCGTCTCTAGACCGCTAGCCGACCCCTAGCAAACGGGGCATGGGCCTCCACTCGGACTACCCGATAACAGCTCACCAGAAGTGTCACCACTCGCGCCCACCGAGGGTAGCCTGGCATATTCCACCCCTCCTTCTGAGCGAAAAGGAAGCACGAGGGTCGTACAAAAAGTCAGGGGAGCTCCTGATCGCCCTCTCGCTCCATGCAGAGGCTCAGGGGCTCTTCCTATGACCTTGCCGAAACCCCAAGACCTGAACTCGCAATTGTGGGCTTGGCAAATGTGATAAAATCTCTTGCTCAATGTGAGAAAAGACCCTGGGGGAATGAGTCCACTCCCCTAGGGCCTCGGGGGCTACACCTAGTGGGTGCGCTCGCACGCACCCACCGAGGCCTCGAAGTACAAAACACCGTTCTACTAGGAGCTACCGCAAGTTGAGCCTCGTCAAAACCTCAAGGAGAGCGCTCACGCTCTCCCTAAGGCTCAGGGGCTACTGTCAGGTACCATAAACAGGGTACCCCGAGCATATATCAAAAGAACCACTTCAACCCCATAAAAAACAAAGCTAGAAGGTAAGCCATTGGTTAACCACCGGCCCCATCCGAGCCCACCGGCTCTCCACCTCGCCTTTGGCCTCGCACAGGGGGTCTCAACGGCCTGACAAATCTCCACCTCGCGTGAGGCCTCACATGGGAGGCCTCGACAAGGAACCCCTTCTCTGTCTCGCTCGAGGCCCCACACGTACAGCCTCGAACGAGACAGTGATTCCCCATATCGGTCGAGGCCGGCTTGACAATAACCCGTCGCTCCCGCCTCGACCAGTCTTCCTGACAATGCGTCACGTCCCATTAATGCGTCAACCACTCCTATAATCTCAGCCAGACGACGGCTTGACACCGCGGAGTGGCCGACGGGATGGGAGGTCACATCGACGCCATACTATCTAGAGCAGGATGGGGTAGGCGTTACCGGCCACTGTGCATTGGTGCTGTGCCCATGATCAGTGCCTGAACTACACTATGCCACCTAATCCCTGCCCTAGGAACAACGCGGCATGGGGAGTCAAGTCTGGGTCACCATAGCCTCAGAATCAGCATACAAGCCCAACCGCTCCCTCCGAGCCTCAGCAATCTACTGCTGGGTCTCGGCAACTGCGGGATTCACGTCTGCCGAGCCTCCCACGATGGCTCGGCCTCGGCACCAATTAAGCCTCGGCCTCCCACGCTACCAACATGCAGTGACTAGCACACTGACTGCCGTGCCCGCTTCGAGATAACACTGGAGCTCCCACGACACACAGGATCGGATGTGACCGGCGCGTCGCCCCCGTACTTCAAGGACGGACCACTCCATCGACCACGCCGCCACAGGAATAGGCTACAGGGCTCGGACATGCCGCCTCCATCCACACGACATCATGTAGCTAGCGAATGTATTACCCTTGTCCCCCCTTCAACTATAAAAAGGAGGGACCTGGGCCATTTCTAGGGGGAGGATGAGACGCTCATGATTAGGCCCAGCCCCACACGATGAACTCACGCATAAACGCATGGACGAACACCCGAGCTCCCCCACGGCTTGAGATCAACATCTCAACCAATCCATGCCGCACCACAAAGAGACCTAGGGCTAAGCCCCCTCTCTCGCCCTGCTTGTAACCCCCTACTATGAGCATTTCGGTGTAAGGAATACAAGATCGATCTCTCGAACTAGACGTAGGGTACCCATTACCCAAACCAGTATAAACTTTGTGTCTCTTTGCATCACCATCCAAATTAGGAACACGCGGTATAAATTTACTAGTTGGTTAAGGACCCTGCCGGTCCAGAACACCGACAACACTCTTCTAAATTGTCCATCCATCCTGGTAGTAGCAAGATGTACCCGGATTTGAAGACTCGGTTTTGGTGGACAAAGATGAAGAAAGTGATTGCTGCACATGTGGTTAGATGTGATACTTGCTGTCGAGTCAAAGCCATTAATTTGAAGCCAGTAAGGCTACTCCAACCACTTCCTGTTCTAGGTTGGAAATGGGAAGAAATCAGCATGGATTTCATTGTTTGTCTTCCAAACACTTAGAAGGGTAATGATTCCATCTGGGTTATTGTGGACCGTCTAACGAAGTCTGCATATTTCATTCCCGTTTAGATAGTTTACCACCCACATCAATATGCAGAGCTATATATCACCCACATAGTGCGATTACATGGGATACCAAGAACCATTGTGTCTGATAGAGGTTCACAGTTTGTAAATCATTTTTGGGAACATTTGCATAATCAGTTGGGTACCAAATTGATTCGAAGTTTCTGCTTATCACCTTCAAACTGCTAGGCAAATAGAGTGAGTGAATTCAGATTCTTAAAGACTTCTTAAGAGCCTATGTAATATCTTCGAAGGGTTCAGTGGGAGAAATGGCTACCTTTTGCTGAGTTCTCCTACAACAATAGCTATCAAGAAAGGATCAAGATGGCCCCTTTTGAAGCTTTATATGGCCGCAAGTGTATAACTCCTCTAATTGGGCTGAGCTAGGAGAAAGATGGTATTATGGTATTGACTTTGTCAAAGAAGCCGAAGAGCAAGTTCGAGTCATTCAGAAACATATAGAAGCTGCTTAATCAAGATAGAAAAGTTATGCAGATAAGAGAAGGAGTCCTCTTGTATTGGAAGTTGGGGATTACGTGTATTTGAAAGTATCACCGATGAAAAGGGTATAACGATTTGGTGTGAGGCAAAAGCTGGCTGCCCCAATATGTGGGCCCATACAAAATTATTGAGCAATGTGGACCAGTAGCTTATAGACTTCAACTACCACCAGAGATGAGTGCCATCTTCAATGTTTTCCATGTATCTTAGTTGAAGAAATGTCTCCGTGTGATCGAAGAAGCCATTGAACCCGCTAGTGTCAAGATCCAATCTGATTTGACATATGAAGAAGAACCTATCCGGGTGATAGAAGAAATGGAGAGAGTAACTCAAAGTAAGGTGGTTAAATTCTATAAAGTGGTGTGGAATAACCATAGTGAACAAGATGCAACTTGGGAATGGAACTGATTTTCTGCGTAACGCCTACCCCATTTTCTATAGGAAGTGGTAGGTCTTTCCAATCTCGGGATGAGATTTCTTTAAGGGGGGCTGTAACACCCTAGTGTTAAGAGTGCATTTGGTTTTGGCATTGCATGAGCACAAGCATCATTTATCACTCATGAGCATGAGCATCTCAAGTTTTATCTCTATGATTGCTTATATCACATGTGTTGTCACTAAATGCTTTACATATGCTAGGGTTTATATGTGACCAATGTATAAAATGCTTGTGGTACCTTAGAGGTACCTTAAACATGTTTAGAATGTACATATGGAACAACTTTGGTTTTCATGACTTGGACTCAATTGGCCTCTGAGTCTTGGTTATAGTGTAAGTTACCATTTTCAAGTTATATGTTTGACCTAAGTTGAACTATTGCATAGATTATTTGCAAGGCTATACACCCTTAAGCAAAGTTGTAGTACTTGACAAGAGTAACAACTTTTAATTTTGGGTCAAGACCTAATTTGGTGCATAGCATGCTCAAAAATAGCTCACAAGTAGCAATAAAATACTATTTTCAAACTTTGAAAATTTTTCTAAGTCTGGGATTGCATTATAGTTTCAAGTGACCTACTTTGGAGCTTTGTATTTTCAAAACTATGGCAAATTAGATGTTTCTCCCTTAAGCAAAGTTGGAGTTTACATGTAGTTCTACAACTTTGATTATTACGGTTTTTTTCTGAATCGCACTGGTTTGAGAGATATAGAGTGAGGAAGGGGGCGGTTTCAGTCGGACTAAAACGGCTCATGCCGATTCCAGGGCAGGCCTGGTGGTGACTGACCGAAATTTGGCCACGCTTGCCATCTGGTGGCAGTACACTAGCATGGGCCCCACCAGTCTGGTCAGGGAGGGCTTCAACATTGCCATGACACACCCATCTGCTCTCTCACTCATTTCCTCTCCCTCTCTCGCTCTCGCACCCATCAGTGGAACACCGAGCTCGCCATTGTCACCGCCAACTCCGCTACCACGTAGTGCCGTCGTTGCTATAGCACCACTCAATTCCACTTGCCAACAGCTCTGCCATTGTCACCTCTTCCACCTCAACCTGCTAGTCCCACTTGCTGAGCCTTGGTAAGGGCGCATTTCGCATCACCATCGCCATGATCTCGTCGGAGCGCCGCCGCGCGCTCAGCTTACTATGGTCACACTATTCCACCGAGCTGACCCATTGCCTCCCTTCTCCCTCATGTGCCTTAGATTGAGTAAGACTAGACCTAGTGGATGGCATGTTGGACACCTCCCTTTCGCTGTTGTTTACCACAATGGCAAGAGCACCACCGTGCTCTATGCGCCGCCACCGCGGCATGCACACGGTTGGAGCTCACCGTCGCCTAACTGAAACCCTAACAAACCCTAAATAAGTTTGCTAGGATTCCATGAAGCCATAGAGAACTTTACCAGAGCCCTTGATGGCTGGAGAATGCTGGCATACCGCCGGACTACCTCCGCCGTCCACCATTGCTGCCGACGAGTCGTCTCTGGTGAACCTTAGGTCACGTCTTCACCACCAACCGACGTAGCTCGTTGTGGGGAACACATTGGTGTCACCATCGTCGCTGGTGATCTCACCACCGGTGAGATATCACTGGCTAGAGCACCTCCTCTGCTCTAGAGTTGCTAACGCATGGGTCCTAATGACCAGTGGGCCCCATGTTTGTTTTGATTTTCTTATTTTTCACTGATTTGAATGTTTGTTCAAAAATTCATATCTTGAGCTAGGAATGTCGAAATGGAGTGAACCAAATTTTGTTGGATTCATCTTGAAGTGTAGTATTTTATAAAAATATGAAATGCACTATTTCTAATATTTTTCTAGGAGAATAAAATGGAACTATATAAGTGCTTTTAAATTGTTTACAATCTTGTAAAATGCATAACTTGAGCTAGGAAAGTGATAAAATTGTGATTCCAATTTTACTGATCTTGTGATGACTCGCTATAGTCAAGAAAAATGTTGAATTTGTAGTAAACTTGATTAGAATAGGGTCTTTCTATTTATCTTTCAATAAATGGTGTTTTCTAAGGAAATTCATAGGGATAAAAATAAGTAACATATTTCCATACAAATTTTTGTAAAGTGTTATTGGGTTTTAGGCAAGCTAATAAAAATATGAAATCTATTGTTTGACACATTTCAATAGGGATAACTATTTTCACTAAAATCAGCCCTTATAAATTGTCATTTTTGTAGAGGGCACTGTACTTGTATTTTTGGCATGAAATTTTTATAGTAGCCTATTGGGATCATATATGAACCACTATAATTTTATTAGAATTTATTTTTTATTTTGATATATTTTCTTTATTTCACCTTAGTGTGCAAATGAATTAATAAAGGCATTTAAATAAATTATTTGGGCTTGACCATCATATTTTCTAGAGTGTATATGATGTCTATGAACTGTTGGTACCTTTAGTTGTGCCCAATTTTGATTTCTTGTATGCGGTAAAATATAATGGCTCTAAAATGCACTTATAGAAGTTGTTTTGGACAGATTCTGTTGCTAGGTGTTTTGCATAGGTAAAATGGAGTTTGCTATAAAAATTGTTCATAATAAAGTTGTAGGGAATTTCTTTAGTCTAGCTTGTGTCAAAATGTCAGGGGCAATAGGCCAAATGGTTTGAGAGTTATAGCTATTAGGAAGTTGGTTTTTCTGAAATGTTTACTCTCTAGAATTTCTAGATAGACCTAGGAAGTTAACCTATTTTGGCTAGGATAGTGGTTGAATCAACTTTTGGTGATTCAAATGAAAGTTGTAGGAAATTTTATAATCTTTTAGAAAGTCTAGGATCATAGAAATTGGTTGAGTAGAACTCCTGTTATGATCTAAACTTGTAGCTGTTGTGTTGTGGTCCAGAAATGGACTTAGTGTGGATTCTTGGAATTTCTAGAGAAGAGTTATGCACCTACTCAGTAAATAAGAATTTAACCTTGATATCATCCTAATGACCAAATATAATAGTCATCATTTGACCATGCACATTATCATGGCATATCATCCATGACCCTTCTTATGCATTCATGAGGCTCACTTTTTGCTCGTGCATGCAATAGGTGCGACGGAGGAAATCACCTGTGTTGGAGTATGAGGCCGATCCCTCGGAAGAGCATCAGGAAGTGTAGCAATAGGAGGTCCTAGGAGAATGTGAACCCAATGGTGAACAGTTGCCAAAGTGCCCTGATCACTAGCCCTCAACCTTTATGAAAGGCAAGCCCTAGAGCATTCTAAGCCTCCTATGTTTTCAAACTATCAACTTGAGTCCTTTTATGTTGATGCATTAAGTACTAGGAGTTGATTGGAACCACTTGTTGCATATATCTTCTTTGATATATATATATATATATATATATATATTGAATCTTATGTAGGTCTAGGATCGAATATATGCTTAGCCATGCTTAGTCGATAGAAGTCGGGTGATTACCTGTCACCTGCATGATATATGCTGATAACTAATCACGGTTGGCTATAGGTGCTAGCGTGGAATATAACCATGTTTCAATGAATAATGGAGACAGAGCAGGATTGTGATAGAAAAGCAACAAGGCATGGAGGTCTTGGGTGACCATCTATCCCGATCTATGTCGATTAAGGACCCATTCACTAGTATGTCCTCATGTCATGTTGAATGCATGCCTAGCACTTAGTTGGCTGGATCTGGCGATACGACCTGTGAAGCTGAGTATCTCAATTCAAACCAGGCCCCAATAAGTGAAAGTGTGCACACTGGAGGTAGTAAGGATGTGTAGAGAGCCAATGGCATGAGTCCAAGGGTGGGACCAGGGTCCTGATCTTCCTAGCAGATTGGTAGAATCTCTGAGGGTGTGGCGCTAATTGGACCCACGAGTTAGTCCTAAATTGTACCAAAGGTGACCTGAGGCTACCTTCATGGGGTGTGCCTCGGTTTGTATTAGGAATAAATGCCCTAGCTAGGTAGGAATCGATTCAAATCGTCAGTCTCTCCTGAATAGTGAGAACTTGACTGAGTAGCGGCAACAGAGAATAACTTAATGGAAACTCGATGGTTATGATGATGCTCAAATTATTCTTATACCAGATATGGTTACTAATGCTTGTTAGCTTAATCAAGTGATTGCTCTAGTATAGGTGCTAATCTAGAGATTCTTAATTGAATAGGTATTCATATTGATGCTAGAGGTACTAAATCTCCATGTTATAGTACTTAAGCTTTTATACAAAATGTTGTCTAGCTAACTCCACCTTTAAAGCCATGCATACTCCTTGGTGTCTTATTATTTTGGTTTATGACTGGGTAAGTCTAGCTGAGTACATTCTCGTACTTAGGGTTTATTCCCATTTGTTGTAGATGACATGATGTACCATGGTTACTGCAAGCATTGCATAACTCCTGCTATTGATGGAGAGTAAGACCAAGGACATGGTCATTCTATATCATCTCACCTATGTGCTTTTGTTGGAGATGATCCTAAATTGGCTATGTATTTGAACTATCTTGATGATGTTTCGAAACTATGTTGCTTCCGCTACTTCTAAATTTGGGTTGTAATAACTTTATCAAACTCCGATGTATGAGAACTATTTGTGAACCTATTGTAACATGTGACTAGTTGTGTTGAATCATGTATGATCTTGGTTTGTATGTTGGTTTGTTTGAGATCCTTCATGATTTCATCGGACTACCGGGTTTATATGGGTTCAAGTCTGATGGTTTGATCGCTTTGGTGATTGCTATTGTACTTGTGCTCTTATAAATTGGACGGTTCTGTTACAGGTTTGGAGTCCAAGTTTGGACAGGGACCTAGACCCTTTGATAGGAGAGTGGTGGGTTTGTCCTGCTTGTGCCTGGGGTACAAGCAGGGTATGTGTTTTGGGGTAATATGGTACGACTTGTCTACGATCTAGCACTGTAGTAAGAACTAGAAGATGAAAGATGGTGAAATGGATCTGATTGCTCACTCTTTCTTGAAAGTAGAATATGTGCTTACATAGAATGGTTAGCTAATGAACTAATCATGACTGCTAATAAAATACATACATATGGATTCACTGCTAGTAATACTTTTGCAAAAAGGAAACCCAGCAAACCATAAAGCTTATCATATCCTTTGGAGTTGAGAAATTATTCCCACTAGTCGGGTAAGTCTTGCGAGTATATTGTGTACTCAAGTTTTATTTACCCCTGTTGTAGGTGCTAGCTTAAGGAGTAGTTGTGTGTGGAGGATTCTTCTGGTGGGCATAGATGGATTCTTGTATCTTATCGATAGATGTTTATTTTAATTCCGCTGTTTAAATTCTACACTATGAACTTAGTATTGTAATAATGTATTTTTTAGAACTCTTATTGTATGAAATGGACTAAGTATTGTAAACTCATTCTCATTATTGGATCCTGGAGGAAAAACTGTGGATTGTTTGAGTTCTCCCTTGGGGTGTGCTCGATGGAACCGTCCGATATAGCTTGCTTTTGGGGTGCTTAGTGTCTGGTGGAAGACGAGTGCCTTCAGGAGGTGTGTTATTTTGGGTAGTTCTGCCACAGCTACTTCATCTGCTCTTGCATCATGATAAGCATATCTTGATTCTATCATGACTCGGTCACTTGATCTTGTATGGACCATGCCATACTCTGATGTCGATGCAGGACCCTAAGGGTTTACTATCAGGCTAACTTCTGTAGTAGGCCCATTACTAGCCCACGATCTACTTGAAGGACATGAAACAAGGTGGCGTGGACTTCATGCCATCAAGGACCGACCTAGACAGCTTACAAGGGAAAGCTAGATTCTATAATAGAATAAGGACTCACCAAATTGTAACCAACTAGGACTAGAACAACCTGCCCTACCCTCTATCATATATAAAGAGAGGCAGGTGGTATCCCTTAGACACACAATCATACAAAGCAATCCAATGCAAAGGCTCACATCAACTGGATGTAAAGGCTTTTACTTGATTCCAAGGGCCTGAACTAGTATAAAATCGCTGTCTCTTGTGTTACCGTCGAGTTCCTGAGTTCACTGAAGCCCATCGAACATCATTCTGGGGACTCCCATGATGAGTTGCTAGTCATTAGAAACTGACAGCTAGCGCGCTAGGTAGGGGCTTTTGGTGAATTCATGCTTGAGAGCTCGGTGGAACCTCGTTAACATGATTTTCTTGGCGGGATCAACCTTCGTCTTTGGCTCCTAGATCTGCATCGCTGATGACCACGGCCTGATCCAAAGTCATCTCATGGAGACCTAGGCACCTTAGGATACTACGGCCGCTTCCATAGCCATGCTAGATCAACTCACCGAGAAGTTCTCTTAACTCTCGATTTCTGATCCAACTAAGATCTTGAGAGTCATCGTGATTCATGACTCCAACTCAGACATGCTAGCCTTGTTTGACTCAGAGTCCCATCTAGGTTCCATAACTGAAGACTAGAGTTGTTTTCCACTCTGACTACGTAATCCGACTTCTATCTACCAGGAGTCGATCCAAGATCTAATTTAATCAGAGCAAGAGATCACTCTAACGGGAGCTCAGAAGGGACTTGTACTATCTATCACTCCTTAAGGCTACATTGTACACTGGCTGGGTGCTCGACCCAGTACTTCTTCTATAGATCCATCTGGCATGGTAGGCATGGTGGAGCTCCTGCCTTATCAAGATGGCAGTACTCTCCTAGCTGACGATAATCATGGTTCTACAGAGATCTTGGACAGTGCAACAACTATAGAATCTAGAACTCACTCAGCCCCAAGACACTCTAGAGAAGTCTTCAAGGCCAGTCACCCACCACACATCCCTATGCCTCAAGCACCAGACATTCAAGATGGAGAGGAGGCTCTGTCCAACATCTCCCCAGACACTCTGGCGCCCAATGGAGAGCCGACAAGCAGAAAATGACTAGGGAAAGGAAGAACAAGGCTCGACGTAACCGCGCCCAACACCGCAAGGAAGAGTGGGAGTGGTATTCAGTCGGTCTACCGAGATGGTTGAACAATGATGCTTGGCTGCAGAGGCAGCATATGAACAACACTATGGGATGAAGAAAGAGACGACAACATCAAGAGCATGATGCCTACAAGGCCTCTGCTTCACGTAACCTTGACGCAGAGTTCATGGAAGTAGCTGGCCATAGGGTCTTCACTATGCCCTACGCCAATGTCTACGCCCTGGCAATGACATGGCACCATAGAAACCCCTATAGAAGACCAGCAATGACTTAAAATCATTCTAGAATCCATAGTCCTCTAGATGCAAGCAGCAAAGGAGGCTTCCCAAGCTACCCTTCTTGAGGGCTAGATCAGTGGGCTCCAGCCCACTCTTGTCTGGGCCCATAGGGTAACTAAGGAGGAGGTCAGCGAGTACCATCCCACTCCCGTCTAGGGCCGCAAGGAAACAAAATAGGAATCAAGGTGCCGCTAATCAGCCTACCACCATCAAGGGTACTAGTACAACAATAGGGAGGGCAGGAGGCGAGTTTGAGCGCAGGGAAACTGGCATCTCCCTAGATAGGTTCTCATGTTTCTCTAATAGACTACTCTTTGTCTGGCTTCCTTATAAGTTCAAGTCATCCAACCACTCCATGTATGATGGCAACACTGAGCCAAATAAATGGCTTCGCATCTATTCCTAGTCAATCAAATTGGTGGGTGGAGATGATGACCTCAAGGCACTTTTATTTCCCCACGGCCCTTGAGATGATACCTCTTGCATGGTTTGACAAGTTGCATCCTAGCTCAATTACATGTTGCGATGATCTATAGAGAAAGTTCTCTGACAACTTTGTGGGAGTCCTCACCACCTGAGTACTCGGATAGAGCTCAGAACCTATCGACAACTCCCCAACAAAAGCTTTTGGGAATACTATCATAGTTTTGTAGAATTACGGTCCCAAGTCTTTGATGTTACTGAGAGGGAGGTCATCGAGCACTTTTCAAATGGGATCAAGGCCAAATGGCAGTTTCAAGCTTTCTGCAATGATAACCTAGAGATAGCAGATGAGTTCAAGTGCACTGCGTAGTAGATGATCGCTTCTGATGAAAGAACTTGGGAGAGATTTCCCAAGAATAATCAGTAGGACAACCACGACAACAGGGGTTATGACAACAGAGGCAACCAAGGTGGGCAGTCGAGCAGGAAGCGA
The DNA here is from genome assembly GCF_019320115.1 of Miscanthus floridulus. Classification (NCBI taxonomy): domain Eukaryota; kingdom Viridiplantae; phylum Streptophyta; class Magnoliopsida; order Poales; family Poaceae; genus Miscanthus; species Miscanthus floridulus. The sequence goes on from NC_089592.1 coordinate 47,698,010, forward strand.
GGTCCCAACAACACCATGCCTTCGTTGACAAACCTAAGAAGACCAATAAGCCTAAGAAATTTGAAGACCTAGGTGGACTACCTTGCCCTTTTCACAAAGGTGCAAGGCACACGGCGGATCAGTGCCGATAACTAAAGGAGTTGGGATTCTATGACAAGGATGACAAGAGCAAGGGCAAAGAACACAATAAGAAGGACGGGGAAGACCAAGGGGACAAAGGTTTTCAACATCCCAAAGGCATCGTTAGTGTCATCTTCGCCAGAGTTCTGACTATCTAGAACAAGTGGCAAGACAAGTTAGCTTCACTGAGATATCATGGCAACAGAACCTACCACCCCAACATATCTCAACTGGTTTGAGTACCCGATTCACTTTTCAAGGTAGGATCAATGGACTAGCATGTCCAACGCTGGACATTACCCACTAGTCCTAGATCCAACCATTGTGGGCATGACTGTCACCAAGGTCTTGATAGATGGAGGCGAAGGATTATATATCATCTTTGCTGATACCCTGAGGAAGATAGGTCTTGACTTCATCGACCTAATCACACCTATAGACACCCCCTTTTATGGGATAGTACCCGACAAAGGTGCTATGTCTCTCGAACAGATCACGCTCATGGTTACGTTTGGGTCCCTGGACAATTACAGAACGGAGTTCATCAATTTCTAGTTGGCAGACTTTGAGTCATCATATCACGCCATCTTTGGGTACCCAGCACTGGCTACATTCATGGTAGTTCCACATTACCCGTACCTTCTGCTGAAGATGCCAGGTCCTAATGGAATACTCTCCCTTCGCGGCGAACATGAAACGCTCTTATTACTATGATGCAAAAGCCATTCAAATCGCTGCTAAAGCTCAAGCTACACTCGAAGCATAGGATATCACCATGTTTGCTAGCTAGACTAGCACTAAAGATTTAGAGATTCCGATAAAGAAGGCGAGTATTGTTGCACTGCCACAAGATGTAGATGTTATGAAGATCGATCTGGGTACTCGTGATCCCTCCAAGATGGTGACCATCAGTGCCCACCTCTCCAAGGAATAGGAACTCGCGGTTACCAACTTTCTCTAGGAAAACAAAGATATCTTCGCTTGGAAACCGGCCAACATGCCAGGAGTCTTGAGAAAGTTGGTTGAGCACAAATTGGATATAAATCCTAGCTCCAAGGCGGTCAAGCAGTGATTACACTATTTCGCACCTGACAAGAAAGCAGCCATCAAGAAGGAGATCATGAAGCTTTTGGCAGTAGGGTTCATTTAGGAAATATTTCATCCAGACTGGCTTGCCAATCCTGTTCTGGTATAGAAGAAGAATTCAACTGAGTGGCGCATGTGCGTTGACTACATGGATCTCAATAAACATTGCCCCATGGATCCTTTTGGTCTACCTTGCATTGATCAGATTGTGGATTCTATGGCTAGATCAACTCTTCTATCCTACCTTGATTGCTACTCAGGTTACCAGTTAGATTGCTCTTCATGAAGAAGACCAAAGCAAGACATCCTTCATCACTCCATTTGGTGCCTACTGCTACAAGACTATGTCATTTGGGCTCAAGAACACGGGTGCCACATACCAGCATGCCATACAAACTTGCCTAAGTAAGCAGATTAGTCATAATGTAGAGGCCTATGTTGATGATGTGGTAAAGACCAAGGATCTGGCTACACTGATTGATGACCTAAAAGATAATTTCGCCAACCTTAGTGCATGGCAATGGAAGTTCAATCCGGCTAAGTGCAGTCTTCAGCAGTCCCTTCTAGATAGCTCTTAGGTTTTCTAGTCAGCCATCAGTGGGACTGAGGCCAACACTGAAGCATATCCATGCAATCATCAAGATGGGCCCTCCCCATTGTGCCAAGGACTGTCTAGAAGCTAACAGGGTGCATCACCACCCTCAATCGATTCATCTCTCGCCTTGGAGAAAAGGGGCTCCCATTTTTTAAGCTTCTGAAGAAGTCGGGCAAGTTCTAGTGGACAGAGGAGGCCAACATAGCATTTGAAAAACTCAAGGCATATCTCACCTCTTCACCCTGTCCTCACCCCTCTAAGGAAATTAGAAGATATGATGCTATACATCACAACAACAACCATGGTGGTCAACACAACAATAGTTGTGGAAAGGGAAGAGGAAGGCCATGTGTACAAGGTACAATGACCTTTCTATTACATCAGCGAGGTGTTATCAGACTCCAAGGTCCGCTACCCCCATGTACAAAAGCTACTCTACACCCTCCTGATCACTTGACGCAAGCTCCTCCACTACTTTGACAAACACAAGATTATAGGGGTGATCGACTTCCCACTTGGTGACATCCTATGCAATCGTGATGCTATGGGACACATATCCAAGTGGGTAGTCGAGCTCGGAGCACTCAACATTGAATTCACCCCTCACAAGGCTATAAAGTCTCAGGCTCTAGCCAATTTTATAGTCGAGTGGATTGAACTCCAGCAACCTACTCCTAAAGCTATTCTTGATCATTAGAAGATGTACATTGATGGTTCACTCAAGCTCAGAGGTGCAGTCACTGGTGTCCTTTTTATATCACAAAATGGGAAGCAACTTAAGTATGTTCTCCAAATCCTCTGGCCAGCAACAAACAATGAGGCCGAGTACTGAGGCCCTCATCCATGGCCTCCGATTTGCGGCTTCACTCAGGCATCAAGCAGCTACTCATCTATGGTGACTCCTCAGTGATCATTAATCAGGTTAATGAAGATTGGGATTGTACCAAGGAAACCTTGGATGCCTACTGCGTAGAAGTGCGCAAGTTGGAGAAACATTTTCAAGGTCTAGAAATCCATCATATGGTATGTGATCTCAATGTCAGTGGCATATGTCTTGGCCAAACTCAGATAAGATAGGTCACATGTTCCGACTGGCGTATTTGTCAAAGAGTTATCAATTCCATCCATCAAGTGAGATGAGGCCAGCATGTCCGATAGCCCTACACCGGCACAAAGGTCCTAACCATTGCACCTAGCCTAGACCTATGTATTCATCGACTACAAACGAGAACATAAGCTACCCACCAACAAGGGAGAAGCTGCCTAGATCGTTCAGAGAAGCAAGAACTACATCTTAGTTGGGGACAATCTTTATTGGCGTGGCGCATCCTTAGGTGTCCTGCTCAAGTACATTTCAACAGATGAAGGCAATGCAATTCTCGATGAAATCCATTTAGGCTGTTGTGGCAATCATGCTCCTTCTAGGACTTTAGTCAACTAAGCCTTCTGATACTGAGTACTACTAGCCAACTATGCTAAAAGACAGCCGAGAACCTAGTCAGACATTGCAAAGGCTGCCAATTCTTCGCAAGACAGGCCCATGTCCCGATGCATAATCTCATCTATATCGCTCCATCATGGCCATTCTCATGCTGGGGCTTGACATGGTTGGACCTCTCAAGTGAGCTAAAGGTGGTTTTGAGTACATATATGTGGCCATCGACAAGTTTATAAAGTGGATAGAGTACAAACCACTTATCAAGTTTGGTTTAGCTAAGGCAGTCATGTTCATACAGGACATCATGCATCGCTTTGTCATGCCCAATCAAATCATTATAGACCTGGGTTCCTCCTTCACAGCCATCGAGTTCAAGAGCTGGGCATAGGATTGTGGCATCAGCATCGACTATGCTTCAGTCATGCACACCGAAGCCAACGAATAGGTTGAACGAACTAAAGGCCTAATATTGGCCAGACTCAAACCAAGATTGTACAAGGAACTCAAGGACTATGGCTTAAAGTGGATAGATGAGCTACCTAAAGTAGTATGGGCACTATGCACGCAAGTCAGCAGAGCAACAAGGTACTCACCCTTCTTTTTGGTGTACGGTTCTAAAGCCATATTACCCATAGATTTGATTTGGAACTCATCAAGGATAGAGCAGTATGACAAAGGAGAGGCATAACACATGCGACGGCTCAAACTAGGATAGTGTAGAGAAGTCAGAATCAACACTACCCTCCTAATTAGCTCGATACCTTTAGGGTATGTGTCACCACTATGACAAAAGTGTTTAGCCCCACACTTTTCAAGTCGGTGATCTCGTCCTTCGTCGCATCCAAAAGACTAATGGTCGACACAAACTGCTTAGCCCTTGGGAGGGCCCCTTCATTGTCTCTAAGGTTACTCGACCAGGCTCCTTTGAGTTGATGACTGAAAGTGGTGATCCAGTAAAAAACTCATGGAACATTGAATCAGCTTCGAAGATTTTAAGCTTAGCAATTTTTCTAGTATTATTTAGTAGATTTAGTTTCATGCTTGTGTAATTTAGGTTCCTAGTTAATATAATAGAGTCTTATATTTTTCGCTAGATTAAAAATGTCTCTTTCTTAACCTACAAGGTACATAGCCTAACGGTTGTTCACACCTTACCCGAGTAGTCATGCTACCCTTCCACGAGATACTGCTAGCTACCCATGCTGGTACACATCTCTGACTTATAAAAGTCACCTTACAGGGATATGTCGACTATTCAATTGACTCACATCTCTATGACTAAGTATTCTGCCGCATCCATGTCATCTAGACCTATGCTAACACATGTCAACCCAGAAAGGATTTCTTTGGAAGAAGGTGACTAACTAGTCCTTCTGGCATGTGAACCTCAAAGAAGACAGTCACCAAGGTCCCTTAAACACAAGTGCTCGTGCACCTAAACATCGACTACAAAGTTGATCATGGTTTTTACAACTGTCCCAACTATGTCGACTACTTTAACTCGGATAAACCATCTTAGGTGCCGAAGTACCCTAACAAGACGCATCACATCCGATATTCATAGGCTAAGTTTTCTCGTTAAACTAACAACCTACTGCAAGCAAAAGAACATTGTTTCATACAAAGTGCCTACTCAGCACACATGCCCAAACAAGTTTTTTTACAAACTTACATAGCCTATTCATCAGGCTTCTAGGATCCAGCAATTCTAAGTCATTCAATATGGTGGTGGCCAGCCCATCTAGCTCTTCTTTAGCTCTCTCCATAGTGGCTAAGTGCTCTTTGCCATCATATTATGTAGTCACCTGATGGAGATCTATAGCTAGATATAACAGTCGAAGGGCACCGAGTACATTTCAAACATAGACTTTAGCGGCTCCTTACACATAGCCTTCAAAATAGCTAGGGATCTGCTTCACTATATCCACCCAACTTCTATCCCTATCTTCTGGGATATGGAAGAGGAGAGCAAGTGGCTTCATAGCTTCCTAGAGCGTATTACACTCCCCTTCCACTGTCTCCTAGCTAGGTCTTCAGGTCTTTTACCGACTTTAGAGCCTACATTAGATCTCGATCAGCTCCATGTTTTATCAGCTTAGCTTGAGCGAGTTCCTCACTCACTTGTTCTATTACCTCTTCAGCCTGGTTATGCATGGTCTTCAAGGCTTCATTTAGCTCCTTCATCTCACCTTCTAGTCACCTAGTTCTGACCTGCTCATCTACAAAGAGGAACACACATGATCATCCTCACGGTCACTGACTACTACATCCAAAAACCATAGGGAAGTCATATTGTTCTCTTACCTTTCAGCTTGGTATTGAAGAGCTCGACCTTCTTTGTCATCTTCATTAGAGAGTCATAGGCATTGCCTTTCTTCTTCTTGATAACTACTTTTTGGCATTCTAGTCTCACTAATCTGGGCTTGGAGGATGCAGAGAGTTTGTTCGTGGTGCTTCTGCTCTGAATTCCACTTGACCTCTTTTTTGATCTGCTCCTCCTTTAGCCTAGTGAGCTCCTCCTAGACTTGTTGGACCTTGACTGGAGGCCTTCAGCTCTATGTCCTGAGCATGCTGACTATTTCTAGAATAAGAACTCAGACAATGCCAACAGCAAGAAATGACAAAGCACAATACAAACCTTCAATTGACCGTCGAAGATAGAGGCCTAGTTCAGCAACCCCGACCATGACCTCATCAACCCAGCAAACCGTGGACTATATGCCTGGAGCTGGGTGCTTAGTCTAGGTAACTAGGACTACTTCCTCCTCCTCTGCCAACTAGGTACTTGTCGTTGGTGCACTTGGGGTAGGCACAATTGGAATAGGATCATTCAGGCTAGTTCCCGCGCTCTAACCATCTTCAATAATGGTGCAACTCCGCTGACTTTGGTCCTAGTGGTTGGTGAGCTTTGCAATCAGTAGATGCCACTACTTGTGGCTATAGCACTTCCACATGATCTGTAGTACTCGGCTGCTCAAGTGGCTTGGCTCCACCCTCAGCGGATGTCAAACTATGTGGCTATGGCATTCCACTGGGCTCGAGTAGGGACATAGGCCTATCTGGTAGGCCTCCTTCCACTTGGTCACCTTCCACACATGGGTTCCCTTCAACTCGGTGTTCTTCGCTCTAGTGGCCAGTTACTCGGTGTTTTGGGTGCCCTAATATGTGCAGAGTCAATTACTATTTTTGAAATGGTTAAAGAATATAGAGAAAGCTATAACACTTACTTGATGGAGGATCTCTTCTTCAGGATGGGTCTCCCTAGCATCATGACACTAGTCGACTGATCTAGCTTCAAGCTCTACACTAGTGCAGACAAGCACTGAGTCGTCCTGCCGATGCATAGGGTCTGAACTCTGCTTGGGTACACCTTCATTGCACCTTGGGTTAGCACCTAGGTAGTTAATAGGTCTAGTGGTGGCATCCTGTAAAGAGCAAACATCATCAAGTATATCCATGACAAAGTTCGGTACATAATTCTACTCGAAAGCATACTTAGTGTTTGATAGAAAATGATGTGTCTTCTTCTTCTTCTACCTCCGGCTATTCCTCAACAACATTACGACCTGCAACTGTTCAAGATTGGTTTCAGGAAAAAAACAACTTTTAGACTACACAGAGTTACTTCAGACTACTCTCACCTGATCTCAATGTGTAGGTTTGACGGGGCATCTTGGGCACTATCCTGCTCGCACTAGCGGCAACATCAGGTCTCCAATGACCGCTTCTCGCTAAAGGTTCCCTGCCTTGCACTCTGGTTGGGTTCAACTATGAAATCATCTAGATTCCCTTTAGAATCACTCTTGGCTTCATTAGTCCACTAGGATAGCTGAGGCAGTGCTTCCTCTGCCCACTCTTGCTGACGTAGTCCCACTTCCACCGACTCCTTTAAAGCCAGCATGCAAAGGCAGTGTGGGCACGTCATCAAAATTTCACCCCAAATGTTGCATCAATAGTTAATCGCTTACATGCATCACTTTCTACAAATATCAAGAAAGTTCAAGATTACACATATAACTATACTTCCACCTGGCTGGTGGGTTCTCATGGTCACATTCAGGGTACTAGTACGGTATTACCGATACCTGCCTGGAGTACACCCTGAATCCTCTCCTAGGACTTCATCCTCGGTCAATTCAACATTTGTCACTTGGGTAGGATCTTCTGGTCTAGGTGTATTAGAAGCCATAGTGCACCCTCTCTTGAAGTGGCTGCATTCAACGCCTGATGAAGCTGGCGACTACTCCAACTTTGTTTCAGGCCCTAGTCCTTCATGGCTGTGATTTGTCTCAAGAATGGACAGATCCCTTCTAGCTCCAGTCATAGTCATAGTCTGCTTTTCCCAACGAGCAGTGGGCACTGGCATGGCATTGCTATGTACCACCAGGTGGTGGGTACATGTTCCCTTACATAAAACCACTCAGCTCTCCAACTCTTCATAGAATCAACCAAGGTGTAGTGGAGATATTCATTTTTCTTCCCCACCCAAAATTGGATATCAGCACTATGGGGGTATGACCCTCGGTACCTACAAGGATCCACAAGACTATGCATGGGTCACTGCCACTGGTTGGGGCCCAGCACTCAAGACAACCCCACATGAAGTATGCTGCAGGATGACATGCTTCATAAGGCAACATAAAGATTATTGGTGATTGATGAAATCTGCTCGAATATGATAGATATTATACAATTTGTAACTTTCTATCTTGTAAACCAACTAGAATGGAAATAACTGATCTATAACCCTACCCCCCAAGCTATATAAGGTGGGTAGGGACCCCCTCATTTTAATCGAATCATATGCAATACAAACCACAAAGACACAGGACGTAGGGTATTATGTCGAGCTGATGGCCTAAACCTGTCTAAATCACTATCTCTTGTGTTCTATGTCACCATCCTAGTTCCCTCACGTGCACCTCCACCAATTCATCTACTACCATAGGCATACCCCTCGGTAGACTATCGACTAGATTTCGTCGACAATGGCACGCTAGGTAGGGGGTGTGCAGTGCTGAATCCATGGCCAACTAGATGGTCTCCTTCCCATGCTCCATGGCCCCCTCGAGCTAGGCTAGATCTTCATGGTTAGATCCATGACATGGGTCATCGGCCCCAATAGGCAATGGGGAGATCGTGGAGGTGGTGTAAGACCACCCTGTGCCAATCGTGCTGACACCAGCAATGACATCTCTGGTCTCGGCACCACGTCGCTGGATTAGGAGATCCATCAACAATGACAACCTTATCGCATCCATCAATCGAGTCATAGATCGCCTAACAGAATGCTAGTTCCTCATGGATTCAGTCCTAGATCGATCTAGGGCGAGCGACGATTTTCCTACGCTCCAAGATCACCAAACCACTATGACCGAGCGACCTACTTCAGCCACACCATGCAAGGTAGATAGATTCTGATCTAGTGATCATGGCTACTCTAGAAAGGCACACAATGCGACTGCCGACCACTTCCCACCACCGGCCTTTGCATGGATGATTATGAAGCCCTGATGGAGAACTCATCGAGGCCCTACCCCTTTGGGCTAGAGGGTGGAGGATCTACATATCACATCACCGACCCCTACGTGATTGACCCAACTAACTCCTGGTTAGCCCGCAGCCCATGGTCAACAGTGGCATCCATTCATCAGCTCTTAGAGGATTCCCCTATTCCGATCGAATCTTTTCACCATGTCTTGGATGAAAGGCCCAATGATTCTTCTAAGGGCTCGACTATGACCCTATTGAGCTTCCCTACTTTCCCCCGATGTTCGGGGGCACAATTTTCCATGTCAGCCATGATAGGTTACCAAGGAGGGTGAAACCACTAAAGAGCATGATGCTTGTCTAGCAAAGAAAGCCGATCACCAATGTTGTTCAGACACAAAAGTGGCCCTTGAGGCCGGCAAAGATGGTCGCAGCCTAGCCTACCATAAACGTAATCTAGAAGAGGTCGAGAAGGTCCATGCACACATCATAGCTGCACAAGTCTAGGTCAATGAGTTTTGGAATGATGCGCCATCTTACTCCACCGCATTGGCTCATAGCCGCTGCTCCCACCATGATGGAGGAGGCCAACATCATGGTGTTGATGCCCCCTTGACCTCAGGCTGGAGGCCCCTACCTCTATAGAGGATCCAGGGGCAACTATGAAGCCTATTCACACCACTATGCCTGCCCACGATGTCCCCAGGGTGGTTGGGGAGGCAATCACAACTAGGAGGTCAATCAACCATCCCTTGTGACCTTTGTGATCACCTTAATGCTAGTGTGGATGCCAATGGCTGCATCAAAAACAACAAGTCTGCATGCCACAAAGTAGAGAAGGAGCATAGCTGGTGATTCAATGTTGAACATGAAGGATTCACTGCTCGCCAAGCACCACTCCCTGATGGTGCTTTAGGACTTCACCCCTTTATGGAGAGGCTCCGAGCCATCTAGTGGCCGGTGGGCTTCAAGGTTATTGGTGTCAATACCTATGATAGAAAGGCTAACCCTACTCAGTGGGTAACTCTATACAAGATCACCATAAAAGCCATAGGCAGAGACAAGGACGTCATGGCAAAGTACCTTCCTATCATGCTTAACCAATCTACAAATAATTGGCTCCTTAGCTTGTAGGAGAACTCCATCTGATCTTGGGATGACCTCAAGAAAGTCTTCACCTACAACTACATGGCTACATGCGAGCAGCCTAGCACCAAGTATGACTTGGAAAAGTTACATCAATCCTCCGGGAAATCTCTGCGTGACTTCATCAAGCCCTTGTTAGAGACAAGAAACTCCATGCCCAACATCACCGTCACCGAGGCCATTGCCGCCTTCACCAAAGGGCTTCGACACGAGCAACTTCATGGCAAGCTGTACCGCAAGAGGCCTACCACCATCGGCAAGCTAATACAAATGACGAATGGATATGCTAATGCCAAAGAAGCAGAACAGGCTGCCTGCTCCGCTCATCGCAAAGATAGATGCTACGACGATCATGATCGCCACCGTGATGGTCATGACCATCATGATGACCGTGATCCCTATTATGATGACCACGACCCCTAACATGACGATCGTCTAGAGAGCTCATCTAGCGAAGAAAGCCGATCGCCAACATCATCGAGACACAGAAGCGGCCCCTGATGCCAGCGAAGATGGTTGTAGCCTGCCCCACCATCAATGCAATCTAGAAGAGGTCGAGAAGGTCCATGCACACATCATAGCTGCACAAGTTTGGGTCAATGAGTTCTAGAACAATGTGCCATCTTACTTCACCATGTTGGCTCATAGCCGCTGCTCCCACCATGATGGAGGAGGCCAACATCATGGTGCCGATGCCCTCGACCTCAGGCTAGAAGCCCCTACCTCTATAGAGGATCTAGGGGCAACTATGAAGCCTATTCACACCATGGCACCCACCCATCGCATCCCTAGGGAGGTCGGGGTGGCAACCGCAACCAGGAGGTCAATCAACTGCCCCTCGTGACCTTTGCGATCACCTTAACGCGCAGTGCAGATGCCGGTGGCCACATAAAAAATAACAAGTCTACACACCATGAAGTAGAGATGGAGTGTCGCTGGTGATTCGACACTGAACATGAAGGATTCGCTGCTCGCCAAGCACCACTCCCTGTCGGCGCATCAGGACTTTGGCCATTTATGGAGAGGCTCTGAGCCATCTAGTGGCTGATAGGCTTTAGGGTTATTGGTGTCAATACCTACGACAGAAAGGCGAACCCTACTCAGTGGCTAACTTTATATGAGCATCACCGTAAAAGCCACGGGTAGAGACGAGGACGTCATGGCAAACTACCTTCCTATCATGCTTAACCAGTCTACAAATAATTGGCTCCTTAGCTTGCAGGAGAACTCCATTTGATCTTGGGATGACCTCAAGAAAGTCTTCACCGACAACTACATGGCTACATGCGAGCAGCCCAGCACCAAGTATGACTTGGAAAAGCTTCAACAATCCTCTAGAAAATCTCTACTTGACTTCATCAGGTGCTTCTCAGAGACAATAAACTACATCCCCAACATCATCGATGCTAAGGCCATCACTGCCTTACCAAAGGGTTTCGACATGATCAACTTCATGGCAAGCTATACCACAAGAGGCCTACCACTAGTCGGCGAGCTGATATAAATGATGAATGGATACAGTTGATGCCAAAGAAGACAAACAGGCTGCCCGCTCTGCTCATCGTGAAGACACATGCTATGATGATCATGATCGCCGCCATGATGGTCATGACCATCATGATGACTATGGATCCCCAGTTACGATGACTGCGACCCCTAGTGTGACGATCATCTAGATAGCTCAAGAGGTAGACAAAGACGTCATCGCTAACCTAATACCTCCATCAACACCATCAACACCCATGTCAAGTGCTAGCTACGATGTGGATTTTGGCAAGGTACTTGATGGCCCATGCCTCATCCACAAGGATGCCAAGCACACCAGCAGGAGTGCAGGGGCCTGAAGGACTATGCTTGGGGGAGAACCATCAAAGAAGCAAGCGGTGCAATGACGAGGAGACCTGAGGACGGTCAAGGGGGAGAGCAAGGCAAGAACAAGGGCCCTACATACTAGGATCCCACCAAGACCATTGCTACAATTTTTAGTGGGAGGGCTATCTCTGAAGACAAGCGAGAGCAGCAGCTCATAACCTGATGCAGTCATGTCAATCGCTACATATGACTGTCCCATCTCTGATCCAAAGTATCTCAACTGGTCAAAGCACCCGATCACCTTCTCTAGGGCCAATCAGTGGTTAGACATCCCGTACCTAGTTCATTTCCCACTCGTCCTGGATCCCATAATCAAGGACGTGTGCTTCTAGGAGTTCCTCATCGATGGAGGGAGCACCCTCAACATTCTTTTCGCTAGATCTCTGTAGGATCTAGGACTCAAGAAGAAAGACCTCATCCCCCATGGACACTGTATTCTAGGGAATCGATCCTTGGAAGACATCCCTCCCCTTGGGACAGATTATACTGCCAGTCTAGTTTGGCACCGCGAAGCACTTCCATGTGTCACTATGTCAACTTCCTCGTCATTGACTTTAACACGGCGTACCGTGCCATCCTTGGCCTGACCAGCTCTTGCCAAGTTCATGGCTATGCCACACTATACATACCTAGTGTTGAAGATGCCAATAGAGCAAGGGGGTCTTCTCCCTACGTGCCAACCTCGACACTGCCTACAACTACGAGAAGGAAAACATTGCGCTTGCCGAGGCAACTGACATCTCCATCAGTATGCAAGACTACATCGCAACTTCGCAAGTGATCCCTCTAGAGGACCTAGAGATCCCTACCCTAGAGGCCACCTGAGGTTCAACCTAGTCCAGGGAATTCAAAAAAGTGGTCATTGTCCCTGGTGACTAGTCCAAGACTACTCAAATTGAGGCCAACCTCGATCCTAAATAGGAAGATGTGCTCGTTAGCTTCCTATGGGAGCATGTTGACTTGTTCGCATGGAAACCTATGGACATACCTGGTGTGCCAAGGGAGTTGATCAAGAACTCCTTAAACATCTCGGTGATCCGCCAAGCCCATCAAGCAGAAGCTTGGATGATTTGCGCTGGACTAGAAGGATGCTATTAGAGTAGAGATAACCTGGCTCTTAGCCGCTGGTTTCATAAAAGAGGTGTACCATACGGACTGGCTTCCCAACTCGATTCTTGTAAGAAAAAAGAATAAAGAATGGAGAATGTGCGATTGATTACACCGATCTCAACAAACACTACCCTGCAGACCCCTTCAGCTTACCTCACATTGACAAGGTCATAGATTCTATAGCTGGTTGTGAGCTCCTGTGCTTTCTAGATTGCTACTCTAGTTATCACTAGATCGCGTTGAAGGAAGAAGACAAGATCAAGATGTCATTCATCATGCCCTTCGGCGCCTACTACTACATGACCATGTCCTTCGGACTAAAAAACACAGTCGCTGACTTATCAAACAGCCATCCAACGCTATCTCAAGGACCAAATCAGGAAGAATGTCAAGGCCTACATCGATGATGTGGTAGTTAAGTCTAGGACTGCCGACACCCTCATCACCGACCTCACTAAAGTTTTTAAAGCATTGAATGTGTACCGATGGAAGCTAAATCCCACCAAGTGTATTTTTGGTGTTCCAGTTCGGTATACTGCTAGGCAACATTGTTAGTCATCGTAGCATCGAAGCGAACCCAGAGAAGTTAGTGGCGGTGACCAACATGAAGCCAGCGACCTACATCAAAGATGTCTAGAAGCTATCAGGGTGCATGGTGGCTTTAAGTTATTTCATATCCCTGCCTGGGTGAAAAGGGACTCCCCTTCTTCAAGCTACTTAAAGTTCAAGAGAAATTCATCTAGTCGGAGGACGCTGATATGGCAATCGCCGAGCTCAAGCGGTTCCTCACCACACCTCCAATCATGACCTGCCCCCCAAAAGGATGAAACCCTGCTAATCTATATCACAGCGACCAACCAGGTAGTTAGCACCACCATCATCGTTGAGCGAGAAGAGGCCAGCCACACATACAAAGTCTAGCACCTAGTCTACTTCATCAGCGAAGTCTTAAACGAGTCTAAGATTCGCTACTCGCATGTCTAGAAGCTATTGTACACCATCCTTATTACATCCCAGAAGCTCCACCACTACTTTGATGCCTACCACATAGCAGTAGTTACAGAGTACCCAGTCGGCAACATTCTCCATAATAAGGAAGCCAGTGTCTGCATCATCAAATGGGCGGTCGAACTCGACACCTATAACATCAATTTTAGGCCCCGCCACATGATCAAGTTGCAAGCACTCACCGATTTCATCGCCGAGAGGACGGACATGCAAACTCCTGTCTTGGTCGACCACCTCGAGCATTGGACCATGTACTTCGACAGGTCTCTCAACCTCAATGGTGCTAGGGTAGGCATATATTTCATCTCACCATTGTGGGATAAGCTTCGCTATGTCCTTCACCTACACTTCCCAGCATCCAACAATACCGTTGAATACGAAGTGGCACTTCACGGTCTCCATATAGCTGTTGAGCTCGGCGTTAAATGCCTCCAAGTGTACGGCAACTCTACACTCGTGATCAATCAGCTCAATAAAGACTAGAATTGTACCAACAAGAAGATGGACGTTACTGTGGCATGATAAGAAAGTTAGAAGACAAGTTCTATGACATCAAATACCACCATGTGGTCCAGGCCAATAATCAAGTAGCTCATGAGCTGTCAAAGATAGGATCAAACTGGACGAACGTTCCAACTAGAGTGTTCGTCTAGGACCTTGTGGCTCCTTCCATCAAGTAGGAACAAGAAGTCATTGAAGAAAAACCACCTACCGAGCAGATAGTCATAGCGGTCCATGGGTCTAGCAGCAATTGGAGACAAACTTTCATTAGGTATCTAACCACCGCAGATGTCCCAGCTGACAACATGGAGAGAGAACGCCTTACCCACCATAGTAAGCACTACGTCCTCATCGATTGGAAGTTGTATCACAAAAACGCCAAAGGCAAGCTACTACAGAAGTGTGTCTCCATGGAAGAAGGTGACAAAATACCCAAAGATATCCACGCCAGCACCTATGACAACTATGTAGCCTCTAGAACACTAGTTGAAAAGGCTTTTCGAGCTAGCTTCTATTAGCCTTCCGTGGTGGCCAATGCTGAAGCCCTCATTCGCCGATGTGAGAACTGCCAGTTCTTTGCCAAACAAATCCATGTCCCAGCTTAGGTCTTCCAAACGATCCCCATGTTGTGGCCCTTTGAATGCTAGGGACTGGATATGATTGGACCATTCAAGCCTACGCTTGGAGGTTTTTGCTAGGTCTACGTCTGCATTAACAAATTCTCTAAGTGGATTGAATACAAACCTCTGGTCTAGGCTACAGTAAAGAAAGCAGCCGAGCTGCTTGACGACATCATCCACTGGTTCCGTCTACCAAACAGCATCATCACCGACCTTAGGTCCATGTTCACCGGCAGTGACTTTTGGGATTTCTATGACGAAAGATGCATCTTAGTCAAGTATGTCTCCATGGCACACCTAAGGGCCAACGGCCAAGTCGAGTGCGCCAACGGCATGATCCCGAATGCATTGAAGAAATGACTCTACGAGAAGGAATAGAAGCACCCAAGAAAATGGCTCAAGGAACTACCGGCTATGGTCAAGGAACTACCTTCTTCGTCAAGGCAGTCACCCGACCAGGTTCCTACAGACTATGCAACATGGACGAGAGAGATGTCCCAAATTCTTGGCACATCAACCTACTTAGACATTTCTACCCTTGAAGCATTCACTCCAAAAGATATGTACCATTAATATTTGAATATTCAATAAACTTATTTACACTAACGTCTCTCCATATTTTTCTCTCCATGCTTCTTGGCTGAGTGCTTCTAATTTGGCGCTCAATGTCTTAAAGACGATATGCCACCTACGTTCCACGAAAATACCCGAACAAACACGTTGATGCTCAGACACCTCCAGAGATGACCCTATCTCCAACCTCTCCTTGCATGTGCATAGCGTCCGCGCTCTGTGTCATGGGTGGTCGGCTATGGTTCCTTAGTGTCACCCTGTTTCTCCCAACATGCACTTGGTCCCTGTGCCATGCATTACAGATAATAGGCTAGCTAAGGCTAGAGACTCAGCTATATAGTTATTTGGACTGGTTTATATCAAATATAAACATAAACATATCATAACTACAAGTATTCAATAAGTGTGGCCAGATATTCAATAGGAGTTTTTTCTAAAAACTCTATCGAGCACTGCTCTTCTCCTCACCAAACAACTCAACATCTTTCGCCAACCTCTTTGTCAGCTCCTCTATGTCATCCTCTAGCTTGGTGATCTTATCCGCATTTGTGCCCTGCGCATATCCGATCACCACCCGCTAGAGATCCACCAAAGGGTAATGAGACTTTAGCTGTGCGAGTGCGTGGATGATGGCTCCATGGGTCGTGCTGTGCACAAACTCCTTAAAGTCTATCCACACCATTCGGCAATGATCCATGAGTGATTGGTGCAGCCCATCATCGGGCAGTCATCCTCCCTTGGGCTGCTCTAGACCAATGTAGTGCAGCACAGGCTAGATCCCCATGATCATCGTCTCTAGCTTATCATCTCGCGTCTTTATCTGCTCCACGAGCACTTGGAATTGTGCTTGAGACTAATGTCGATACTCTACAAATGACACAGCTATATGTTAAACGCATGCCTAAGGTCGCACAAGTTAAAACTGCATTAAAGAACACTGACGACAAAGGTCTTCAATGGCCATCTTAGCCCTCTCCTCCGCTTTCTCCTTCACCTCCATGAGCTCCATCTCCAATGCTGTGCAAAATAGATAGACATGTCACAACACTATATAACAACAAAGCAAAATTCCAAGTCAAACCTTTTTCTCGATTAGCGCTATGGCCAAACTGCTCGGCCATCGACTAGCCCTCAGCCTCCATCTACTGGCGCTCCTCCTCCAACGCCTAAACCTTCACCTCCAGGTCCTCCCTGTGGTGGCGCTCTTAGAGCAGGAGCGCCTAGAGGTCATCCACCGTTGCTCGCAAGTTCTTGTTCTCTTCCAGCACAGGGGGCATCTCCTTGTGCTACCAGTCGGCGCTGCTCGGACACCTTCATCATATTTTGCAGTGGGCAAATATATTATCTAAACCCTTGTTTCTATAAAAATTCTCTCAAGCTTACTTCAATGCGGTCTAGCATCAAAGTCAGATCAGCCCTCAGCTTTTCACCTCCGAGCTCGCCTCCCTCTCCTCTAGCATCTCAAACTCTTCACCATGTTGAATGATGGTGTGGAGGAGTGCGCTCCCACACTATCTCTTCAAGCACAGTGGTGGTCGACAGCAAGGAATGCCCTCCTTGACTACTGCTATGCTTGGACAGGGCATCTGAGCACTGCCTTCGCTGTTGACGCACCTATATACGGTGCTTGTTCGGCAGCCATGGGCGGACCTTGCGACGTACTACTTGGCACATCCCCCGTGGGCTCCATATTTGCCCCCACAAGGCTACTCGACGTCAGTCGCAGCATCGCACATCTCTTCCATACTAGGATCACCATAGTCATGCAACTCACCGCTAGGTGACCCTAGTCCAGTTGTCTAGGGCTCTCCCGTAGTAGGGCCGGTCGACCCTATAGTTGTTGAATGTTCCAGGGTAGGGGCAACTAGATCTACTCTTGTCTACACTGGTTAGCGGGGGGAGCCACTGGCTCCCCTGCGTGCCTTTCATCGCTAGCAGCCAATGCCCATAGTTCCTCCATCGATTTCGTGCTTCAATAAGCAACAATACGTTAAAGAAGCGTACTACAGTTCCAAAGCAACATAGCAAGTAAACAAGGTACTTACAACTGTGACTCCTATTGCGTAGCTCAGAATTGGTCCCCTCGTCTGCTACCTATTGGCCCACCACCCAAACCGCTCGCTGTCTCCACCGTCACCACCACAGTCATCTGCATGGCCGAGGGGACTACGGTGGCTGCCTGCGCTATTATCATAGGGGTTAAAACTGTGATCTAATGGGCTTCAGTAGCTACCTAGGCTATTGACACTGGCGCCACACGAGTCATCACCGCTAATGACACCCGAACACCGCCGGGCGTCATGGTAGTGGCTTGCCGCATCCATCGCATCTCATGGGTCTTCGTTCTAGCTAGCACGACCAGTGGTGGTGTCCTGTCCCTCAAAGATGGTGGTGCTGCCCATCCATCATCATCCGATGAGCTTGAAACCAATATTTGCTGTCTTTGGGGTGAGTGGGAGCGCTGATGTTCACCGGCCGCTCTTTTCAACGGGATGATCCTGTCGTCTTCCTTCTCTTAAGGATGGCTCCTTGCTAGCAGGTCGCTTCACCTAAAGTTTCTCATGGACATCTGATGTCCGCTCACCTCTATCTTCATCATTGTTATCATCCTAGTTGTCCCCACCAGCCCCCAAGCTAGCTCAATGCTAGGGATTGCTCGGCTGGGCATCAACACCCCTCGGCCAGTCCGTCGATGGCACTGGCTAAGAAGTATGCTTCTCGGGCCTACCCATGGATCTTCAAGAGCATGAGTGAGTACATCACAATAAAAAAGGAATTAGGCTAAACTAATACAAAGACTCTTACCGCTAGTGGGAGGTTCCCAACACTGAAGGCCCTCTACTGGTTGTCAACCTTGTGGCACACCGTGAGGTTAAACAACACCCCAATCTACCACTTGACTTCCTCTCAGGCAATTGGCTTGGGCACCTCTTGAGAACCATCAGTATCCCCCCAGAATTCATATGCAAGGTGTGCCCTCTCCTTGCTGGGCTGGCATCATCAAAAAGTAAAGTTCATCACCACTATGACCCCATCTACTCTCCTTCGGTCAATCAATGCCAGAAGTTCCCTCACCAACTCCATTCCACTAGCACTAGGTCTCTCCGACCACCTGGCGTTGCTCATGAGAATCTGATCAATGTCGCACGCCACATAATGTTCCCCCTATGGCATGTAGAACCATCGCTATGCCCAATACTTCACGTTTGTGTTCAATAGGGTAGCGATGTACTGACCAACCATCCCATCCTGTAGCTACAAGTATGCGCTACCCACAACTCTAGATCTAGATCCCCCATGAGATTTCAAACAGAAAAAGTGGCGGAAGAGATCAAAATGTGGGAGAATGCCAAGAGAGGCTTCATAGAAATGGATGAAGATAGAAACGTGAAGGATGGAGTTCGGGCATAGATTGCAAAGACTAATGGCGTAATACTCAATCAATCCATAGAGGAACGGATGGATCGGAATGCCAAATTCGCGATAGAAATAATCTTCAAACACTGACCAATTCATCACCGTGGGGGGTAGGAAAGCTCTCACCACGAGCAGGACGCCATTCTATCAGTCACCCTATCCAGGCAGCATGCCGTCGACCACCAACTAGTTGAGTGCTACCTCATTGCTACTGGAGCTCACCCATTCCTCGGACACGATTTAGCTCGCGTGATGCCCTGCTCAAGCTAATGCTGGTTCCTCTTGGGTGCCATCTCACTAGATCTGAGGAATGGTGGGAGATTATGAGCTTGTGATCACTAAGATAGCAGAGCAGTTGCCTGGTAATGTGGTGCGGGCATGAGGAAGAAGACAAAGAGGCGAGAGCAAGGTAGGGAATGTGTGTCGGGGCTGCGACACTTTATAATAGCTCGACCCTCGACCCTTTGCCATCTAGAGATTTTGGGAAAAACTACCTGACCTATCGCATTCCCTCTCGAAACTACTGCATGCCAGTGGGCCGCCAAATGCACAAGGTGGGCCATCGCATTAAATCACGTTAAATGCGGAACGACAAAATGAATCTCCAGACTTAGCGCTAGATCAATGAAATTCATTATGCATCTATGCGAAGGTTTTTTTTTCCTTGACCACGCTACAAGATTCCTTCATCATCTTCTAGCAGGCTTGGGAACTAAGTGTGTACACTTCACCTTGCTGGTAAATGCACTAGTTCCTTGATAACTCAAATTTTTAGCAATAATGCAGACTGCATATTTTTCTTTGAGCCTGCTACAAGATTCCTTTATCATCTTCTAGTAGGCTTAGGGACTACATTGTGTATAATGCACCTTGTGGTGCATGTACTTTTCTTCTTCATGGTATTTTTGACTTCATCAAGTCTCCACCTATGCTCTGCCCTGATGACCATGTCGTTAGGACCATTGCTCCGACCAAGACTTCAATTTTTTTACTAGAGCTTCCTTACATCCTTTTGGCAAACCACAACTTCAAGTGAGTCTGAGCTTGATGCCCAGTTAAACTAGTCAGACACCTATCTCAGCTGCTCGGACACCCACTTCAATAGCTGGACACTCATTCAAACTGCTCGGACGCATGCTATAATAGCTCGGCCCCTATTTGAACTGGTTGGAAGACTGATCCTAATGAGTTGCTGCTAGTTGGATAGCTTGGATGGATGCAAGATGGTGTTGCTCAGCGGATGCAAGGTGCTCAGGGACTAGCTGTGGGTGTATGACCCTTAATACCTACAAGGATCCACATGGGCCGAGCCACTAGGGGAGGCCTAGCCCACAAGACTATGCATGGGTCCTGCCACTGGTCGAGGCCCAGCTCGCAAGACAACACCACACGAAGTATGTTGCAGGACGACGTGCTTCACAAGGCAATGTAAAGATAATCAGTGATTGACGAAATCTACTCGGATATGATAGATATTTTATGATCTGTAACTTCCTATCTTGTAAATCGATCATAATGGCAATAACTGAATCTGTAACCCTACCCCAAGCTATATAAGGTGGTTAGGGACCCCCCTCATTTTGATTGAATCATACACAATACAAACCACAAAGACACATGACGTAGGGTACTAGGTCGAGCTGACTGGCCTAAATGATGTAGGACATCACTCCTTCAGATGCATCTGCTGAATCCTCCAACTATCATGTAAGGTCCAATGACCTAGGCTCGAATGCTGTCAACTCAATTTAGAGGTGAGCTCGTTCTTATGTGATTCTTTTCATACTTTTGAGAATAGACTACTACCTAATGATGTTATCTTGCTTAGGAACATTGGAGAGGGTCATGAAGGACTTAGAGGACTGTGGTGGAGGTGATGATGACCAGCAAGGACGTCCAATAGAAACTGGAGTCCTGATCCAACATGATTTCGAGTCTGCCTCGGCCTCCTAGGACCAGTCTGCCTTAAACTGGTCACCCAGGACGCATCTGGACTCTATTTTCGACGATCTACATATGGATGGAAAGCTAATTTGATAAGGAAGCCAATCCAAGTGGTCTCACATTAAAAGCTATTCGGAATCAATGGAAATCATGGTCACAAGTCAGCATCCAGAATCTACCAGGGATGCTGCGAACACCGTCTTCTAGGTCCGTTGCACCATGTATCGTGTTTGGGCCCATTAGGGGCGCATCCAGGGGTCTTGCACGACTCTAGAGTCTTCATAAATAGCTGCCACTCCTCCATTAGGGTTTGGGTTTTGCTTAGATTATTCTGTCAAGAACAGTTTTGCCGTTCATCGGTTTGTGAGACCCCAACTTCGTGAGATTAATCATTCATCTGCAATTTGGTTGTGTTCTTTCTTGTTCTTGCTTGTGTTCTTCGTTGCGCAGGTAGGGATTAGCCTTCTTGGTGAGGTCAACCTGGTCCATGACTTGGTTGATAACCAGAGGAGCTGTGGTGCTAAGATTGTAGGGTTCGATCTTTCGATCTGAAGCCGGATCGGTGTGTCATTCTCTGCCACAATGATAGTTACCTCTACCTGACTGGAAGATCGGGATCCCTATCCCCATTACTAAACCTGCCTAAATTGCTGTCTCTTGCATTCTGTGTCACCATCCGGTTCCCTCACTGCGCACCTCCACCGATTCATCTACTATCGTCGGCATACCCCTCGGTAGACTATCGACCAGATTTCATCGACAGGCACACCTATAACACTAGGATTTGTTGCATCTGGCTGCGGTTTAGTTTGAAGAAATAACAAAGCAGAGTGATGGAAGGGGGGATGCCAAGGAACATTTCATAGAGATGGACAAAGATTGACAGAGGCAAGATGGAATTTGGATTCAAGTTTTTCAGGGTTATGCCATAGTAATGCAAAAACCTATGGAAAAAGGGACAAGCCGGCAACCCTAACCTATGTTAGATGAGAGGCACAAAAAGTACAATCTCACCCAGCTCAAGGTTTAGGGATGTGATGTTCTCTAGGCAGCCCACCATTCTCCAAGCTTTTGGTCTAGCAGGTACCCCTACTCGCAGAGCTTATGGAGGTGCTTTGACTTCGTGCTCAGCGCTGGCTAGATCTGGGCAATGGTGGCCATCTCCGGCACGTCTAGCGCCCTCTTCTCGCTAGTCTTCTTAGCGACAGGCACTCGAATTCTTGCCCTTACCCATCAAGCAGAGCTCTCATAGATCTAGGGTTTTAAGAATATGAGATTGGTGGTGCTCCCACTAGCATGGGGGCCTAAGCAGCAAGTGAATGGAGCAGAGGAATATTACGCTCAGGATTGGTTACCTTTTATACAGGGTTCCCACTATCGTGTGGCCCGATAATCACGCCAATGGGTGCGGTGTTTTGGTTTCCTTATCACTTTAATGATGCCACATGGTTTGATACTGACAATTGCACGTCCCTTTTCTTGATTTTTGATGTGTCCCACTGTGTTCAGACTTATGCTTTAGATTTCCACCTATCGGGTACTTGCCATGATATGACCATTGACTGCATGGCCACATCATGATGTACTCGGGTGATTTATACAGTACTCGGACACTTGCTCCGATAGTATGAGTTAACCAACACAGTACTCGAATGAAGATTTTTTATTCAACAATAGTTTAATGGATACATGGATGGACACTTTACAAGATTCTAACTACTCGGTCCCAGTAACCATTTTCCAAACCAAAGCTCCTAGTTGCTATTTGGCAGGACACATCTGACTTGTTGCCACAATTTTCATTGTGACAACATAGTGCATCCAAGATTGGTGTTAGTGGTACAAAACTTCCTGGTCTACCGGGTTTGGCAGCAACAGTGCTTCTTCCGGCATCTATTTACCCAAGCCTACTATGCCACTGCCACTTGGACTAGCAGCTAATCGCTAATGGAGAGATATTGACAGGCACTGCTCAAAGAACCGACATGGGATTGCCTGGATGAGGGAACATATCTCTCATCATAAGGCTTCTTCTACCTGCCTCAACAAACCATTCTATTTTGCACCATTGTGAGACTAGCCTGCCTCTAGTCTCTTTTATAAGACTTCTTCTAACTACAGCAAGATCTACTACTTCTATCAACAACACCCAGGGGCTATTCTACTTTACATACCACCATATTTCTTGGCTATAGCCTCAGAGTTGCTTTGCTAGTCCTCAGTTGATATGCAAGAGCCTACTAGGAGGGTCTTCATAGGACAAACAAGGTGTTCATGGATTGGGTTCATGAAGTGTGGAGCCAATAGTTCCTGCTATTCAGTACAGGCTTACTTACTACATTATAGGGTACTAGTGCATCCCACTACACCTTTATAGTGCATCTTGTCAGTGCCCATGAAGCTACAGTACACTCGGGCGGCATATTCGGAGCATATCCTGCTCTTGTATCAGCTTGCATTTACTCTTTGCGAGCATTGTACATTGCCTCACCTACTTTCTGACAAGTAGTCTAGCAATAATTGGTTCAGCATCCCTGAATATATTCTTTTTAGATCCTAGCCCTGACTACTAGTACTCAGACATAGGCTCAGGGGGCTGCGAGATACATATCCTCAAAGGATGTTTTTATTCTTTTTCAAGAATTTGCATTAAAAGACCATGCAATTCTTTATCCCAAACAACAAGAGGCTCGGGTGCTACACTCAGTGAGTGCACTTTTTAGGAAAGTGTGTATCACCTGGAGTTTCCAACAGCACTCCATAGTTTCTCTACAGAAAGTACTTAGACAATACTTGTTTCTACTCGGCATGACCTAGAGGAACAAGAATACTTCCAAGTTCAATCGTGAAATGCTCGGGGGCTTATCGATGTAGGACCCTAAGGGTTCCCTATCAGGTTGACTTCTAAAGCAGGCCCATGACTGGCCCATGGTCTGCTTGAAGGACATGAAGTAAGGTGGTATGGACTTCAAGCCATCAAGGACCGACCTAGATGGCTTACTAGGAAGCTAGACCCTATAATAGAATAAGGACTCTCCAAATTGTAACCCTACTATGACTAGAACAAAAGCCCTGCCCTCTGCCCTATATAAAGAGAGGCAGGTGGTATCCCTTGTACACACAATCATACAAAGCAATCTAACACAAAGGCTCACGCTGATTGGACATAAGGCTTTTACTCGATTTCGAGGGCCCAAACTAGTATAAAATCGCCATCTCTTGTGTTACTGTTGAGTTCCTGAGTTCATTGAAACCCATCGAACATTGTCCCGGGAACCCCCATGACGAGTTGCCGATCATCAGACACCGACATTTGATTGGACTCAGTTAACACTCTAAGTATCTGAGTAAGCTGTTATGGATGTTGAACTACTATTGGAGTCACCTAAGGAGGGACAAAGGACTCTGTAACATGTGGCTCGATGTTGCTCTCATCAATGCCAATCACAGACACTAAGGCCTCATCGTCATGTTCATGACGTGGTGGCATAGGAAGGTACTCATTGTCATCTGAGTCTGAATCAGTCGATTTATCCGCACCAATCACCTCTTCTACATTCATCGTCCCTCCTAGTCTAGCCTCATGCTCTATGTGCTCTAGGGCTACATCATCTTTTTTGTGTCTCTCTATTTCCTCCACTGATAACTTCTCCTAAGCAGCTCTGAGGGCACGCTGTCCATGACTGCCGATTGCCACTCAATGCTGGATGGTAGGTCTAAAGCACATTTTATGTCACCTGGTACTCCTTTCAGCATCAATATGGATAAGTCTCATTAAGTAGGTAGCATATAATATGAGGGTACACTTGTTGTTGTCCAACATTAATAGCATCAGCAATGACATCCTCAATCTCACACAACATGAAGTCTAAGAAGTCAAACTACTCTCTAGTCCAAATGGAGAGGAGAAGCCACTGCTGCAAGCTGGTCAGTGACTCCCGGTTGCCCAGACGAGGAAGCATTGTCTTCCTCATAGCCATGTGTAGAACTTGCACTTCCCGTCGCAGTCGGTCCAGTGTACGTAGAGAGCCATCAGGGAATGGCTACCTAAAGAGAGGACGTATCTGCTGGTCTATAGGGAAGGTACCTCTAGCTCTCCCAAGTCTTGGGGGACCCACATCACCGTAAACTATCTAGTGTACCTTCCTATTGGAGGCAGCAACTCCAAGATGCCTTCTCATCTCACCCAAGTAAATTCATGTCATATGTTCATTGACCATAAACTGAATGAACCAGCGATGCGGGTTTATCCACACTATAGCATAAAATTGACATACCCAACGAGTCACAACTCAGTCTACCTCGCTAAAAAGGTGAATGAAACCCTAGAACCTCTCAAATAGGGGGGTGATTGGCATGCCTGCTGCTCTCTCAAGCTCATTCCACCCAAGTCACCTCTAGTCTGCTATTACAATATTTCTCATCATATAGCTCCTATGGAAGTTCTCCTAAGTATAGTCCAAAAAGCCCTGCTTGCAATCTTTCTCTCTAACCTGTGGAAACCAAAATGCAACATCGCAGAACCTGATGTCCATTATCTTCTTTGAGCTCAATCTCGTAAAGTCACGGAATCAAGGCCCTCTCTCCTGCTCACTTTGCTCACTTCTGCTCCTCTTTCTACCACTTAAACCTCCTCCTCGAGTTTTAGGGCTCGATGACCACTTGCATGTGGTGCGCACGAGTCCGGTGCAAACACAGAAGTCTGGTGTTTCTTGTGGAACATGTCCATCCGCTAAATCTGCTCCTCAGTATACTCTTCCATTTGTACTCCCTCTAGATAACCTGATGGGTCTCCTCGCCCCTCCACACTAGGGGGGGCGATTGTCCAGTCTCCATCTCTGTAATCCTCAATGCACCACCATGACCTCGACCCCGCCTTGCCTCTTGGGCCAACATAGCCCTAGTAGCTTATTCCTCTCTTTCTTGTTGCTTTTCTGTCCTACTCTTCTTCTTCTTTGGCTTAGGTTTAGGAGCCTTCTCCTTCCCCTTTCGGTCTTCTGCATGAGTTCGGTGGGGGAAAGCCATTAGACTAGGTTAAACAACATAAAAAGCATTCAAGCATTTCATTGAACACGTAGCATGCATGATTAGTAGGAGCGAAGGCATCACCTTTCCTTAGCTGATTTGCTGGTCCGCCTTTGGAGGAAGAATGGGTGCGATGTCTGGGTGAATGTGCGTGCCACGGGGACAGTGGTGTGTGCAACGACGGTGATGGCGTGGCCGGGGTTTTGGTGGCGTGACACAGAGAGGGTGGCATCAATCGTGGGTGGATGCATGGAACTATCACGGGTCACGGGGACGACGGCGTGGAGCGTTGCGGCCACGAACAACTGGGATTGCGAGCATAACAGCGATGGCGATGGTGAGTGCAATGGCAGCGGTGATGGCGATGGCGATGGGGAGTGGCCACGGGTGCAGGGGGCGGTTGGCGCATGGGAGGAAAAAAATGGTTCGGCCCCTGTTTTTAAATCTGGATGCACATAATATTGTTTTGCCACTGGAAAAAGACACTGGCCGGACCTTTAGAGAACCGCTGCTAAAAATAATTGTCCGGCCTGTGTGTTTTTTAGCTGGCCAGACCGTCCCACGCCTAGTATTAGTTAAAAAATTAAAAAAATGGCCCCCATTGTTTTCGAACCCGGGGCAGTAAGTCCACATAGTAGAGGCTTAACTCCTGCGCTAGGATAGTGAGTGCGTTAGGATAGCTTTGTTTTTTGTTTTATTCTTTGCTTGATGCAGTACTAAATAAAAATTTAAAAAGTTGGCCCATGTGGGTTCGAACACTAGGCTACGGGGACACAGAGTAGAGGCGTAACCACTGCGCTAGGAAAGGAAGTTTGATAGAATAGCTTCTTTTTTTTCATTATTTGCTACAGTATTAAATAGTAAAATTAAAAATAAAAATTTGGCCCATGTGGGGTTCGATCCTAGGGCTGCGTGGGGACAGAGTAGAGGCTTAACTACTGTGCTAGGATTGTATGTTCGACATAATTGCTTTTTTCTTCTTTTAGTCTTTGGTTGCTGCGCTAGGATAGTAAGTTCGATATGATTTTTTTTTGGGGTTTTAAGCTTTCATAAGCCAGTAGTAACTAGAGAAATCAGTACAATCCATAATAATTTATTAGTACAAACAATTATTAAAGTCACTACAACCCAATTGTTCAAGTACACAACAAAGTTCATGCAAACATAAGTAAATTACATATTTGGACCACGTCACATCATGTAGATGTTGTAGTGCATGTCATTAATTTCATGTGCTCGACCATCAGTGATGTAGAGCAACGTATTTACTAGTGCACTCTCCCTTGCTTCATAGAATCGAGCAGAAGGTCTACCAACGACTGTTAGCAAATGTCGTGGAGATGCTCATACCCTTGTCACAAGCACACGTTCTTGGAATCCATGTGTAGTGGCTATTGGACCAGCAAATTGCCACTCATAAGGACCCAATTGAGCCATTGCTTAGTTTAGAATGGCTTCAAAGCTACAAGCTACAAAGGTTAAGTCATAATCCTCAACCTGTAAGTGTTGAAAAAAAATAGATATGAGAACCATGCATATAGATATACCAATAAATTAATATAGGTATGAGCTATGAGATTCACTTTGAACTTACCACATCATATTGGTTGTGTTGAGCCAACGTTGCTCAAAGACCTGCCACTTCATGACGGACACCATCTTCCAAAGCTCTTATTAGCATGGAGGAGAATGATGGAATCTTGTACCCGACATTCATAAGTGCCCTTAAACATTGCAGCATAGCATTTTCTTCTGCCATAACCTAGTAGTGTTGGGGCATGTCTGTCTCCCTGATTTGTGCACAGTGACCTAGGTCACGCCACCTAGGTTCGATAAAAAAAGGTAATTTGACATTGCCAAGCACCCTGTATAGTAGGGAATGTCTCAACATTGATCCCGTCAACACCAAACTTTGAGAGTGTCTATTCGAACCATTGGAGTGGTCAAATTGTCTACAATAAATTTAAGAATCATATATATAAGGAAAAAGATATATGTGTAGGTGTCTTAAAACATATTATTTTACTGAAATCATGTTCCTTACTATGCTTGGATATGGGTGCACTGCATACGACAGCATTGGATAGAATCCATCGTCCTATATGAAGCCGAGATCCGGGAGAAGCAGTTGTCCAGGCATCTCTTCTCCTAAATTTATGTTAACACAAAAATAATAACTTCCTCTATTCGACGATGAATTTACCGTTACCAATACATGATATTCTTGTGCTATTCTGGCCATCGCAAAATACAAAACATTTTTATAAAAATATTATTTATTTTGTCCTAGACTGTGCACTGTGCATGATTTGTCATGTGCTAGTTACACTATCGTACCCTATGCACATGCATGATTTTGTCCAAGATGAATACACGAAATTAGTGAAAAAATAATACCACTCGTGTCTTAACTTGCTGGTAATAATCTAGATTAGGAAAGAGCAGTCACATACCAGATTAGGGAAAGGGAAAGAGGAGAGTCCACATCGCTAGTGCTGCCTCCTTGACACTGACAAAGCATCGCTCTCGGTGTCGACGAGATGGCCGGCAAAGCATCGCTCTTGTTCGAAAGACTAACCAAGTGCACGTAGAGGGTAAAAAAGATAAGTTACCGAGCACGTGTAACATGTGGGTGACTTCCTATATTCATTAGAGGCGGTTATGTAAAGATAACCGCCTCTAAAAATAACAACAGAGGTGGTTATTTAAAGGGGACCGCCCCTAAAAATGCTCACGTGCGAATAGGGGACAAACATTTTTAGAGGTGGTTTTCTAAAATAACCGCCACTGAAAATATTTTCTGGCCCATTTATATAGTCCTACCTTTGTTTTTTTTCTCTTCTCGGACTGTCCTATTGCTCCATTATTAAAATTTAAGTAACTAACCACTTTGTCGGGCCTTTGTGTTTGAGTGGTGGCCGAACCGTCCTATGGCTCTGATTTTTTTACCCTTCACGTTAGGTAGAACTTTTCCGTTTTATTTATTGAAAAATGTTTATTGACATAAATGGAACCACCCCTACCATAGTAATATTTTGTGTTTTGTTTATTGACAAATTCTTCCAAAGCATGAGCCAATAAAATAAAATATACATATAAAATTATCAGTTCATCAATGTGGCATGTGGTCTTAATATTATTACAAATGTTCTAGACATAAATGAATAATTAAGGCTACTACAACTCTGCCTGCTTGTATCAGTGCGCAGGTATGGAATAACATTTGATTTTTCCACATGTGCTTCTACAAGCTTGATCTTGTTTGGTAGGTTAGTGAATAGTTGCATTTCACATTACTAATTGTGCTCCTCCAAATCGTCTACGCCATCTACTCCTAGGATCCTTTGTTTCCAGATATAACAACATGCCTCTTTGGATTCTTGGGATCAGCATAATACAAGACCTGTGCCACATGATTAGCAGGCACCCATGTGTGATCCTTGTAACCTACATTGTCGATGTTGACACGTGTGAGTCCAAATTTCTTGACCTCAATGCCACCCGGCTGTTTGACCCATTGTCACCGAAACATGGTGATCTATATATCTGCTCCATAGTCCAATTCCCATATGTCCTCTATGAAATCATAGTGTGTGAACTTCCCCAAATGCATCAACATTTTTAATATGAACCCCACTGTTTTGAGACACTGACTTGTGGTTCTTTGCTTTGGTGTAAAATGTGTATCCATTTACATCATACGCCTACCAAGATGTAACCTGTGACTATGGCCCCTAAGCCAACCTCTGTAAGGTTTCCCCTTTCGGTAATTTTTTCCCTAAGCTACTTGCCAAATAGACACTTCTGCACTCGAACGATCCATTGCTCCGAGCGCCCTGGATTTTCTACTCTTATGAGTGCAATGTGTTTCTCTATAAATGGCTCCATCACTAATAGGTATTACAACACACAGGAGTGTGCTTCTTCCACTTGAGTGTATTCCTTATCGATGAATGTTTTCCTACCCTTGCTGCCTTTCCCCACCATCCTACCTTTATGATGAGATCTAGGCAAACCAAGTGCACATCTACCCTCTTCCCTCAAGTAATCTTGACAAGCCTCGATGACTTCTTCAGCACAATATCTCTCTATCATGGAGCCCTCAGGGTGAGCACGATTGTGTACATAGCGGTTTAGAACAGACATGAATCTCTCGTACGGCCACATCTCATTCAAGTACATAGGCCCGAGCCACCTAACCTGGTCAACCATGTGAATCATGAGGTACGACATTATATCAAAAAATGATGGTGGGAAGCACTGCTCAATTTGGCCCATAGTCTTTGCCATGAAATGCTTTACGTCACCTAATTCATCCTCACGGATCTCCTTCCGTGCAATTTGGTTGAAGAAGTAGCACATCCAGGTGATGACCATCCTCACGTATATGGGCTTTATACCCCTAATAGCAATAGGAAGGAAACATGTTAACATCATATGGCAATCATGAGCATTGAAACCGGTTAATGTTAGGTCTTTCATTGAGACTAGTCCCTTGATGTTGGAGGAGAAACCTATTGGCACTTTTAAGCCCCTTAGGCACAGGCAGATTGCTCTTTTCTCATCATTTGTCAGGTTGTAGCTGGTTGTAGGAAGGTAGTGTCTTCCATTCCATAGGTCTTATGGGTGAACTTTCGGTCTAGACTCCAAATGTACTAGGTCCTCCTGTGACTCCAGTCCATCCTTTGTCTTTGCCTTAATGTCCATCAATATCCCAATGATGCTCTCAAACACATTCTTTTTTATGTGCATGCCATCGATGGAATGGCGCATAGCCAAGTCTGGCTAGTAAGGCAGGTACTTGAAGAAGACTAACATCTTCTTGAATGGCACACCATTAATCTGAGGCATATCTCTCTTATTGATCTTTCCATCCTTTTTCTTTTTACCATAGGTGACTTTGATGTTCTTCACCATGTTATAGACCTAATGCCCATCCTACCTCTCTGGCGTATGCCCTATCTCAATAGTACTACCAATGAAGTATTTCATCATCCTCTTGCTTCGGTACCTATGTCCTTCCACTAAGAAGCATCGGTGATGCATGTACACTACCTTTTGAGATACCTCCAAGAACAGAGTTGCAATGTCAATCAAGCATTCCGAGCATCCCATGAATCCTTTGATCTATCCTAAAAGGAAAAACTATCATAGGTAATCAGTGATGGTAACAAAAATGATGGCTTTGCATGTGAAGTTACTCTTTGCAAGCTCATCCCACATTTTCACTCCATGCTTCCATAGTGTCTCCATTTCATGCATCAATGGCTCGAGAAAAACATCTATATCGATTCTTGGTGTTTTAGGCCCTAAAATTATAATGGTCAGCAACAAATACTTCCTCTTCTGACACAACCATGGAGGGAGGTTGTAGATCGATAGGATAACTGGCCATGTGATGTGTTCTAGTCCTATCACCAAAAGGATTCATTCCATTAGTGTTCAAAGTGAACCTTACATTTCTCGGATCTTCATGAAATTCTAGGTACTTGGCATTGAAGTCCTTCCACTGTTGTGCATCAGATGGGTGATGTAGCACTCCGTCCTCTTTCTTGCATTCATCTAAAGCCCACCATTGCATCAGCTTTGAGTCCCTTAGGGTTTGAGAACAAACGCCTTAAGCGATCAATCGGTGATAGATACCACATAACCAATGCAGAAATTCTTCTTTGGTTAGTATCATCTACTGCTAAGGTGTTGTTTTCCTCTTCAATGTTCTGAGAAGCATCATTTTTTGCCCATCTTTCTCTTTTTCCCAGTGTTAGTACCCTTAGTGCAGTCTTTGTTTATTTTGTATCAACTAGCACCATAGTTTGGACAATTTGTTAGGTCTTTGAAGACCCCATGATAAAGGATACAATAGTTTGGACACGCATGTATTCGTTCCACACCCATCATTAGTGGATTGATAAGCTTCGTCGCTTGATACGTGTTGATAGGGACAAAAGTTTGGTTTAGGAAGCACAACAACCAACAGAGTCAATAGGTCATTGAAGCTCCTACCGGACCAGCCATACATAGCCGTCAAGATTAGTATGTCTAGCACAAAATGTAGCAACGACCACATTTTCTCACAACCCTTTTCCTCTGGGTACAAATGTTCTTTCCTTGCCTTCCACACTATCTCCAAGTTGTCTAGCCCTTTCAATAGTAATTCTTAGTTCTACGTGGCATGCCATGTCATCCGGGAGGTCTTCTTCTTCATCTTCTTCATCTTCTTCACTGTCTTCACCATCATCCTCCTCACCATAGCCTTCTCCACCACCACAACCTTCACCACCACCACCGCCTACAACATCATCTCATGTACCATCATGCATCATGATCTGACAAGATAGGCATCATCATCTTCCCTTACTTCTGATGCAATTGTAACTTTCATGTTGCCTGCTTCTGTATGTCTCTCATCATGATGATCCTAAATCCCGTAGTTCTCCATGAAACCCCTTCTTACAAAGTGTGATCTTATCGTATTTGGATCTTGGCATACTATAGGTTTCGACAGTCAAAATAGGGACAATATATCCTTTGTCTGCTTAATCAAAGCATGCCTTTTAGCTTGCTTCAATAAAACCATTCACATCTTGTATGTAGGAAGCTTCATGTCTTCAGTTTCATGTACATCCATGACCTATCCATATGTGCCCTTCAAGAATAAAAGGTATATTTGCATCAAGGTTTTATTCGCTTATAAATGTTAAAGCAATTCATGTCTATTTTTAATACAAATATTATATTATTCTAGACCTAAAGCTTATAAATGATATAAAAAAGCTATGTACCAAAATGAAAAGGTAAATATAAAAATTAAATAGAGTTCATGTGAGCCAAGTAAGTTGGGCAAAATGAGTCTAAATTGCTAGGAAAAATAAAAAAATCAAACATCATGCATGGCTCTTTCTAGATCTCTAAGGTAAAGAAATTAGTGAAATAAATGTATATGTAAAGTTTGAAAAGAGCATTAGGGATGCCATAGTCTCACCTCTCAAATCCAACTCCTTCAAAGCTTCAAAGGGCAAAACCTCCCCCCTCTATTTTTGCTATTTCTCAGCCTCCAAATGAAGCTCCACAATGGTATTTAGTAGCATTGTCGCAAGGAGAAAGATGGCTATTTACGTGGGCCATTTTTAGGGGCTGGTTCACTAAACAAAACCGCCTCTATTAATCATCTATAGTGGTAGTTCTCTTAAGGAACCGCCTTTGAAAATAGGTCTCTTTTAGAGACAATTTTGTAAAGAGGACCACCTTTGAAAATCCATTTTCAGGGGCGGTTCTCTTAACACAACCACCTCTAAAAATATACCTATTTCTAGAGGAGGTTTTCCTAATGGAACCACCCCTAAAAATTCATCTTCAGAGGCGGTCATGAAGCTACAGTGCTCTCTAGCATGGTTAGAGGCGGCATGCTAGGTGAACCGCCTCTGATTGAAAAGGGGGGCAGTCGCTAAAAATCATTTCTATACTAGTGAAACTAGAACAAAATCTAGCAATACTTCACTTTTCAAGCTCCACATCAGGCTACTCATTAGAAGAACAATTGAATGAAAGTATGTCATCTTGTTTGTATGGCTCGTCCCTATACCCAACTTGGTTGAGGTCAACCATAGTGAAGCCATACCTATCTTTCATGACACCCTGACTTGCCTAAACCCATAGACACCAAAAAATGGGCACCTTGAAACCTGCATATAAGAGTTCCCATATCTCTTCAATCTGACAATAGTACGTTGTCTTCTACATCTTGCTAGTCGAATGCATCTACACGAGCAGCACTGTTCTAGTACATGCTCTTCTTGTCTTGATCAATAGTGTAAAAGGTATATCCATTTATGTCATAGCCTTGATAGGTTGTGACTATGAAGAAAGGCCCCTTTGCCAGCTTTTGAAGCCTTTCATCTATGCAAGAGGTTGAACTGGCAAGTCGATCTCTGAACCAGATGTTGAACCCACTCATATGTGCCCTCGCTAACCAAGCTTCGCCCCGATGCAGTTTTTGTTTCCTCAACATCTCGATATGCTCTTCGATGTAAGGTTCCACCTCTACTATGTGCTGCAACACTAGAAAGTGGCCTTGTTCATAGGGATCTCTCTCTAGAGTAATGTGCTTCTCCCCAACACACCCTTTGTCCACTAGCCTTCCCTCATGGCGAGACATGGAGATGCCAATTGGATTGGTGGGGTCCATGAAACCGAGGCACCAATCGACCACCTCCTTAGTAGAATAGTACCATGCCATGCTTCCCTTAGGATGGACATGACTCTTGGCATACCTATTCAGAGTGCTCATAAATCTCTCATACGGATACATGTGGTGGAGGAACATCAGGTCCAAGATACCTGATCTCCTTAACCAAATGTACAATGAGATGGACAAATATGTCAAAGAAAGTCAGCGAGAAGTAAACCTCAAGGAGACACATCACCTCAATCATGTTCTTTTTGAGATCTTCTAATGATTGTTCATCAATGACCTTCTGAGACACTACATTAAAGAAGGAGTAGAGGCTCATGATTGCCATTTGGGTTTTTTCTAGCAATATGTTTCCAGATACCAACTTCAAGCATCGTTGTGAGCATGACATCGCAATCATGAGCCTTCATGGGAAGCATCTTGTTTTCTATTGTAGGCACAAGCTTTTGGATGTTGACTACATATCTAGAGGGGAGTTTGACACTACGAAAGAAGTCACACAATTCCTGCTTCTCTTCTCAGGTTAGGTTTATGGTAGATAGAGGTGGCTAGGCACTAGTACCATTAGGACGGAGCGCAGGCCTAATGTCCAATTCCTTTAGGTTAGCTCTTGCTTTTGCATGGTCCTTGGTTTTCCATTTGTCATTCATGAGTGTTCGAAGCAAACTCCCACAAACATTTTTTTCACATGCATGAGATCGATGTTGTGGTGGACCACTATGTCTTTCTAGTAAGGTAGTTCCCATAGGATTGACATTTTCTTCCACCTCTTCATATTGGCACTCTTTGCTTTTGCACTACGCTTTTGCTTTCCAAGGACAATGCTCTCTGGGTCAACTTTAGGTGTGGTATCCTCTACCACCTGGTCATATACCTGTTGCCCACTAAAATGCCTTGGTGTAGATACTGTCTCCCTAGTGCCATCAAACTGACATTTCATCTCCCAGTATGAATGAGACTTAGGAAGGAAACATCATTGCCTTACATAGACCCACTTCTTTGAGTTATTTAGCCAAACAATCTTCGTGTCATCTAAGCAATGAAAGTTGTCTTTTTCTCCTTTGCTCTGCCCAGACATGTTACAATGTCCTAGAATATCAGTGATAGTGGTGAAGAGCATGGCACGTAGGTTGCAATGTTCTTTCCTGAACCCATCGTACACCCTGATACCCTCTTCTTTCTAGAGTTCCTTGGAATCATCAATAAGCAGCCTCAGGTACACATCGATGTTAACACCTAGTTGACATGGACCAAATATCAGAACTGACATCATCATGTACCTCCTCTTGTTACATAGCCATGGGGGAAGGTTGTAGATAGTTAACAGCATGGACCAGACACTATGTGAGCTACTCATGTTACAAATGGGGAGCAGTGTTTATTTTTTAAAAGGTTTCCAATACATAAAAATAGGGTGGTGGTGGGGCCATCCTATTAGGGTCCTACTTCAAACCCATGTTATTAACAATCATTTGTAGTAAGCCAATTGAGGAACTGGCCAGAGCCATCCACCAACAGAGAGAATAGTGGTAGTTCAAAGCATTGGAACTGCCACTCCTTCACTCGCATTCACTCTGGCCTCTCATCTCTCCACTCCTCTCTTGCCTTCCCTACCATGCGCATAGCCCTCGCATTCACTCTGGACTCTTGTCTATCCACTATTCTCTCATGTTACCTGCCGCATGCACAGCTGCCTCCACTCCTCTCACTTCCCCTGACCCACTGCCACAGCCATACCGTAGCCACCACTGTCGAAGATGACGAGGCCAAAGAGGCGGCACAATTTGAGGGACGATAAGATAGGGAGGTTCACCCTACCATTCCTCATCCTTGGTAGCTATGAAGGAGGAGCTAAGCCCCCCTCTAGGGTTCGAGAAGATGTCGACCATCAAGAAGGCCGTCCTGGCCGCCCCACCGGGATTGGAGAAGAAGGCCACCGTCATCACTAGGAAGGAGAAGCACCTAGCTGGCATTGATGATGGAGAAGCAGTTGACTGGTGGTGAAGAAGAAGGTTAGGCAAGACATGCCCTTTTACTCGGCCACTGGCAGTTGAGGGTAGCAGTTAAGAAGCCGGCAGTGGTGCTCAGTGGTGGACTCAGATAGCGAGGAGGAAGGAGAACCCATGGAGGCAAGGAGCAAGGAGACGAAGGCCACACAAGCGACAGTAGCAGGCGGTGCCTTCGTCCTCGACCAGGTAATGCACACTCTTTAGATTACAACTATTTATATGTAGGTTTTCTTTCTTAATTTCATGACAATTTTGATGGTAGCCTCTGAATTGGATGAGTTTGTTGCTAAAATAATTTGGCTCATGCCATTCTCTCATCCCTGGACCCAGATGGAGCAGAGAAAACAACTTAGTGTAGAATAAATGCAGATGCAACTCAAGTTTTTATACATGCAATGTAAATTGTCATATATTGTATTTTGCAGCAGCATTGTGATTTGAGTAGATTGCTTTATCTAGATGTTTATCATAGATCAATGATCTTAATCTTGTAAATAATTTTGATGGTGCCACTTCAATATTTCAGCATTGTGATTTGAGTAGATTGGGTTTCATCTCTTTGGGGCAGTTCTAAGTCTTTATGTGCATTGTTAGCAGCAGCTAGATGTTTTATTTTTCTAACTTGCTATGATTCTAGTGTTCACAAGGTCATGGACTTTGTAGCCTATAATTGATTATATGAAACTTATATGATTTTGATATGTATGCTGAATAATGAAACTTATATGTAGGTGTTTTTCTCACAGTATCTAGATTTATGCTGGATTTTCATATATGTTCCTATAACTATTTTTGTGCATATAGGTTCGATCTTTTTAGCTCTCTCTAAGTACCATGCACTGAGGCCCTAGAGGCAGTGGTTCTAAAACCCATCATGAAGAGCATAGGTGGTCTTTAGTGGAGTGTTGATGAACTCAAGAAAGAGAAGGCTAAGAATGAAGAGAAGGAGAAGTGTCTCAAGAAGAACCTGGACGACCTTGGTGACCTAACTGGCGTCCATGGTTCAGAATGTGCATGACCTCCAGAGCAAGTTGTAGGGCTCCATACCTCCACTGCTAGTGAACAACTAATGATGATGTGATGTTGTGTTAACTTTTGCTGATGAAACTATGTGAATGTAAACTCTGTGATGATGTACTTTTGGTGATGATGTAATTATTGTGATGAAGTAGTAAAACTCTGTTATCCAAACTCTATCACATACTTTGG
This sequence comes from Miscanthus floridulus, assembly GCF_019320115.1. Lineage (NCBI taxonomy): Eukaryota > Viridiplantae > Streptophyta > Magnoliopsida > Poales > Poaceae > Miscanthus > Miscanthus floridulus. Next base: position 47,735,364 of record NC_089592.1, read on the forward strand.
CTGGAAATGCATCTATCTATATATTATTACATATATATTGTTGCTGGTTTGTCAATGGCTGGAGTGAAAATGGAAGAATATAAGAAAATTCATCAATGTTTTAGTAATAAACATCACATTTTTCAGTAGACTTAGTTCACATTGTAAGTTTCACACAAGCAACTTCATCATAGTTTCATACAAGCTCACCACTGTTCACTAGAGAAGCACACTGCTAGAGAACAAGGAGGCCGAAGATGAGAGCAAGGAGGACCAAGGAGGAGAGCTGAACACATCGGTGATCCCCTGCACCTCAAGATGGCGAAGCATGGTCGGAGCATGCCTAATCGAGTACATTGCAGAGAGGAACAAGTTAGAGTCAAACTCGAGCTCAACCGCAACCATGGCAGTGCGGCAGACATAGAACGGTGGCGTGGTGGTGCTCTGGTAGATACAACACGGTATAGGTTAGTCTAAGGGCTCATGTAGCATCAGCAGCTCACCTGTGATGTCGATGCACTGCTTGGTTGAACTGGGGACTGAGGCAGAGCTAGATGGCTGGCGGTGATGGTGCATGCGGCAGCACAAACTGTTGGCGAGGTCGCCGTTCTGGCAGTGACCTACGTGTTAGAGGTAAAAGAATGGAGCTAATGAGCATCAGGGAGTTGAAAGAGAGCTAAACCAATAAACGGGGTCATCAGAGGAGCGCTGGAATGAGTTGGCCACTGGCGAGCTGCCCATGGTGGCCATGGTGGCATGGTCGCGGCGGCAACCGATGCCGAGGGTGATTGCGGCGGCAAGAGGTGGCTATAGCGGTTTGAGGAGGACTACAAGAACTAGGCGGAGCTGGGAGCGTGGGAAATTGGTAGAAGATGGAACAACGGGGATGAATTTCGTCGTCGAGTGGCGCAACGGTGCTCCGACAGAGAAGAGGGAAAGAGAGGAGCGCCGGCGGCTCGAGCTTAAGACTTGCTCACCTGCACTTGGCCGCCTATGCAGTGCGGCCCTAAGGCCACCCACCACCACCTGTTATAGCAGGAAGCCCGTTTGGCCTGCCGCCCACCCGCCTCGCCAGCTGCTGCGCACCCCTCCTTCCATTGCACGCCTACGCGCTGCACATCCACCCACCGCCCGCCTGTGTGCACGGAGTGCAAGTCCGCCCGCCGCCCGCCTGTGGTCGTGCTACGCAACTCCGGCCGCCGCCCGCCAACTCCTCCCGCGCTCCTCAAAGCCGCACAAGAGCCACTACCCGCTGTGTTCCGTACGTGCCAAGTACCTCCCTCTGCCCGTTAGCACATGCCAACGGCTAAGTACACAGGCTAAGTGCTATAAACGCACGTATGGAACACACATCTGCCACAAAGTACAGACGTGTATAGAGCAGGACACGTCTGCTACAAGTAGGATTACTTAAGACGTGTGTTGGAAACACGCGTATGCAACAACATACGCGTCTGCAATAAGAGGTCTTACTACAGACGCGTGTCACATACGCGTGTCCCTAGAATTTGATCCCATTATCCTTGACTCGGAAATCACAACACGTGTCTGTAATAACTGCTTTAGATACAGACGCGTTTTATATACACATGTCTGTAGATTTGTCTCACACGCATTTTACCAACATGCGTCTGCAGTAAGCACTTATTACAGATGCATGTTGACCTCGCTGGACCGGCGACCCCGCCGGTGACTTAGTGGTCACGTCTATGGTGAGGTGGTGGATATATAGCTTTTTTACATAGTGCATGTTAGGGATTTCGAAATGGCATTATTTTGTAAGAAGACGTACATAGTTGAAGATCCTGAGCTGGCTCAAGTTTCAGTAGTTTGATGTGGTTTAGCAAATCATTGTGTCTTTTGATTGTCACAATGTTACAAAACAAATACCATCACTACATCTAGATATATAGATCTCAAGTTGAAGTCATGTAACAGAACCGACCAATTATACGAAATTAAGTAAGAAAATCATCCGCCAGAGCAGACGATTTAGCAAACTTAAGCCCGTATAACCCGGTAGTCCGTGAAATCACGAAGGATTTCAAACCAACTCACATCCCAGCCAAGATCATAATAAGTTTAGCGGTCACCATCACATATTACATAAAAGTTCGCATCTCAGATACATCAGAGTTTAAACATAGTTATTACAAAACGAGTTCAAATAGAAGTAGCGGAAGCCATTTGTTCAAAACCACACACACTCACACGGAGTTCAAATATGGTGCCAGCTAATGATCATCTCCAACAAAAGCATCAGACGAGATGTAAGGAATGACCATGCCCATGTTTCTAAGTATCACCCATCGTAGGATATAGGTAGTTGATACAGTAGCCGTAATATATCTGCCCATCTGCAACAAGTGGGAATAAAACCCTGAGTACGAGAAGGTACTCAGCTAGACTTACCCGACATAACCGAAAATAAGTGACACCAAGGATTATGAAGGGCTTTATAGTAGGGTAGCTGACTCATTTGCAAAAAGAAGCATTTTTAGCATTTCAAGAACCTTTCTAAAAGCATTATTGCCAAGTTAATTATTATTAACCTGTCGACTACATTTGCACCTATACTAGAGCAAACATGTGATTAAGCCAATAATGATAACCAATGATCATTAACAACTTCCATATTGTCATATTCATTATAACTGTCCAAGTGTTCCATCAAAATTACTACGATGAAGTCACTCAAGTCAAGTGCTCACTATCCTAGGAGCGATGGCGATTTGAATCGATTCCTAACCAGCTGGTGATTTATTCCTTACACAAACCTCACTCACCCGCTAAAGTGAGGTATTGGTCACCGAGTCAACTATCTAGGAATCTCGAGTTTGCTAGGAACCACATGTACCCGGGGGCCGACCGACTGCACTTTGGTCTTATCATCTCGCCCCCGTGTCCTACCACACCTGCTCCGGCACAGTGCGCTGCGGGCAATCTACTCGGCCCGAATAATCTCCCAGCTTCACGGTCGAAAGGTACTTTATTCGGCCAGCTAAATGTAAGGCATGCGTTCAACATGACTCGAGGCCCAACAACGGTTGGTCCTTAATCGACACAGACGGAAAGCACTACAGTCCAAAACTCTATAAGTCTCCGTCCGGTCTCAACTTCATTTAACACTTAGTTATACCATGACTACATAGTTATCCAAGCAGATCTAGGTAACCACTTATAGCTTGCAGGTGACAGGAAATCACCCGACTCCTACCGGTCTAAGCCAGCTAAGCATTGACTCGACTACGGATACCAGGGTAACAAGGATATAGTATAACAAAGGTAGACAAGGTATAATGCAGCAACGGTTGCAAACAACTCCTGAATGTGATGCATCAATTAAAGTAAAGCATTTAATTAACAATTGCAAACCGGGGAGAAAATGCTCCGAGGCTTGCCTTTCTTGAAGGAGCTCGAGCGGTGATCGGGGCACTCTGGAAGTTCCTCAAAGTCCTCCTCGTCGGCTTCGGGCACTTCCTGCGGCTACACCTCGAGCTGCTCCTTGGGCTCCTCGGGTATGATGACCGGGTTCTCGGTTTGTGATCCTATATGATGCAATGTGCGTAAGTGCTTATGCAATCGGTGCATCGGATGAGATGAATACAATGGATATGCTTGAATGCAAGGTAGTCAACATCATCCAAGATCATATACTACAAGCAAATGTCATCTACTGCATTCTCTTCTACTACTAATATGCTAAGTCCACACATCTCATTAAAAGCTTCCAAGATACACCAAAGCTTCACTAATTTCTTAATCACACATAAAGCAACACTTGATTAAACCCTAATTAATAATAGGTTTGAATAGCAACATCTATTTTTATTGCTTAGAAAAATCTTAGAAAATTACCCTAGCACAGTACTACCCTAAGTAGTCTATCATCAAATTTTTATGGCATTTGAATAAGTGGAATAGCCTACACAAAAATGATAAGCTTGGACCTAAATATGAGCATGAAAATACTTTGTATTGTGAAAAGTGTCAAACAACAGAGTTAGTATTTTTCCTATGATCTTCATAGCATACAATAACTGTACAAAAATTATCACATACATGTTTTATACAATCTTTGCTCTCTAGCAAAAATAACAAAAATCAGCCATTAAAGGCACTTGAACTACACCTCATAATTTTTCTATAGTACATGCATGATACATATTTTTCCTAGGAAGTACATTACACAAGAAGAGTAACAAACTTGGAATCATATTTTTCTGATACATATAGGATTTACTAACCATTTTACAAGATATCAGCAATATCAAGAATTAATTAAAGCTCTACAGAAAAGTATCTCAAAAATGGCATGCAATATTTTTATCATGTAGATTTGGTGACAAGGAACCTAGCAAAATTTGTTTCAACAAATTTGGAGCCAAAATGAGTACATAAACATTTTCCAAAGCATTTAACAGAAATCTGAAAAATCATTTTTGAAATCCTTTTAAACTTCAGCTGACGAAACTGTTGGGTGCACCTGGTGCTGTGCACCCAGAGGGGCTGCCAGGCGGGACCCAGTGAGTCAACCGTCCCCAATGGCCAGTCACCCAAAGCCCTCACCAGCCACTGCGGCTGGGCCCTATGGGTCAGCGACCCGAGAGCAGGGGAGGGGCTCCGCCAGTCGGTGCTCTCCGGCAGCGAGCCCTTCTGGTGGTGCGGGTGGTGCCAGCGTGCACGCCACACTGAGCCACACCGGCTGGGATGGTGGAGGTGGCCTGGCGGCATGACGAACCACATGGCCCGTGGCAGCGTGCTCGCCGGAGAGGAAGGAGGCGCCAAGCTCGCCCTTACCTCAACGACGGCGGCCGCAATCGAGCACAAGAGAGGCAGGGAGGCTAGGCAGAGCTTCAGGCGACGAGAATCGAGGAATGGAGGCGTGGGAGGGGGGTATGCCGCCAGCGGGGCAGCGGCGGCGTCGGTGGTGAGCTCGGGGAGCACGCGGGAGCTGCTGGCGCTGCGTCTTAGAGAGCGGGAGGAGGAATGAGGAGGAGGCAGCATGGTTAGGCACAAGAAGGCACACGTGTGGAGGGCGAGGCAGGCCATGGCTGCTGTGCGGCGGGCATCACCGGTGCATGGTCGCCACGCGGCGGTCGCGCTCTGGCGCGGTCGGGACATGACGCGTGGGAAAGGCCCGGCGCAGCGCAACGCAGGCTAGACGCGGGGCGGGCGAGCGGGCGGCGGGCATGGTGGCAGGCCGAGCCGGCTTCGGCCTTGGGCCGAGAAGCGGGGCGGCGGCCCGTGAAAGGAGAAAGCCCTTTTTCAAATTCTATTTTCAAGAAATTTTCAAATACCAGTTTTCAAATATCATTTTGAGCAAGAAAATGACATCTTTTGAAAATGTCCCAAAAATGAAAGTTGCTTAGAATTTAATCCTCTACAACTTTGCTTTAGGGACCAACTAAAAATTTTGCATAGATTTTGAATTGGGAATCAAAAGCTAAAGATGGAGAATTTTTGACCTTTTTCAATAAAGATTTCAAATGCATATTTTGTCAAAAGCTTGAATGCAAACTTTGCTCCAAAAACTGTGCTAAATAATTCTAGATGATTTACAATTATAGCCAAACATGTTTTACTAACCTAGCAAGCATAATCAGGGCAAAAACAACTCTAAACAAGTGTATGCAACATTCATGTTTCACGAGCATGTTTCATACGTTTCGAAGCATTGTTTTAGTTATTGTTTACATGATTAGGCATGTATGATTAGGATGCTTGATGATGCATGATATGCATGATTTGCAGTGCCTAAATGCTGGCATAACACCAGGGTGTTATAGCCCTCCCCCCTTATAAAAATCTCGTCCCAAGATTTGGGTTACAAACCATTTGTTATAAAAATCTTCATAAGCTTTTTGTAGATATTCTCCCGTTTCCCAAGTTGCATCTCCCTCATCATGATGATTCCACTGTATCTTGTATGTTTTCACCACACTATTCCGAGTACCACGCTCTTTAGTGTCTAACACACGGACTGGTTGCTCATGATACACCAAATCTGATTTGAGTTGGATACCTCGAGGTTCTATTCTTTCCTCTAGGACACGCAAACACTTCTTGAGATGTGATACATGGAAAACTAGGAAGACAGTACTCATTGCCTCAGGTAACTCTAACTTATAAGCTACTAGACCTCTTTTTTCTAAGATCTTGTATGGTCCTATGAATCTAGCGGCAAGTTTTCTTCGGACTCCAAACCTTTTCTTCTTCATTGGCATGACCTTCAGATAAACATAGTCACCAACTTCAAACACAAGAGGTCTCCTTCTGTCTGCATAACTTTTCTGACGCGATTGGGCTACCTTCATATTTTGTTGAATAATATGAACTTTCTTCTCGGCTTCTTCTACAAAGTCAATGCCATAATACCTTCTATCTCCAGGCTCGACCCAATTCAATGGTGTTCTACATTTTTGGCCATACAAAGCTTCAAATGGAGCCATCTTGATGCTTTCTTGATAACTATTATTGTAAGAAAACTCAGCTAATGGTAACCATGACTCCCATGATCCCTTAGAAGACAACACACAGGCTCTTAACATATCCTCCAAAACAGCATTCACTCGTTCAGTCTGACCATCTGTCTGAGGATGATAAGCGGTACTATGAATCAAACTAGTTCCTAAGCCTTTGTGTAAATGTTCCCAAAAGTGAGCCGTGAACTATGACCCTCTATCAGATACTATAGTCTTTGGTATACCATGCAACCTCACAATTTCTGTGATATACTTCTCAGCATATTGATGTGGTCGATAAGTTGTCTTGACAGGTACGAAATGAGCGGTCTTAGTAAGACGGTCCACAATCACCCAAATCGAATCATGTCCCTTTTGAGTAGTGGGCAAACACGAGATAAAATCCATACTTATATCATCCCACTTCCAACTAGGGACTGATAAGGGTTGCAACAACCCGGTAGGTTTCATATGAATACCTTTCACTCTACAACACGTGTCACATCTAGCAACATATGCTGTAACTTCTTTCTTCATTTTGGTCCACCAATAACGAGGTCTTAGTTCTTGATACATCTTACTACTTCCCGGATGGATAGATAGCTTAGAAAGGTGAGCTTCATCCATGAGTTTATTCCTAAGCTCTTGATCCTTGGGAACCACAAGACGGTCGTCAAACCACAACACGCCCTGTTCATCCACTCTAAAGTGCTTAGATGGCTTTTCTTTTATTTTCTCTTTAATGTGGAATATTCCCTTATCGGTTTTCTGGCCTTCTATTATCTTACTCTCCAAAGAGCAACTCATCTGAATACTATGTAACACAGCAGGATGCATCAGATCGAACCCATCTTCAAGTAATGGATGCACATTCAAGTAATGTGACTTTCTGCTCAAAGCATCTGCCACTACATTGGCTTTTCCAGGATGATATTGCACATTCAAGTTGTAATCTTTGATCAATTCCAACCATCTGCGCTGTCTCATGTTCAGCTCGGGTTGGGTAAAGATGTACTTGAGACTCTTATGATCTGTGAAAATATTGCACACATTACCAAGTAGATAATGTCTCCAAATTTTTAAGGCATGCACAACTGTAGCAAGTTCAAGATCATGTGTTGGATAGTTAGCCTCGTGCTTTCTCAATTGACGTGAGGCATAAGCAATGACTCTCCTTTCTTGCATAAGAACACAGCCCAATCTAGTTTTTGATGCGTCGCAAAACACATCAAATGGTTTCTCAATGTCTGGTTGTGCAAGAACAGGAGCAGTGGTCAACAGTTTCCACAAAGTGTGGAAAGCTGCTTCACACTCCTCTGTCCACACAAACTTGTGATCCTTCTAGTAGCAGACTTATCATAGGCTTGGCAATCTTTGAGAAGTCTGATATGAAATGACGGTAGTAACCGGCTAGTCCTAAGAAACTTCTAATCTCAGGAACTGTGGTCGGTGCCTTCCAATCCATAACCTCTTGCACTTTACTTGGATCGACTGAAACTCCATTATCTGACAGAATGTGACCAAGGAAAGGAACTTTCTTCAACCAGAATTCGCATTTGCTAAACTTAGCATACAGCTTATGATCTCTAAGTCTGGTCAAGACAATTCTCAGATGCTCTTCATGATCCTTCTCGTTCTCGGAGTACACCAGAATGTCATCAACAAACACAACCATGAACTTATCCAATTCTGGCATGAAAACTATATTCATCAAAAACATAAAGTATGCAGGAGCATTTGTCAAGCCAAAGGACATGACAAGATACTCATACAACCCATATCTGGTGGAAATGCAATTTTCGGTACATCTTGTGGTCTAATCTTGATTTGATGATAACTGGATCTCAAATCTATTTTTGAGAACACCTTAGCCTTGGCTAACTGGTCAAACAGAACATCAATATGAGGCAAGGGATACTTATTCTTGATGGTTACAGCATTAAGTGGCCTATAATCTACGCACATTCTCAACGTGCCCTCTTTCTTCTTCTTTACAAACAAGGCGGGACATCCCCATTCAGACTTGCTTGGTCGGATAAACCCTCTTTTTTGATAACTCTTCTAGTTGCTTCTTCAGCTCCACTAATTCATCTGGAGGCATCCGATAGGGTCACCTTGAAATCAGTAGCTGTTCCGGGGATTAACTCAATTCCAAACTCAATATCCCTATCTAGCGGAAGACCAGGTAGCTCATCCGGGAATACATCTGGAAACTCACATACTACCGGGATCTAATGAATAGGAATGACTTCTGTAGCACATGTCACACTTATAAGGTCTGTTCTCCTAAGGCAATGGTACTTGCAAAGTACCCTGACCCAGGGGATCCTTAAGGGTAAGTACCCGACTTTCGGTATCTATAACTGCTCCCCAATCCTTCATCCAATTCATCCCTATAATGACATCCAAAACTAGTCCAGGCATAACTATCAAGTTCACTCAAAACTTCCTGCTACCTAATTCAAGGGTTGCCCCTCGAACCATCCGGTTGGTCAAAACATCAGCCCCTGCTGAACTTATACGGTAACCATAACCCAATTATGTGCATAGTTGTTCAAGTTTCTGTGCAAATGCTTGACTCATAAAAGAATGCGATGATCCAAAATCAAAGAGAACAACTGCAGGGTTTTGGTTGATAGGAAACTTACCAGCGGTTACAGGCTCTCCCTCAGGAATCTCATCCACAGTCGTACTATGTACCCGAGCATTATAGGTCTACTTCTTCTTGGGCGGATAAGGACAGAACCTTGAGAAATGGCTGGGTTGATCACAATTATAGCAGGGTCCCCTCACTGTCCCAGCAGATCCCACAGCTCCCTTGGAACTGCCTTGTACCGTAGTTGCAGCTGCCTTGTTGGGTTGTACTGCCATCTTGTAAGGCTTCTGGGGTCCACGAAAATTCTGACTTCTCTACTGAGGTGGCCTAATCCTAGCGCCCAGTGCAGATGGACGATAGGGAGGATGACCTCCCGTAGGTGCTCTTGCTTGGGACTGGACCACCTTCTAGGGCTCTCTTGCGAGTCTTAGCTATGGTGCTGGCGTTGTTGTTCTTTTCCTGCTTTAGACAATCAGCTGATGAAGTCATTGAATCTGACACGGTTGTTGGTACCCACATGCTTCATCATCTTTGGATTGAGTCCCCTTTTGAAACTAGCGATTCTCTTAGCATCAGTGTCAACCATGTCGGGAGCATAACGGCACAAGTTGTTGAAGGCATGCAAATATTGCGTCACCGTCTTGGTGCCCTGATTCAACAGCCAAAAACTCTCCCAACTTCATCTCGGTCAGCCCAGGGTGGAATATAAACTCCACGGAAGGCCTCAGCGAACTCTCTCCACTGAAATCTGAGCATTTGGAGGGAAGGTGGTGCTGATGGTGCTTCCACCACATTTCCTGCTGGTCCTTGCAACTTGATGTGCAGCATACTCCGTTTTCAATACCTCAGTCATCCTCAACACACGGAATTTATCTTCCATAGTGTTGATCCATTCCTTAGCATTGAGTGGTTCTGTTGCTTCCTTGAATATTGGTGGCCTGGTGTCTATAAAATCTTTGAAGCTGCTATATTGGTTCACCCCAATGCCATCACCCTGATTGTTACCGCGCTGAACGTTGTTGGCGATGGTACACAGAAAATCCTCCATGTTCTTCTGGGATTATTCTATCTTGCGCTGACTCCCGAGCAACTGTGCGAGAAACATCTCTGGGGTAAACGGGGGAGGAGGTGGCAAATGTGGTTCATGGGGAGGCTCATTGTTGTTGCCATGGTTTCCACCACCACCACCGGTCCCTGCACCGTTAGCACCGGTCTCAGCGGCCTCATACATGGTACGGCGAGTATTTGTCATCTACATATTTCAGTAACAAGTAATGATTGAGTGAAGCTGTAATAATTACGAGTGAAGGGAAAATTATGCCGTACTGAATTTACTGGAGAGAATAAATTCATACAATAAAACAGAGGCACAACAATCGCATCCCAATTAAAACAACATCACTAATCAAATTACTTCAATAGCAAACATCATGTCCATACAACCAAATTGCCAGCATACATACACTGGACTTTTATGCATTCAGATATCACATTAATAGCCAAGTTCCAATCACATGCCAAGTCTCATAAGTTCGAAGCAACATACATTAGGTTACATGCCAACAAAAGAAAGGTCATCGCGATAGGACCTAGATACTAGTGCAAGGCAACTAGCCTACTCCTCGAAGCCATCATCGGGATCGGAGACGTCACCATTGCCCCTAGGTGAAACTACAGGCTCATCCTCGTTGTCGTCGTCGATGTCCATGCCAGCAGCGTCTAGAGGAGCATATGGGCCAACCCCATTGTAGAGCAGTGTGAAACTCCTCGTGCAGGATGATGTTGTACTCCTCTAGCTCATCGACCCTCTGCAGCAGAAGGTCCCTCTTGTCCCAGGCTTCATTCCTCTCCTGAACCAACTGTCCAATCATGCGGTCTGCATTGTTGTTGGCTTGAGTCAACGTATGCACCCACTGCATAGCTCTATCACCTCTCTTAACCGCCTGGTTTTGTTGTAAGTTCATATCAGCTAACTGCTCTTGCAAACTAGCTATAGCACGTGCCTGTCTCTTCTTCTGCTTTCTCCCCTTGAGCTTATCATGACCACGTAAGCTAGTCAAAGTCTAGTAGGTACTCTCGAGACCCTCATACGCTCTGATGGCGATGAACATAGCACTCATAGTATGGTTGTCACTAGCCTATCCCTCAGCTGGACCTCTGACCAAGGCACTTCCCTGAGGCTGAACCCAAATAGCATCACAAGGATCATCCCTAGGAAAGGTGCCAGCTAAAGCTGCTGCAAGCTCACTGGGAAATCTGCTCATGATATCCCTAATGACACGGAAAGCTACTCCCTCTGCACCCTCAGCAGGAGTGCGACCCTCAAACTCCAAGTGCCAACCATCCCAATCTGGAGCATCACCTAGAGCAGGAACCATGATCTCTACCACTGCAAGTCCATCCTCTGCTAACTAGCTCTCATTCCAAGAGTACACCTGGCTCTTGACCCTCTAGGGTACCCCACATCATGGAGCACTCTCCAAAGCAAGGTCAGCATGCCAAACTCGCTCAAGAAGGTGTCCGTGGTGCGGTGCTCCCTCAGTGCCAACGGACGTCGAGGTGCTCTTCCTCTGGTGGACTTATGGGCGGTCTTCTTCGTGCGGGCCATCTATAGCAAAAGTTCCTTTATTACCCTCGTGGAAACATGATTTTGGTGATACAACTTTTATCAAAATGAGATAATCAATTTATAAGGGGAGGAATGCATGACATGAATGAAATGCACAAGTAATATGATGTTATGTACGTGCCGTACGTTCTCACAACTTATGAAATAAATAATTTCTAGCGACGAATTCGGTGGCATACAAACGATCTCTCAAATACGTAGCTAATACGTTCTACATGATAGCGTTGTTATGTACCTGCAGAAGATTCATTTCAGCCCAATTCCCAATGAATGCATAAAAGCAGTAAATTTTATCTACATGCTATATACGAATCCCCAGATATGTGTACAACGGTAGTAACTACCCGAACCATCGTCCTATTGATGGCATCACCTCAACAGATGGAATACCCACACATGAGATACCTTTGTAAAACATGCATAGAACATGTAATTACTCCAGCATCATATAAGCATTCATCCTAGATCGGTGGTGTATCCGATCATGCTCTCACAACTCACACTTACCGAGGCGTAGAGGCAATTGATCCATACACTACCACTCAAACAAGTGGCACTCATACAATAGCACGCCGTATGAGCGACGAAAGAGAAATATGATGCAAGAACCCCAAGTCAGTACTTAATTAAGCCACCTAGAGTCCTTAACTGGGCATAAAGGATATGACCACTGGCACACTTTTTAGTTTGGAAATCACGTTTTTCAAATGTCCTTTTTGTTTTAAATGCACTTGTGAACAGTAACACGCTAAACCATGCTCTAATGCCAGCTGTAACAGAACCGGCCAATTATACAAAATTAAGTAAGAAAATCATCCGCCGGAGCAGATGATTTAGCAAACTTAAGCCCGTATAACCCGGTAGTCCGTGAAATCATGAATGATTTCAAACCAACTCACATCCCAGCCAAGATCATAATAAGTTTAGCGGTCACCATCACATATTACATAAAAGTTCGCATCTTAGATACATCAGAGTTTAAACATAGTTATTACAAAACGAGTTCAAATAGAAGTAGCGGAAGCCATTTGTTCAAAACCACACACACTCACACGGAGTTCAAATACGGTGCCAGCTAATGATCATATCCAACAAAAGCATCAGACGAGACGTAAGGAATGTCCATGCCCATGGTCCTAAGCATCACCCATCGCAGGATACAGGCAGTTGATACAGTAGCCGTAATACATCTGCCCATCTGCAACAAGTGGGAATAAAACCCTAAGTATGAGAAGGTACTCAGCTAGACTTACCCGACATAACCAAAAATAAGTGACACCAAGGATTATGAAGGGCTTTATAGTAGGATAGCTGACTCATTTGCAAAAAGAAGCATTTTTAGCATTTCAAGAACCTTTCCAAAAGCATTATTGTCAAGTTAATTATTATTAACCTATCGACTACATTTGCACCTATACTAGAGCAAACATGTGATTAAGCCAATAATGATAACCAATGATCATTAACAACTTCCATATTGTCATATTCATTATAATTGTCTAAGTGTTACATCAACATTACTATGATGAAGTCACTCAAGTCAAGCGCTCACTATCCAGGAGCGATGGCGATTCGAATCGATTCCTAACCAGCTGGTGATTTATTCCTTACACAAACCTCACTCACCCGCTAAAGTGAGGTATTGGTCACCGAGTCAACTATCCAAGAATCTCGAGTTTGCCAGGAACCACATGTACCCGAGGGCCGACCGACTTCACTTTGGTCTTATCAACTCGCCCCTATGTTCTACCACACCTGCTTTGGCACAGTGCGCTGCGGGCAATCTACTCGGCCCGAATAATCTCCTAGCTTCGCGGTCGAAAGGTACTTTATTCGACCAGCTAAATGTAAGGCATGCGTTCAACATGACTCGAGGCCCAACAACGGTCGGTCCTTAATCGACATAGATGGAAAGCACTACAGTCCAAAACTCTATAAGTCTCCGTCCGGTCTCAACTTCATTTAACACTTAGTTATACCATGACTACATAGTTATCCAAGCAGATCCAGGTAACCACTTATAGCTCGCAGGTGACTAGGAAATCATCCCGACTTCTACCAGTCTAAGCTAGCTAAGCATTGACTCGACTGCGGATACCAGGGTAACAAGGATATAGTATAACAAAGGTAGACAAGGTATAATGCAACAACGGTTGCAAACAACTCCTGAACGTAATGCATCAATTAAAGTAAAGTATTTAATTAACAATTGCAAACTAGGGAGAAAATGCTCCGGGGCTTGCCTCTCTTGAAGGAGCTCGGGCGGTGATCGAGGCACTCCAGAAGTTCCTCAACGTCCTCCTCGTCGGCTTCGGGCACTTCCTGCGGCTGCACCTCGAGCTACTCCTCGGGCTCCTCGGGTATGATGACTGGGTTCTCGGTTTGCGATCATGTATGATGCAATGTGCATAAGTGCTTATGCAATCGGTGCATCGGATGAGATGAATACAATGGATATGCTTGAATGCAAGGTAGTCAACATCATCCAAGATCATATACTACAAGCACATGTCATCTACTACATTCTCTTCTACTACTAATATGCTAAGTCCACACATCTCATTAAATGCTTCAAAGATACACCAAAGCTTCACTAATTTCTTAATCACACATAAAGCAACACTTGATTAAACCCTAATTAATAATAGGTTTGAATAGCAACATCTATTTTTATTGCTTAGAAAATTACCATAGCACAGTACTACCCTAAGTAGTCTATCATCAAATTTTTATGGCATTTGAATAAGTGGAATAGCCTACACAAAAATAACAAGCTTGGACCTAAATATGAGCATGAAAATACTTTGTATTGTGAAAAGTGTCAAACAACAGAGTTAGTATTTTTCCTATGATCTTCATAGCATACAATAACTGTACAAAAATTATCACATGCATGTTTTATACAATCTTTGCTCTCTAGCAAAAATAACAAAAATCAGCCATTAAAGGCACTTGAACTACACCTCATAATTTTTCTATAGTACATGAATGATACATATTTTTCCTAGGAAGTACATTACACAAGAAGAGTAACAAACTTGGAATCATATTTTTCTGATGCATATAGGATTTACTAATCATTTTACAAGATATCAGCAATATTAAGAATTAATTAAAGCTCTATAGAAAAGTATCTCAAAAATGACATGCAATATTTTTATCATGTAGATTTGGTGACAAGGAACCTAGCAAAATTTGTTTCAACAAATTTGGAGCCAAAATGAGTACACAAACATTTTTCAAAGCATTTAATAGAAATCTGAAAAATCATTTTTGAAATCCTTTTAAACTTCAGCTGACGAAACTGTTGGGTGCACCTGGTGCTGTGCACCCAGAGGGGCTGCCAGGTGGGACCCAGCGAGTCAACCGGCCCTACTGGCCAGTCACCCGGAGCCCTCACCAGCCACTGCGGCTGGGCCCTGCGGGTCAGCGACCCGAGAGCAGGGGAGGGGCTCCGCCGGCCGGTGCTCACGGTGAGCCCTTCCGGTGGCGCGGGTGGTGCCAGCGTGCACGCCACACCGAGCCGCACCGGCTGGGATGGTGGAGGTGGCCCGACGGCGTGACGAACCACATGTCCGCGGCAGCACGCTCGCCGAGAGAAAGGAGGCGCCAAGCTCGGGCCTTACCTCGACGATGGCGGACGCAAGCGAGGCAGGGAGGCTAGGCGGAGCTTCAGGCAGCGGGAATCGAGGAATGGAGGCGTGGGAGGGGGGTATGCCGCCGGTGGGGCAGCAGCGGCGTCTGTGGCGAGCTTAGGGCGCGCGCGGGAGCTGCTGGCGCTGTGTCTGAGAGAGCGGGAGGAGGAATGAGGAGGAGGCAGCGTGGTCGGGCAGAAGAAGGAGTGCGTGTGGAGGGCGAGGCAGGACGTGGCTACCCGCGCGGCGGGCATCGCCGGCGCATGGTCGCCACGCGGCGGTCGCGCTCTAGCGCGGTCGGGACGCGACGCGCGGGAACGGCGCGGCGCAGCACAGCGCAGGCCAGACGCGGGGCGGGCGAGCGGGCGGTGGGCGTGGTGGTAGGCCGAGCCGGCTTCGGCCGTGGGCCGAGAAGCGGGGGCGGCGGCCCGTGAAAGGAGAAAGCCCTTTTTCAAATTCTATTTTCAAGAAATTTTCAAATACCAGTTTTCAAATATCATTTTGAGCAAGAAAATGACATCTTTTGAAAATGTCCCAAAATGAAAGTTGCTTAGAATTTAATCCTCTACAACTTTGCTTTAGGGACCAACTAAAAATTTTGCATAGATTTTGAATTGGGAATCAAAAGCTAAAGATGGAGAATTTTTGACTATTTTCAATAAAGATTTCAAATGCATATTTTGTCAAAAGCTTGAATACAAACTTTGCTCCAAAAACTGTGCTAAATAATTCTAGATGATTTACAATTATAGCCAAACATGTTTTACTAACCTAGCAAGCATAATCAGGGCAAAAACAACTCTAAACAAGTGTATGCAACATTCATGTTTCACGAGCATGTTTCATACGTTTCGAAGCATTGTTTCAGTTATTGTTTACATGATTAGGCATGTATGATTAGGATGCTTGATGATGCATGATATGCATGATTTGCAGTGCCTAAATGCTGACATAACACCGGGGTGTTACAAAGCCACTGTGTGTGATGCAGAAAAGTTTTACGTGAACCTTTCTTTCTCTTTCATGTAATATTCAGAGAAGTTGTATGCAATGAGGCAACTCATGTAGTGGCTACGCTAGCTGTTCAATTCACTAGTTCAGGTATAATGAGCATCTAGATGCAATTCATGCGCTCTTCTTTGTAACTATCGGTTATGATAATATATAATGATACCTGTTTCAAAAAACAAACTTTGACAATGGTAGTTGAAGGATCTGGGATGCTTAACAGAGAGGATGAATTATGTCACTTAAAAACTAACACCCAAAAAATCACCTATAAAAAACACAAGTTTGGTATAGATGTGCACTAGGTTTTTCTATTGTATCTATCTCTAACTCATAAAGAGTTTTGTGGTTTTAGTCCTAGCAACTAATCTGGCAAGCTAGAATAGGAAGGTAATTAAAAGCAGACACACCAGAATGCACTTTCCATGAGTTCTTGTTAAAGCCTCTTGCAATGGCCAAGCTGTTGATCAAGTAACTCTGTGAATAGCTCATGGGTCTTCCGTATGCACAAGTTGGTCTTCATGTGGGCTCTCTCTGGACAGCTCCCAGCCTTGTTTACTATGAAGAGCTTTTGGCCAAAATACCAAGCTAAGAGCCTCTCCTCCCTCCCCATACATTCGACGACCACACGTTAGCCATGTAGTATGATAGCTTGATCAAAGATCAATTGCTATTGTTATTTTCAAAACATATAGATGGCCTATAGGGAGGCCAACATGTGATAATATTCTTAAACACCTAAAGATATTGGCGTTAAAAAGACAGAGAGGGTATTAAATTTGTGGTTTGATAAACAGGTATTGCTGCGGTACACCCAAATAATTGTGACCCGTTCATTTATTTTGATCGGACCGGTTACGATCATCTAATATATTTATTGAATTTTTCATTTTATAAAAAAGTTAAATAAAGAATATTTTAGATATAAAAAATATTGTCTAGGTTTGATTGATGCATGTATGATTTGACAGATATCCCGGTTTCCTAGTCATGCACAATCTTGCATACGTGTCCAATAAAGCAATGAACGTGTGAGTTCCTGAACCCAACATACGTGAAATTTATGTGCATAAGTGCCCAACGTATATGTCTAAAGTACAAGAAATTTTACGTGCATACGAAACTTTACATGGTCACTTAACGTGCTCAATATACGTAACAGCTATATAGTTTATTAGAAAGCTACTCGCTTATATAATATAGTTTTAATCGAGTTTGTATTTTGTAACATATTTTTTAGATCGTGAAGTTCACGGATCAATTAATATATATGTTGGTTATTGATTTCTTTCATACATGTATCTTATTTTATAACTGAATATGTAATGTATTTTTCATGCAAAGGGGCAAAGGGAACGATGCCCACAGAAACGGAAGGGACCGTATGCCCTTTGCTCGTCTCCCGTGATGACGTGATTTAACTATATTTCCTTTTTCCTCTCTTAGATTAATTAATTTATTAATTCAAAAAATCTAGAAAAATCAATGGCTCATTCGTTTGACGTATTACCACCTAGTCCTAGGAAGTAAAATTTGTACGTGGCAGTGGTGTTTGGATAGAACAAAAGAAGGGTAATTACTTTAATCAGGTGTTTGGATAGAACAACCGGGGATAAGTTGGGCCCATCCTATTTCCAACTCTGACCCAAGTCGATGTACAAACATCTAAAACAACCCTTCGATACGGCCCAATAAGGGATGGAGGTGTAGAAAGCGGCCGCACGGACCTGCCATAGTACTGATGGTCCTGTCCATTCCAGATCTGGAGTAGCACAAAAAGAGCGAACGACGCAAAAGACCTCGCTGAACAACCGAAGAACTGAGAAGCGATGGTAAGGCCACTTTTGGCAGAGCTCCACTAGATTTATATCCACAAAATTTAGATTCAAATCAAAAAAAAAGTTTATCTAAATTAGCTCCACACCAAATTGGTGGATCTTAATCCAGATTCACCAAATTGATAGATCTCCTCAAGAAGTGCTCTACCGCATCCAACCTCGATGGAGTTAAAAGAAATTACCTACACTGCACTGTTTACGCAAAAATAACAATTCGATTCGTTTTGTTCCTCATGTTCACCGTCACGAGCGCCCCCCTTCCTCTCTCGCCTCGCCGCGCCAGAGCCCTGCTCGGAGGTAGCCGGTGACCAGCCTACGGCCATCTCGCTCGCTGGAGCCCTGCCACGTCACAACCGTGACCTCCACCGGACCTCGCCGCACCTGCCCGCGAGCTCCCCAGGCACGCGCTCCATGGCCGGCCACGAGCTCTGCGACGGTCGCGACCTCCGTCGGCCTCTTCAACGGGACAAAGCATCGATCAGCTTGTCCATCACTTCACCCTAGGGATCCCTGATGGAATTGGAAGATAACAAGCGGCCGAGCCGTCTCCTTTGATGCTTTGACCAATCAGCAGGCAGCCAGCTGCGCGCAGAGCCAAATGAGCATGCGAACCACGCCTGCCAACATGGGCGCCGCTCGAAGCGAGCGCCATGTCTCCCGGAGCGGCGCCATCTTGAGCGGTTGACGAGGTCCCTGCCCGCGCGCCCACGGTGTACGTGGAGAGGCTGGACGATGGAGGGGACGACAGCAGGTCCCAGAATAAGCAGGAGAGCGCGCGCGAGATTAGCGGCGCGCACGGAGACGGAGACTGCGAACGTGTGCAGTAGCATCAGTACAAGACAGGGACATCACGCGCCGCCATGCGCGCGCCTGCTGGGCTTGAGGGCGCGTGCACATGGGAGCGCGTACGCGCAGTCGCACAGCAGCTAGCCATGCTTGTCATGTAGATGCAATACGTGGCGGCCGTCATGTGAGGTCTGAATTTTCTATTTGCATCGCCGCCAATCGTCGTAGGATTAGTAACATAACCGAAGATTAGTAACAGATATTGTTTTCCTCAATTTAGCTATCATTTTTGTAATGCTGGTTCACTTGCTGAGGTGCATACAGGATAGCTGAAAATTTGTGCTACACAACCAAACTTTGTGCATTTCTACATGTCGCTTCTTTTTCTTTTTTTTTTTCAAGAAATGAGTGGCTAGGTACTTTCAATTGGCCCTAGTTGTTGCCTAGCGACATTGCATTCGTTTCTATGCATCTACGTACCTGATGGTCAAAATAAGGATGCTGCCATTATATATATATAGACATTGCGGATTCCTTCCTGTTGATGAAGTCGTCATCCGCGAAGCAAGGTGTCGATTAATTAAAGCAAAGCAATTCTACGGACGCTCAGACAAGGGAATACAAAGCTGATCTTTGAACACTGAATGCGAGACACGGCGCACGGCGAACCTCTACAAGTGTCTCTACGTTCTCGACTATTCAACTTTTTCACGGAATTCAAGAACACTTGGAGATTATGTGGTGAAGAAAGGTACTAGTAGCTACAGGACGAATCGTTGAATCTCAGAAACCGTAAAGCTACACAGCCTGTCAACACAGTATGTCTTCAGAAGGTGGGACCCAGCAACATATATATCTATTTATACCTAATATTAAAAAGATAAAATTTCATTCTATTTTTTCGTCCGGCTTCCCTTAACTATCGGGCCATCCTGTTAGGTATTTAGGCAATTTCATTATCAGTTTAATCCAGAAAAACAACATCAGCAGGTTTTGTGACGACATATATCACTACCGGAGACTGTGTAGTTACCGAGTGCCCAGACAATTACCGAGTGTCAAAAGTCGGGGCACTCGGAAACCATTTATTACCGAGTGCCAACACTCGGAAAACATAAACACCCAGTAGTAGACCTCTTTACCGAGTCAGAACACTCGGTAACCTCAAACACTCGGTAGAACTACAATTTTACCGAAGGGGCGCACTCGGTAAAAAGAGACACTCGGTATTGAGCTGTCACGTCTCCTAGTATACCAACCGTGCGCCAAACGGCGTCACGGCAATGACATGTTTGCCGAGTGTAGAAGTATTTGCACTCGGTAATAATAAAGTTTTACCGAGTGTAAGTTCACAACACTCGGTAAACACTATCTTTTACCGAGTGTACTGGCGCAACACTCGGTAAAATTCAACCAAATTTCTTGTTTTTCCCTTCATTCTTTTTCCTCTATCCACATATGATATTTAGTACTCCATTCCAAAATATAGTGTTTATTTCGATTTATTTACTATATTTCACAAAATTTTCATTCTTTATGATAATTAGATACATATCGTGTAAATTTAATTGTAATAATTAAAATCGAACTCGATAAATCACGAGATTGGAAGAATTAACATTGAAGCATACATCTATATTATAGAAAAAATTTTCATAACGTTTCGGAAGTATTTTTACATTCGTCGCTGCCGAACCGGTACATCTCCCAAAGAGACACTAAACATTCACAATGACGAGTAGGATTTCTATTAAGAGTGAAATTCAACATTATGATTTGAACTTGGAATTTTTTAGATAGTAAATAGATGACATGAAATAGTTCATGTGAAAGTTTGGTGAATTTTAGGATTAAATTGGCATTTTTTCATTTTTGTTTTGCATGAAATAATGGAGGACTTTTACCGAGTGTGACCTCAAACACTCGGTAAAGATTAGCCACGGCCCACCTGTCTCTTTACCGAGTGCCGTAGATCTGGGCACTCGGTAAACATGTACCAGGCCCACATGTTATTGGGCTGCGGTTGCTTCTGTTTACCGAGTGCCGTAGATCTGGGCACTCGGTAAACATGTACCAGGCCCACATGTAATTGGGCTGCGGTGCTTGAGTTTACCGAGTGCCGTATATCTAGGGCACTCGGTAAACAGAGGCATTCACTTAGTCGTTTCTCCCCTCAAATCGTCTGCAGAACACACACACACCGCACGCCCGCGCATCCCCGCCGCACCGCCGCCGTCCCCCGCGCCGGACGCACTCCCCGCCGTCCCCCGCACTTGCGCCCGCGCCTCCCCGCGCCCGCGCGCTCCACGCCGACGCCGGCGCCCTCCCCGCCGTCGCCGGCGCCTCCCCACCGCGCGGCCGCCTCCTCCCCTCCACGCCGTCGCAGAACCGGCGCGCGCGGGTGGAAGACGAAGCAGCTGGAGAAGGACTACGACGCGCTGAAGCTCCAGCTCGACGCCGTCAAGGCGACAACGACTCCTCCTCTCCCACAACAAGAAGCTCCACCGCTGCGGCCGCCTCCTCCCCTCCACCACCGCCGCCACCGGGCGGTCCCCCACAGCCGCCGCCACCGGGAAAGGAAGGGCTTGCAACCTCATCCATTGCTGAGGTTTGTGCTAATCTATCTTCTCAGATTGCAAAAAACGATATGCATGACTTATTCTGATGCTCACAGCCATAGGATTCTAGACCTTATCATTTTCGTTTTTTTCCGTCACAGAAAAGACATGATTGTGGTAGAGGAACTGTATATATGCAGACTAAATTAATCCGACATGGACTTGTTTGAATGTATTTAATCCAGTGTTAGTTCAAGAAAAAAGAGGCACACAATTCCAACCAGATGAGAACTTTTGCTGCCAATGAGCGTCCAGCATTAGGCTGGAAACGACATCTTTTATTTATCATAAACAAAAAAATAAAACTCACCTTGTCATTGATACTTGTCGCTATAGCCTTTTACGGTCTTCGAAATCTAATTTTGACTAGTACTTTTTATTATTAGAATATAGTTATAATGTAACAGACCAAATAATTCTAAACATGTCATAAATCATACATGTGCATCATCCTTGCATTAACAAACAATTAAGCTCGTTTTGAATGCTTTTGAATTTAATTTCAAATTAAAGCGTTATTTTTTGTATGTGCTGGAGAAGAAATTTTGGATTTGATCGTACATATGCATTTAATTCAAGAACACCAAGCCATTGCCAAGTTGATCCATCAACGAAACGTTCTTTTGTCAAATGAATTAACCTGGAATATCGGAGGCCTGAGGGGCTCATTGCATTCGCCGCAACAGAATGCCGCCTCCTCTATGCTGCACTTGATCCTCTTGGCGCTGCTCTCTCCTTGTTCCTGAACATCTCCCATATACCCTTGCTGCTGCTGCTGCTGCCGTCGTTCTTCTCCATCTCGACGACCCAAAAAAGGAGAGAGATAAAAAAAAACAATCCAGCCCACTACTACTAGCAATAATAATAGGCTATTATCTCGCCACTCGTTCCAGTCTTCCAGATATACTTTTACAAGTAACAGAGATGTGCATGCGCGCGGTAGATGGAAAGGTTACATCAAATTAAGTGCATGCATGCATGATTACTGGGCTAATTACTGCTCGTCAAACTGAAAGAATATGAGAAGGTGTTCTAGTATCAATCAATTTATAGGCTCTCGTTCTCGTGTAGGGCAATTTATCTGTCGGATCTTTGAAAAAATAAAACAAAAAAGGAGTCCTACATGAGTACATTTAATTTGCAGACTGGAATTTTGCTTTGGTAGTAAAGCTGGAAGATATGTATTTTAGCAAGATAACTTGCACCGGAATCTTAGTTGAAATAAAGTAAACAAGTTACATAGTTGGCAAAGCCAGCTTGCCTGCTTCAGACAACAATGCACGGCGGCATGCATGCCAATGTGCTTAGCTGTGCCTCCATCTACAAGTGACATAGCAGCCTTTCAACCTTAGGTAAAATCTCATCATCCAATCTAGCAAACATCTTCTATGTGAATCGACCAAGAACATGAATGTCTCTTTATCATCTCATATGGTTTTTCTCTAGCACTACTACTCTATTGCTCTAAACTGCAATATCGTCTATATGTTAGGATGGATGACCGTCAATGGATGTACACGGGCTATCAGAAGAGGGGTCAATACACAAATGAATGGATTGAGAAGGCCAATGATTTCATGACGAAGGCATTTGCAAACGGACGGCGACATGCCTGGTGTCCCTGTAGTAAGTGTAAGAACAAGGCAATGAAAACATATGAGGAGATGAGTAAAGATCTTGTCAACAATGGATTTGTAGAGAACTATACCCGGTGGACCATGCATGGTGAACGCCATCGTGCGAGAGAAGAGGTCGTGAGACAACGGATCGAGGAGTTTGATTCTGAAGCCGGGGTGGCAGAAATGTTAAATGACCATGACATGGCTTTCGATGAAGGAAGTGCAGAGCAGGAGCTAGAGCAAACTGCAAAGGCGTTTTACGCCATGTTGGATGCGGTACAACAACCCCTTCACGGGCGCACCAATGTTTCTAAACTGGATGCCATTGCACGTCTAATGGCTGTGAAGTCCCAGTTTAGCTGGAGTAGAGAATCCTTCGATCAACTGTTGACAGTAGTTGGCACCCTACTTCCGGATGATCACGTTCTGCCAAAGAACACGTATGAGTCAAATAAAATCCTTCGTGCACTCAAGATGTCGTACGAGCAGATACATGCTTGTCCGAACGGATGCATCTTATTCAGGGGAGAACATGCTGACGATAAGTACTGTCCGAAGTGTAAGGCATCTAGGTACATTGAGTTAGAATCTGGTGATGGTCGGAAGACGCAAACAAAAGTCGGCGCAAAGATCCTGAGGTACCTTCCTTTCATACCGAGGATCCAACGCCTTTTCATGAGCGAGGAATCCGCAAAACAGATGACGTGGCACAAAACTGGACGCCGATACACTGACAAGATGATACATCCGTCCGATGGTGAATCATGGAAAAGCTTCGATCGGAAGCATACCGACAAAGCTGACGAGGCTCGTAATGTACGCATTGCACTGGCAACTGATGGGTTCAATCCTTATGGTATGGGTTCTTCACCATACACATGTTGGCCCGTATTCGTCATCCCTCTCAACCTCCCACCTGGCGTCGCCTTTCAACGGCAA
This sequence comes from Miscanthus floridulus, assembly GCF_019320115.1. Lineage (NCBI taxonomy): Eukaryota > Viridiplantae > Streptophyta > Magnoliopsida > Poales > Poaceae > Miscanthus > Miscanthus floridulus. The sequence continues at coordinate 47,759,475 of NC_089592.1, forward strand.
AATATTTTCTTGTCACTTATAATTCTAGGACACCCGGGGGCTAATATGAGTGTGTACATGGAGCCTTTGATAGACGATTTGGTCTGTGCATGGGACAAAGGGGTAGTGACATATGACCGATTCACAAAGACAAACTTCAGAATGCATATTTGGTACCATTATTCCATGCATGACTTCCTGGCTTATGGGTTATTTTGTGGCTGGTGTGTTCACACGAAGATGCCCATGCCCGATATGCAAGTCAGCTGTGGAGTTCTTTCGGTTGGAGAAGGGGGGCAAGTTTCTTCGTTTGACAAACATCGACAATTCCTCCCTCTTGACCACCCATTCAGGAGAGACAAGAGAACTTTCGAAAAGGTGTCACAGTGGAAGACTCTGCACCGGAAATGATGACAGGTGCCCAGGTTCTTGAGATGTAGATGGTCTTGTGGTCGACAATGAAAAGGGGGGCTTCGTGGGATACGGAAAAGAGCATGCCTGGACACACAAGTCGTGCTTGTGGAAGCTTCCTTACTTTAAGGACCTCCTTCTTCCACATAACATTGATGTAATGCACACTGAAAAGAATTTCGCCGAGGCAGTCCTTCACACAATCATGGACTGGGAAAAGTCAAAGGACAATGTCAAGGCTAGATTGGATCAAGCAACGCTGTGCGATAGACCAAAGCTAAACATGTTGCCTCCCTTACGCGGGAAGTCATGGAAGAAGCCTAAGGCCGACTTCGTCCTAACGAGGGCCCAAAAGAAAGAAGTTCTTCAATGGTTCCAATCGTTGATGTTCCCTGATGGGTATGCAGCGAATTGGGAGGAGGGGTGTGAACTTAAGTACCATGCGAATCACAGGGGCTCAAGAGTCATGATTACCACATATGGATTGAACGCCTTCTTCCGGTGATGGTTCGTGGCTATTTTCCTGATCACATCTGGCGAGTGATGGCAGAGTTTGAGCATGTTCTTCCGCAAGCTATGTGCTAAGGAGATATCTCGGACCGAGATTGAAGAAATGGAAAGAATGGCCCCGGTGTTGCTCTGCAAGTTGGAGAAGATCTTTCCCCCCGGCTTCTTCAATCTGATGCAACATTTGCTCTTGCACCTACCATACGAGGCAAAAATGGGGGGCCCTGTGCATGCCCGTTGGTGCTATCCAATTGAGCGATGCCTAAAGGTTCTTAGAACAAAATGCAAAAATAATGCAAATTGAAGCTTCCTGTGCAGAGGCATCCATTGTGGAGGAGGTGTCATACTTCACAACAAGATACTATGCAACAACCTTCCTAACGTGCATAATCCACCCACTCGTTACAATGCCTGCTGACAATCAGTCGACCCTCAGCCTTTTTTTGAGGGCAACTCGGAAGTGCAAGTGAACCTACCTTGAAGATGTTGAGCCTAGAAGAGTGGCGCTCTATCCAGCTATATGTGTTGCGGAACCTTGAAGAGGTTGGCCCGTACATTGCGTAAGTTTTACACAAACTTGTTTCTTTTCTTGTCAATATTTTGCATGCACCCATCCAACCCTCTTGTTAACGGCCCGTTACAGCAAATTTGTTCTCCTCTACCATCGTCCATCACGGAGGGAACCCACCGAAGCAGAAGTTGAAACCCTTCTAAGACATGGCGCGGGAGAACGAAATCCCACTTTTATTTGTTGGTTCAAGGAGGAGGTACTGTTCAATTTCATTGGTTGTTTGTACTTAACTCTCAACTCGACAAATATATAACGAATCATCCTACTTGAACTAGCAGGCCAAAACTGACATGTCTATGAGTGCCGAGTTGAGGCAAGTTGCCAATGGATTTGAATTTAGGGTCAAGTCATTCTCTGTGTATGATGTCAATGGATATCGCTTTCACACAACTCGGCACGAGCAGAGTCGGTCGAATCGAAGAACCACAAATACTGGTGTTTTCACGCCAGGCACAGATGGGTTGGACTACTATGGAATAATTGAAGAAATATACGAACTCAAGTTTCCTGGTTGTGTACCTCTTCGTCCTGTCATATTCAAATGCCATTGGTTTAATCCCAAAGAAGTGATAAAGACCCTTGAGCTTGGGTTAGTCGAAGTTCTAAAGTCATCCGTCTTGCTAGGAGACAACGTGTACATTGTGGCCCAATAGGCCACGCAAGTTTATTATCTCTCATACCCGTGCCAAACCAAAGACCGTCTTAAGGCGTATGATGTTGTGTACAAGGTATCGCCGCATGGTAAAAGTACCCGTCCCAAACGATGATGATTATAACATCGATGCAAACACATATGACAGAGAGTTCTTTCAAGAAGAAGGATTAGAAGGGAGTTTGAGATTGTCTTAGATGTAGATCTCGCAATGGAAGTAGACAATGATACGGTCATTGTTGATGGGGATGATGGAGAGGAGGTTCACAACGCGAAGGACTTGTTATTACTTGAGCAACACCATTCAGGCAGTGTCGCTAGTGATGAGACTTTGAGAGACGATCATAATTACGTCGACAATAGCGATGATGAGAATTTTTGGCCCACCTATCGATGATCTTGATGATTATTTCTAGTACATGTAAGATCTGTAGTACTTATGGCAATTTTATACATGTATGATACATTTACTTATTTTGCATCTCTTTTATACATGTATGATACATTTACTTATTTTGCATCTCTTTTATACATGTATGATACATTTACTTATTTTGCATCTCTTTTGTACATGTATGATACATTTACTTTTGTATATGCGTACTGATAGTTTATTCCTTTTGTTGCAGGTGATTGATGGTGGGCGGTGGAATCAGGAAGATTAGGTCGGTTATGACCTTACTGGCTGGTGGCGAGGGGTCTAGCCAGGGTGGAGGAGGAGGGCGTGCACAGACTGAGGGTGGAGGGCGTGCCCAGGGAGGAGGAGGAGGACGACGATGAGGCGTGCCCAGGGAGGTGGAGCCCAGGGTGGAGGTGGAGCCTAGGGTGGAGGAGGAGCCCAGGGTGGAGGAGGATGGCGACGACGAGGGCGTCGAGAGCCAACACCTCCTCCACAGGACGACGACAACGAGTTCGTAGCGGCCACAGAGGAGGATGAGGAGGAGGAGGAGACCAGGGAGGAGATAGCGGAGGCGGTGGAGGAGGCATGGATGGAGGATGAGGCCGAGTGGGCTGAGCGCGAGGAGGATGCCGACTTGCTGGGCAGAGGAAAATGGGGTGCCTACGGTTTGGCTGCGAGGGTCGTCGCGCCTCCCAGACTTACCCATACAGAGACGGCCAGTGATTCGACCCTCCGGAACTAAGTAAGTAATTTTTGCATGTTAACACTACTTCATAGGTTTTTAAGTTATAACAGAAACTAATATTCAATCTCAATAACTTTGTGGAGGGATTGGGAAATGGTGATCCCAGGGAGTCACTCTCACCGAGTAAACGGGATCCTGGGTCTTCTGTGCAGGGCAAACTACCCCGGGATGGTGAGGATCGATGGTGTTGTGCAGCCCGCCATGAAGTGGTCCCACTGGCACGCCGCTAGCGATCAGACTGATCGAGCTGGCAGGTGTTATAACAGCAAGGCCGACCGGGTGATGAAAGAGCTGTGGGTACATGTTCATCGCACTATGCTGATAATAACATCACATTAATTGTATATTACTGACTGTATTTGCTTGTAGGATTACTACACCTTGGCGGAGGGAGTACGTAGGGAGGACGCGGATGACGTGGTGAACAGAGTCTGTGTTCACCGAGTGCAGGACCTCTTCTACGAGACAAAGCTCCTGTGCAGAAGAATTTACCATGGCCGTAGAGGACACAGAGTCACCAGAGCGCAGGCAGTGCACCTGCCCCTGACTAAGGAGCAATACTTGACGGTAAACATGAGATTAACATCGTCTGCGATTAATTGCACTGAAATTGATTTATGATTTGTCATGTGCTCGTGTACATGCAGGTGCCTCCTGCTTGGTGTGCGGGGATGGACAACTGCTGGGAGGCCATTGTGGACAAGTGGTTGAGTGAGGAGTACGAGCAATATCACGCCGTACGCTCACGTTGCCGTGCGATGATGCAGGGTTCCTCGCACAAACAAGGCCCCACTACCCTCAAGGAATATGTAGCCAGATATGTACGTGGATTTCATTTCGTTGTTGCTATGCTAACTTCTGAATGCATAATATCTTATTGTTGTGCTTCTTCCTACAGACGCGGTTCCACCCCGGCCAGGAGTGCGCCTTGTTCAAGGCATATGCCTTGGCACACAAGGGCAAGGCAAAGGACCCCCGACCTCATCTACAACCCGGAGGATCCGCCCGAGGCATACAGCAACCCGAGCGTGCACAGGCGCCTCAGCGAGTACACGGCGATGGCGAGAGAGATCCATGGGTCAGAATTTGATCCGAGCACCGCTGACCTTGAGGGTGACATCGTCATGAGGTTGGGACCAGGTAAGCCACACGGGCGGTACTATATGGGCAACAGCACCATAGACACGGCCAACACTCAGGACACTCGCCCAGATTAGAGCCCGGAGCACGAGTTCGAGTCCGGCCATACGCCCACGCTCACAGCCCCAGGTGGTAGCACTCCAGGTTAGTTCTGTTGTATTCGTTGTCTATTCATTTTCTACTCGTTCTTTATTTGCATTCTAACTATGTGATAAATAATTGTAGGTCCAGATTGAAGCCCTGCAGGAGTCACAGCAGGCCTCACAGAGCCAGCTTTAGGCCCTCGAGCTGTCGTACCAGGCCGAGTTGGCACAGGAGAGGGCGCGAGTGCAGACCCAGCTTGAGGCCTTCCAGCAGGCGCACAAGGACTGGTACGAGTACATGGCCCGTTTTTCTCAGAGCATGGGCCAGCCTTCGCCGCCGTCGATGATACCGTTGGTGCCTCCACCTCTGCGCGACGACACTCCTGTGAGTCACTTAGATGCACTCTTCACTTTCGTGTCATATAGAGTTACCTTCGACTTATACCTTAGTTTGACCTACCATTGCTTAGACCTTAGAATTTGCTTTGATCCAGATAACTCACATGTGTAATCTCATTCTAGGGACCTTCTACAGCTGGATCGAACAACGATATGTAGGGTGATCAAGACCTGGACTTGACTCCGTTTCTCCGCAGGCCTCCGACCATGTGACAGGCCATCCGACCTTGTTTGATAGTTTTGTATGTTGAACTGTGGACTTGGTTGAACTTTGTGGACTTTGGACATATGTTGATGGTGTTTGTGGACTTTGCATGGTGCTTGTCGACATATGTTTGTTATTGTGAGTGGATGCGACATTTGTGGACATATATGTGATATATGTTGCCTATCTGTCATGTTATTATAATTTCCTGTGATTTTGTTGCTTATTGTGACTGGATATGCACTGAAACAAACAAAAAAAAAATCTGTGGACATATTTTACCGAGTGTAGCACTCGGTAAAATAGAGATTCTGTCAGTTTTACCGAGTGTAGCACTCGGTAAAACAGCCAACAGAACCAAATTGGTTCTGATTCTGTGAATTTTGCCGAGGGTGTCATTTTTTACCGAGTGTCACTTCCCCACTCGGAAATATTTGACTAGTTTTTTACCGAGTGAGAACACTTGGTAAACATTATTCCTGAAGTTTATTTGAGGAATTGTTTTAATCACGAAAATGGTTATTATTTTACCGAGTGCTAGTATCTACACTCGGTAAACATTATTCAAAAAATTTATTTGCGGAATTGTTTTAATCACAAAATGCTAATTTATTTACCGAGTGCTGCTAGTGACACTCGGTAAACGTCGCCGTTAACGGTCAGTTTGGCTTTGGACGACCGTCAAGTCATAGTTGTTTACCGAGTGTCATTATAGCACTCGGTAACTCGCTGCTCCGAGTGTGCCGATATTAGACACTCGGTAAAATAACTTCACCGAGTCGTTGTTTGCCGAGTCCACTTTACCGAGTGTGGCACTCGGTAAAGTGTTTGCCGAGTGTGTAGCACTATTTGCCGAGTGTTACTCACACTCGGTAAATTAACAGTATCCCGTAGTGTATGTGCATGTGTATATTTTTTATGAATACTACAACATGCAGATATGACATACTGGTGAATACAGTAAAAACACAAAGTACAGAAATAACAGAGATTAGACTGTACCCAGCGGAAGGTCCCATGCCGAGGGCATCGAAGGCTTCATTCGCACTAGTCGACATAGTGTGTTGTTCGAAGTCGCGGGCCACAGTCGATGCAAGAAGATGTTCGCAGTGCAGTCCCACGAACGGATCACCATGAAGAAGACGCCTTGACGTTCCGCAGACAATCATCGAGAAGAAGATGTACGTGGACGAGCAGTCGCGGATCGCACCCCAAAAATCTAATCGCCGCGCACCCCGTGCAAGGTTCTCTGGCGGACGAGGGTTCCGGAGGCACCTGCTCTCCCGCTACTCTATGGGCACAGAGATACGGGACGGGGAAACTAGAAGGCTGCAGAAGTGTGGTTCTCTCGGGAGTGGTTGCGGAAGAAGACGGGGTCTGAACTAACAGAGATACGGGACGGGGAAACCAGAAGGCTATGGAAGTGTGGTTCTCTTGGGAGTGGTTGCGGAAGAAGACGGGGTCTAAACTGACGGAGGACTCGGATATATGGATGGGCGGAGAATCCCAGTAGACGAAGACGAAGAGGTACGGAAGCGGAAGAGACAGTAACGGCCACAATCGGTTCGCCTCCACCATCAAGGGGAGTAACTCCCGTTGTTATGTGGATTAAGTGGCAAAAGACTGGCCACACTCGCCCGCTCGCTCGCCGCCCCACGGCCACAGCCTCGGCCTCGGCCTCAGCCCAGCCCGACCAGTGGCGGCGCACGCGCACGCGTGTGGCACGCATTTATTCTTTTCTCAGCTTCTCAAATTAGATGAATAATTTCCAAGCATATAAGCTGAGTCAGCGTTCAGTCAAAATCCCATATGGTATTAAACCATGCAACACTTAATGTTACATACCATAGAGTTTTATTTGATTCATTAAATATTATATGGGCCAAGCCCATATTATATCCAATAATTCCCACCAAACTCCAGGGTTTGTAACAAAGTAGTCTCAGAACCACATTTCTTTTATATACCAGTGTTTCGATGGAGACTGTTAAGTTGAACATCCATCTAGAACAATAGTTTCACTCAGTCACAACTAAACAATGGACTAAGCCTTGAATTGATAGTTTTATGTGAGGTGGATGTCACTAAAGTCCTTAGCTGATACTGGGCAGCAAGAGGCATGCCCTCTATTTGAAGCATATAAGTCATACTTCAGTGCCTTTCATGAGTATTTAGAGATCACCCAATTCTCATAGACTGTGACCAACAGTCTGACTCATATAGGTGTGTTCCTCAAAAGATGTTCTGTAGGACAACATCTTTGCTTTGACAAGCCACTTGGAACGCATTAAGGCAAAAGCCAGCCTGCCTTATAGAAAGAAAAGATATGCATCAGAAATGAGTTTTACTCTTTCCTCACAATTTACTACTATCTTGTTTCACCGTCCTACTTCACGGGATCTCCGATCACATAGAACAAGTTGCCACTATAGTAAATTTTAAGTGGGTCTCAAACCCATCTCTCTCAATGCAATTTCTATCATGTTGCATGACAGACCCTTAGTGAACTGATCTGTCAAATTGTTAGACGTGTGGACATAGTCCAATGCTATTACTCTGGAGTTTCTTAATTTTTTGATAGATTTTAGTCGTCTCTTAACATGCCTTGTGGACTTCATGTTGTCCTTAGAACTGTTAACCTTTGTAATCGTAGTCTGGTTATCGCAGTTCATAGAAATAGCCGGTATGGGTTTTTCAACAACCGGTAAATCCATAAGGATATCACAAAGCCACTCAGCCTCAGATCCAGTAGTGTCTAATGCTGTGAGTTCTACTTCTATTATAGACTTCGTTAAGATAGTCTGCTTGCGAGACTTCTAGGAAATAGCACCACCTCCAAGCGAAAACACATATCCACTTGTGGCATAAAGCTCATCAGCATCAGAAATCCAGTTGGCATCACAATAGCCTTCCAACCCTTTCGGGTGTCCGGTATAACAAATACCATATCTCATGGTTCCTTTTAGGTAGCGCAACACTCTCTCAAGAGCACGCTAGTGATCATCTCCCGGGTTTGACACAAACCGGCTCAGCTTGCACACAACAAATGAGATGTCAAGCCTTGTTGCACTAGCAAGATACATGAGCGAACCAATGATCTAGGAATATCTCAACTGATCCCTTGCTATTCTTCGATTTTTCCTCAATAGCACGCTAGGGTCATTAGGTATAGGAGCAGGTGCACAATCACTGAACCCAAAGCGACTCAGCACCTTTTCCACATAATGGGTTTGTAACAAAGTTACCCCACCATCACCTTCTCTTAGAAGCTTGATATTAAGAATAACATCAGCCTCTCCCAAATCTTTCATCTCAAAATTTTCAGATAGAAATTTCTTCACCTCGATCACTTTGAGGCTAGATCCAAAGATCAGTATGTCATCAACATATAAGCACAAAATGACTCCTTCACCCCCACCATACCCATAGTACACACATTTGTCAGCTTCATTCACAACAAAGCCAACAGATGTTAATGTTGTGTCGAACTTCTCATGCCATTGCTTAGGAGCTTGTTTTAGGCCGTATAATGACTTTAATAATTTACACACCTTGCCTCCTTGACCATTTGCTACAAACCCATTAGGCTGATCCATATAGATCTCCTCCTCCAACTCTTTGTTTAGGAAAGCTGTCTTAACGTCTATTTGATGAATGATAAGACCATAAGAGGCTGCCAGTTAAAGCAAAACTCGAATTATGGTCAATCGGGCAACCGGTGAATAAGTATCAAAGAAATCCTTACCTTCCTTTTGAGTATAACCCTTGGCCACAAGCCTTGTCTTGTACCTCTCAATAGTACCATCAGGCCTAAGCTTTTTCTTGAACACCCATTTGCAACCTATAGGCTTGCACCCATAGGGACGATCAACTATTTCTCAAGTTCCATTAGACATAACAGAATCCATCTCACTCGGTACTGCTTCCTTCCATAAGTCAGCATGAGGAGAGGAATATGCCTCTTCAATGGTCGTTGGTGTGTCATCCACAAGGTACACAATATAGTCATCACTAAAAGACTTTGTAGTCCTCTATCTCTTGCTTTTCCTGGTGACTATAGTGTCATCGTCCTCAGGATTTTGCACATAGGGTTCCTAAATTTGTTCTATCGGAATAAAATTTTCATGCTCATGGAGAATTATAAATTCATGACCAGTTGTGCTAGGTGCATTTTTCATGGGAAACTCATTCTCAAAAAATGTAGCATCTCTAGATCCCATGATTGTATCAATAACCATCTCAGGAACACTAGAGTTTATAATTAAAAATCTATAACCCACGCTATGAATAGCATAACCAAGAAAGACACCATCAATAGGCTTTGGCCTAAGCTTTCGCTTTTTGTTTATTGGCACATTCACCTTTGCCAAACAACCACAAGTTTGTAGGTAAGAGAGATTTAATCTCTTCTTCTCCCATTCCTCAAATGGTGTAATTTCTTTGTTCTTTGTGGGCATTCTATTTGGGACATGACATGATGTCAATATAGCCTCACCCCACTATTCCTTAGATAGTCCCGCAGTCTCCAACATGGCATTAACCAAATTAGTTAGAGTGCGGTTCTTTCTCTCTGCAATCCCATTGGACTGTGGTGAGTATGGTGGCGTCCTCTCATGAATAATTCCATGCACCGCGCAAAACTCAGAAAATTCATTTGAGAAATATTGTCCCCCGCGATCGGACCGCAAACGCTTGATTTTCTTCTCAAGTTGATTTTCTACCTCAGCTTTATAGACCTTAAAATAATGCAACGCTTCATCTTTTGTTTTTAATAAATACACGTAGCAAAATCTAGTGCAATCATCTATAAATGTCATGAAGTATCGTCTACCGCCTTTAGTCAATTCGCCATTCATTTCACATAAATCAGAATGAACGAGTTCTAATGGTGCCAAGTTCCTCGCCTCAGCAGTCTTGTGAGGCTTGCGTGGTTGCTTCGATTGCACACACACCTGGCACTTAGAATCTTTGACTAAGTTAAATTTCGGGATTAAATTCAGATTTGCAAGCCTCGTGAGACAACCAAAATTTATGTGACAAAGTCGTGAATGCCATATATTCGACTCATCCGAAACATTTACATTGTTCACCACTTTATTACACACATCGTCAAGCAAAGATAAGCAGAACAAGCCTCCACAATCATAACCTTTTCCAACAAAAGTTCCATGTCTCGACACAACACATTTATTGGACTCAAGCACAATTTGAAAACCATCGCGACACATCTGAGAAGCGCTAACAAGATTCTTCTTGATGGAGGGGACATGTTGCACGTTCTTTAATAGCACCGTCTTTCCTAAAGTAAACTTTAGAACAACCGTACCAGCACCAAGAACACGCGCATGCAAACCGTTTCCCATCAGCAAGGCTCCACTCCTGCTGGCCTGATAGGAAACAAACAAAGAAACATCACCACATACATGAATATTAGCACCACTGTCCATCCACCACTCAGGTGAAAGACAAATTGAAAGAACAAAAGGTAAAGAATTACCATACCCAGATGTTCCTCCTCCAGTCTCGCTAATTACCATGTTTGCTGATTTCTTTTCTTACTTATATTTGCGGTCTGGGCATGCACTTGCCCAATGATCATCACTCCCGCAAATAAAGCATCCTCCACCATTCTTGTTGTTTTTCTTCTTAAACTGTGCAGCCTGCTTAGGCTTTGCATTGTTGTTAGATGCAAATGAGTTTTTCTTCTGCACCATATTGGTAGCGAAAGACTCAACTCCTTTTCCACGGTTGTCTTTTGCTCTCGCCCTCTCCTCAACATCAAGAAATCCAATAAGCTCAGCCACGCTAAACTCTTGTCTCTTGTGTTTTAGAGAAGTAGCAAAATCCCCCAAGAAGGTGGTAGCTTAGCGATTATACCGCCGGCCACAAACTTGTTGGGCAACAGACACGGGAAATGTTCTAGTTCCTTCGCTAGCGCCTGTATCTCATGAGCCTGTTCGACCACATAACGATTTTCAACCATTTTGTAGTCATACAGCTGCTCCATAAGGTACAACTCACTGCCAGCATTAGAAACCCCAAACTTTGCCTCAAGAGCATCCCATAACTTTTTGCTTGATGTGCAAGATATGTAGTTTTTCTCATACTTGGGATGAAGTGCACTAATCACGGCGCCTCAAAATAGGTTATCGGCAGCCAAGAACTTTCGCTCCTCCTCAGGGGTAAACTGTTCAGGCTTCCCCTGTGCTGCGTGATAGCAGTTCATCGCAGTCAACCACAATACCATCTTGGCACGCCATATCATGAAATTCTTGCCATCAAAATTATTCGGCTTCAAAGCAGCAGCAAAATCACTGACAGAAAATTGCCTAACATTAGGTTTTTGGATTGTTAGGAATTTAGGCAATTTCATTATCAGTTTAATCCAGAAAAATAACATCAGCAGGTTTGTGACGACATATATGTGCATGTGTATATTTCTTATGAATACTACAGCATGCAGAGATGACATACTGGTGAATACAGTAAAAACATAAAGTACAGAAATCACAGAGATTAGACTGTATCCAGCAGAGGGTCCCATGCCAAGGGCATCGGAGTCTCCATTCGCACTAGTCAACATAGTGCGTTGTTCGAAGTCGCGGACCACAGTCGATGTAGGAAGATGTTCACAGTGCAGTCCTACAAACGGATCACCAAGAAGAAGACGCCTTGACATTCCGCAGGTAATCACCGAGAAGAAGATGTACGTGGATGAGTAGTTGCGGATCGCTCCCCAAAATCCTAATCGCCGTGCACCCCGTGCAAGGTTCTCTAGCGGATGAGGGTTCCGGAGGCACCTGCTCTCCTGCTACTCCGTGCGCGCAGAGGTATGGGACGGGAAACCAGAAGGCTGCGGAAGTGTGGTTTTCTCAGGAGTGGTTGCGGAAGAAGTTGGGGTCTGAACTGATGGAGGACTCAGATATATGGACGGGCGGAGAATCCCAGGAGACGGAGACGGAGAGGTACGGAAGCAGAAGAGACAGTAACGGCCACAATCAGTTCGCCTCCACCATCAAGGGGAGTAACTCCCATTGTTACGAGGATTAAGTGGCAAAAGACTGGCCACGCCCGCCTGCTCGCTCGCTGCCCGCCTGCCACGCCACGCCCACACCCACGGCCTCGGCCTTGGCCTCGGCCCGGCCCGGCCGGCGGCAGCGGCGCATGCGCACGCGTCTGGCATGCCTTTATCCTTTTCTCAGCTTCTCAATTTAGATGAATAATTTCCAACCATATAAGTTGAGTCAGCGTTCAGTCAAAATCCCATATGGTATTAAACCATACAACACTTAATGTTACATACCATAGAGTTTTATTTGATTCATTAAATATTATATGGGCCAAGCCCATATTATATCCAACACATCTGAGAGTTTCTTCCATCCCGCTCCTTTTACTTAACTTGGAGTTATGTCTCATAATCATACAAGTTAGAACAATAGACATTAAGCCATGTTAGATACAAAGTCCAATTCGAATATACATTGGATCGTACCCTCCATATCTCCTATGTGATACAGACTCATGATCCACGCTCATACAAGTCAAAATAACTCCCATCTATCATCCTAAACGTAAGTGATTCAAAGTTTAAAATTTGATAATGATATAACACGGTCGTCCATCTATGACTCCCGTCCGAACATGTCTCGGGCGGGCCCCATTCCTCTTAGAAATAGAAAAATGAATCACCACTCCCTCATCCTTATCCACCCAGTGCCCAACGCAGTAGCGTGTGGCCATTCATTCGTCCACGCCCCTTCCCCATCGTGAGCTCGTCGGCTACCGTGTCGTGCCCTTGCCGCCACTGCCCCGCACCCCATTGTTGGCCATGCCATGCACTCGTCCTAATCACCTGTGTGCTGCTCGCTCCCTCACCATTCGTCTCCCATCACAGTCGCACGCGCCGCTGACCCCGTCATGGCCGCTGGGGCGCACGTCCCGTGGCGCCTCAGGTCTCCCCCGGCCGAGCCAAGGGCACCCACCGGTGCGGGCGATGCTGGTGGTGCTCGCGTGCCGTGGCTGACCATCGCCTCCCACCGCGATGGCTAGAATCGACCGGCCCGGCCTTCGCCTCCCCTATGTTACATATGTATGTTTCAAGTGTTTTAGGTGTTTTAGATGTATATTGCAATTGTTTCATCTTAATGTTGCAAAAGTATATCAGGGAATATTGCACATGTTGCATATGTTGTAAGTGTTTTAGAGGCATGTTGCAAGCGTTTGTTAAAAATGTTTCATCTGTTTTCAAACTTATGTTGTTGTCGTTTTTATCTGGATGTTGCATATGTTAAAATTGTATGTTCCAAATATTTTAGCTATCTCGGTCTTATGTTGCAGCAGGTGGTTTTATGTTGAGGTGCAAGTGTTTTATTTTGGATGTTTCATGTGTTTCGCAAATGTTGCAAGAGCATGTTCTAAATGTTTCTTCTGCTTTTAGCCTTACGTTGCATTCATGTTGCAAGTATTTTATGTTGTTCGGCTGGGGTTGAGCCGGGGGTTGGCAGATGGGGCACACGGTGCTGCGAGAGGACGTGGGGACGGAGGTGCTGGGGGCCGGCAGATGGGGATGCTGTAGGTCAGGACGCGTTGGGGCATGCTTATCCTCAGCCGCTTATCCCAGCTCCCATGTGTTGCCCGCACAGAGAGTCAAAGAGAAAGGCGGGGATCCAGGGAAGGAACGACGAGCACAGAGACGGGGGCAGAGCACACTCGTGGGCGGGGCGAAGGCGGACGGGGATGGGCTGCCGGGGCGTCTGGACGCGCGTGTTCGTCCAGACGTCCAGGCGCTAGCCATGCCCTTTAAAATTTGTACCAAAATAGAAGATATTCTAAGTCCTCAACCACCTCTCTCCTTTGTTCTTTTTGGTACGAAATACTGAGATTCCTTTTAAACTTAGTGTCATCTAAAAAGACAGCGGGTAACTAAGGAAAATAACAATTTAATTACTCTCTTCATCCTAATTAGTGACTAAATAGTTCATCTTATATTTAAAAACGGAGGGATTTAGATGAAATATTATGGAAATAACCATATACTAAACCAAATTGCATTTCTCGTTTCTGGGCCAGGCCCGGTTACTCTGATGGGCTATTTTAAGATCTGGCTAGCTGGCCTAGCGGACGTGTGACCACGAATATTTCCCTTTTTTCTGTATGCACCAAGGCCCTCTCAGATTTTGACTTCCATTATAAAAGTTTGGTGCAGTAAAGCCCAGTAATGTATATGTAAATTGTTTCGCATATGGAAGCATATCTTTTGAAGTCAATCTTCTATTTTTTTAGTAAACTCGAGAATACGTGCTAGCGCCTGATTATCAAGTTTGTGTTACAATACAAAAAATTGTCAGCTAAATTATTGATTAAAGATTATGAAGTCTGAATCTTGATATACGTGTGTGCATTATAAATTGGTTATGTCATAAAACACTTATAATCTTCTAAATCAAACTATATTTTAACCAATTTTACACAAAAATATAATAACGATAATATTTATATTACCTAATAACTATCAATATTTGATTCACCGTGGAACAAAATTTTACAACGAATCTATGCGGTGTTATAAATATTGACAATATTAATTAATTAATTAATTTTAAGTAGTTTGATTTATTATAAAGCTAGAATGATATATTTTTTATGACAATAGAGGTAGTAACTATGGACCCGATTGAATCTAATGGGCTAACAACTAGTAACTAAAAGTTCGCTAGTCTATTCAAACTAGCAACTGTCTGTGTATGATTAAGGATACTCCCAACCTAGAAATCACATGGTTTCTATGTTCATTAATTAAGGTGTCAACTAAGCAGAAAAGATGATATGCACTACAATTAAAGAAGCGGGAGGAGGAAATGGTTTCCTAATAAGAAATCATGTCTACGCAAGAACCAAGTCATAAAGAGATATGATTGCTAAATGAGTGAGAGAGAAAATACGTGATTGGATAAAAAAAATCATTCTATACATGTGGTTTCTACCCTAAACATAGGCCCTGTTTAGATTCCAAAAATTTTCAATCCAAAGTGTCACATCGAATCTTGCGGCACATGCATGGATTACTAAATATAGACGAAAAACAAAACTAATTGCACAGTTAGGTGAGAAATTGCGAGACGAAACTTTTGAACCTAATTAGTCTATAATTAGATACTAATTATAAAATACAAACGAAAGTGCTACAGTAACTAAACAGTAGCCAAATCCAAAAAATTTTGGAAACTAAACACGCCCATAGTTGAATGAACGATGTATTATCTTTGTTTCCGCATACCTCGAAGTTTGAGACACCTGCATATATGATATATTAATCCGTCTCTGGTGGGTCTAAATGCCACGTACTACATTGTTGTCATTGTCTTTGAGGATGCCTAGGTTCCTTTCTCCGAGGACAATGAGTTCAAGAATAGATGATACTGTGGTATATCACCTTTCTTTTGTTGGCGAAAACAATGGTAGAATTCTAATTTCTAAAAGAATGATATGCCCTATCTTAATTTCCTCGATTAATTATTTTCTTTTAAGTCATCTTCATGGATCTTCTGGTCGTATTACATTGGAGTGAGATAGGGCAAGAAATCAAGAATATCTCAGAGTATACTCGTGTGTAGGAAACTGTATTTTGCATGATAGTACATAATATGGTTCATGAAAAATCTTTCTGCCAAACTGAAATCCATGTATATTGCATATAGTTTTTCAATTCGAATACATTTGAGCCTTATTTAGACTAGAGATGGCCAATCCATGACCTCTCTCCACTGTAAAGACGGTATAGAACAGTTCTGGCTGATCATTTCAATACAACCCTGCTCATTTTTTGTTAGGGTTGTATTGAAATGATCAGCCAGAACTGTTCTATACAGTGTTTACAGTGGAGAGAGAAAAAAGGAGAAAAATATATCAAAGACCTAAAAAGGTTTTGCAGTACATATTTTTCTCCCTTCTTTCACACATTGAAACATGGCGACAACATCTCACCGGATCCATGAGAGCTTCATGTCATCGATCGTCTTGATTCTTATCTTGATCAAACAGGCCAGGTGATGAATTTTTTGTAACCTTCGGGCAATGGAATTCTTGCAACGATACAATAGCAAACCTTCACCATTAGTTGGCGAGAAATGCATCAACCATGTAACTGAATGCATCCTCACACCCTTTATCCTCTAGGGAATGAGGCAGCAGGGAGAAACAAAAGTGAAGGAAAAGATCAATCAACCGGTCCCTCCTAAAATGCTGTCATGGAAGCATTATACATGAACAAGTGCGAATAAGCACAATGCATGTAAAACAGCAACCATGAGGGCAGCAGGAATCTGAAGCCCTGCTGAAATGGCAGGGCCAAAAAAGATCCAAAAACCAGAGGGGCTGACGGATTGAAACAAGCAGGGTAGATCAATGGATCTGCCATGTAATATACATGGCACATCCATCGATCAATCACTCCAGCGGAGAAGCATGACAACGCAGCGACGGATGATGTAGAGCTTGGCCCTCTTCTCCCTGAGAGACTTGTTCAGCCTCCCCATCTGCTTCATCTGGCTTCCAACCTTCATTGTAGCTGATATATAGCTACAAAAGTATATATCGATGCAGCTAAGTGTTGTGGAGACCAAACTATGTTTTGGTTCTCAGAAAGGTTGGTGTAAGTTGGTGGTGACCCTAGCTAAGTGTTGTGGAGCAAAGATGAAGAGAAGTCCTTATATAGAGGTCATAGGTGGACGATCTGTAGTCATGACAGGAGAAATACATGGAAGATATCGTATCACAAGAACATCATACCCCTCACATGCAAGAAGCTTGTTTGCCGACTAGGGGACACCCCGCCTGACACAGGAACTCATCTTGCCATTATTATATCCACAAATTGCTTTGGAGATGGGTAATCCATGGGCGGTCATCACCTCTAATTGAGAATTATTACTGTGGTAAATGACGACAAAGTAGAGTGGACAGCTGGCTATCCAAGCGTGCATGGAACAAAGTTATTAACTCGTCAGATGCATGCATGTAGATTATTGTTTAGTTCCTCCGAGAAAAGTTCTGTGATCTCGATGACTTTTCATCAGTAGTGCTGAGCGTTGGTACGGTGAAAGTACCAGGAAGGTAGCTGAAGCCTGAAGCGTGTAGCATTTCAATTTGCTGAATCATCTGGAACAGAATAAACTTGAGGGCTTTTGGAACCAAATATAATGAACCAAGTATGAACTTTGTAAATAAATGGTCTAAACTCTAACTCAAGGAACGAAGCTTCAGTGCACCTTGCATCGCTAAGGGCAGTCCCAATAAAAGAAACTAGTAGTTTCTATAACATAGGATACCACACTAAAAAAGTACTGTTTTCCAACCTATGGTTTCTATGAGTAATAATTATTTTCTCTTTTTCTCTCCCAACTCTATCTTCTTCCTCAAATGGGAGTGCAGCACGAGCCCTCTGGAAACTGGTGGTTTCTCCCCCAATGACGATTTCATGGTTTCTTGGTGCATTGGGTTAAGAGAAGACCTGATTTCTTCGTGAGAAAACCATTTCTAGGATTTTTGCTCTCTTTCTTCATTAATTACGTTGCCATGTCAGCGTTTTGCCTACGTGGCAAGTCATTTAATGATGATAGAAACCATCATCAATACACTATTGGGACTTCCCTAAAGAGAAAAACTAACATATTTCTGACCTCGATCTCTGCAAATTGGTAGCCAATCGTTAGCCGACAGCTAAATTGCAACTTATACCTATGACTCAACTAAAGAATTGATGGATAACTATAAGAAATTAAAAACAGTATCCCTCATTGCACTGGATATTGGCAATCTTAGAATGCATTAATCATGTCATCATAATCTTACAAGCTAAACATTAATTGTGTTGCTGAAGTAACAGTGCTCTGACGGACCCATCAGCATCATATCAGCTCCACACAACATTACACATTTTGAGAATAGATGTATGGACATTGAATTAAACATTGATGGTAAAGCAAGCAATATCATTCTCCAGCTTCAGAAGCAAAGGGTGGGTTTTCTCCCCTTGCCTGAGCAACTGAACTGTCAAGAGTGATCGACTAGTCAAACACAAACACTTACTCAGTACGTAATAAGAACATCTCCTTAGGGGATGCATCTAGACAAAATGGTCCTTGACGCATGCGAAATAGTGAATGAACATTCCTTTTGCAACCAACCGTGTTTTTTTCGTACATGGATAAGAGCGCCATTCAAACGATACGTGTCATTTTGATAGGATTTCAAGGAATCGAGGGGTGATTAAATTTTATTTGTTGCTTTGTGTGATTTCAAAAGTTTAGCACACTGGAAGCCGCCAGCACATTGAAAACTGGAACAAGTTCAGTTCATGTACATTATGACAGAGTGCAACAACGAGAATATATAGTAGTACTATATGAGAAGTTATCGCATAGAATGGAAGTTGTTTTTGTGAGCACCACCTAGGGATGAAAACGGTACGGATATTTTCCGACCGTATTCGAAACCGAATCCGTTTAGAGGGGTGAGATTTGTCTGTATTCGAGTCCGGATATCCAACATCCGATACCGTATCCGTATCCGAATACTCAAATCGCATATTTATGACGTCGATATCCAATCGTATCATATCCGACATAATTGACACTATCCGTATTCGAATCCGAATCCGGACAGAAATATGAAAACAAATGTAATATCGGTGATATCCGTCCGTATCCGATCCGTTTTCATCCCTAGCACCACCCCATCGGCCCCTGCTGACATGCCTATTCCTGAGGATGAGCAAGGGACGGGGGAGGAAACAGAAACTGCTCAGGCGCCGTGCGCTGCTACGAGGCCCAGAAGGCTCACAATGCCCAACATCCGTATCAGCAGCCAAGAGTGGAAGAAGCAAAGTATATGTAGGAAAAAATGATAGAAGGAGAGAATTATGCAATTGAAGGACGCAAAACGGCGATAAGAAGAGGGTGAATGGGAGCCGAAAAATTCTTTCAAACAATTTACCCACTGTCCCAAACACAATCCCCAAAACGAGGCACAAGAAGCTATAGGATAGTTGCTGCAAAGCTGATGGAAAGTTACAGCTCAAAGTTGTTGGAAAGTTACAACTCAAAGTTGTTGAAAAGTTGCAGCTGAAAGTTTTCAGCTGGGGTTGCAGTAGAAGGTTTCCGGAAAGGTTGCTGAAGATTTCCAAAAGTTTGCCGAAGGTCTCTAAAAGTTTGCCGAAGGTTTCCGAAAACTTTGCTGTGAAGGTTTTTGGAAAGTTTGCAACTGAATGTTTCCTGGAAGGTTGCAGCTGAAAGTTTTCTGAAAGGTTGCAGCTAAAAGTTTTCAGGAAGGATGTTGAAAGTTTCCAGAAAGTTTCCTGGGAAGGTTTTCAAAAAGTTTCCTGAGAAGGTTGCTACCGAAGGTTTTCCAGAAAGGTTGCCGTGAAGGTTTCTAGAAAGTTTTCTGAGAAAGTTTTATGAAAGTTTTCTAGAAAAGCTTGCTGGAAAAGTTTCCTAGGAAGGTTGGAGGGAAGGTTTCAGCTGGAGCACGCACACACGAACGGCACGCACGAGCAAATCCAAAATCGAGCGGATCTTGGCCAAATCAACTCCAACTTTCACGAAATTTTTTCTAGATGATCACATGGAAGTGGTGAGGCTATCTCTAAGAGATCATCGCCCAAAACCTGGCCAATCATCGGAAAATTTAGATCACGTGCAAGAACACAGTTTTTCTCCTAAAATGCAAATCAGTTCGATTCTTCGTGCTCATGTGGAATTAATCAAATTCATTCAAAGGGAAGCATCAACACATATCATAGCACCAATCAAGCAAAAAAGAACGAACCAAAACGCTCTAGGAATGACAAACCAGACCATGAACAGGAAAGGGGAAAAACAAGAACGTGAAGAACAAAATCCCAAACTCATGATCTGAATCCCAGAGGACAACGTGAGGTAATGGCCTCACTTCCCACTTACCGAGATTTGGAAGAGGATTGGGGCATCCCCTCTCTTATTTATAGGGCCTAGCTATTGCACATTCCCCATTTGCCCCTAGATATTTTGAGCCGAACTAGTTGACCCGAGGGTGTAATGGTCCAACTATTTTTCTGTCGATCAGACGGCCACACTTCCTTCATAGATTTGCTTCGCCTCGACGCAACCTCTATGATTCCACCACGTGTCGCCCCATTCCTCATCGAAACCTCCGCTCGGGTTTTGAGGCCCAAATCTGTAAACCGTCCACCGATGGTTTTGAGGCCTAAACCATCAAACCGCCTGCAAGTAGCGTACTCGATATGCATCCCCCGCAACTCAACAAATGTCATCTTTGTCCTTGACTACCCGGTCACCAAGTCTTCTAGAGCCTCCGCTTGACTTGTACATCCGTCATTTTGACTGGGTCAACGCGGTCACTCCTCCATGTACACTTACACTTGTCAATGTCCCCAAGTGCCAGCCACCGTGGCTAGTCACCTGGCCTCCTAGTCCCTCTGTTCAAGCCTCACATCCATCCTTCACTACTCATGGTCCATCGGCACGGCACGTCCCTACTTGACCTTCACCTCACCATTGACCACCGCCTTCGAGCTCCACACCTGCGCACCACATGCCAATAGACATGTTGCACAACCCAACTCATGCCATGGTTACTTCACAAACTCAACCCAAGACGTGAATCATGTTGATAATCACTCATCACAAATCTAAACCCCAAGCGCACATATCAACCTTATGTTCGCAGCAATGTATGAACCAAAATTCTAAAATCAATCAATAACTCCTCGCTACTGTTGCATGTTCTTCTTCTCTTCCTTCCTTCCTCCTATCTGTATTGCTAACAAATTGGTATCAGCATCCTCGTCATCCTAATCCTAGACCCCAACCTCCATCCCCATCACCACTACACCTGATTTCAGTGGTCTCGCGGCACCATAGAGACCAACTTTAAGCTCATCCTCAATGAACTGGAGTAGCTCAACCACCGATTCAATGAGCACGGCGACCGCTGGAGCCATCGCTTCGCCGATCTCGAGCGTGGCCTCACCGAGCATTCCACCACTGTCGACGCCCATCTCGACACTCTAGAGGCTTGGCACTCCACCAACACTAACACGCTCACATGGCGCCTCGTTGTCCTAGAGTCTTGTGCTCGAGGATCCACCCATCGCCATCGTGGAGACCCGCCTCACGTCCCTTGAAGGCAACTATACCGACCTCGACGCCGAGTTCACCCTACATCTCTCTGATCTGTGTCCTAGCATGGATGGCTATTGATGGTCATTAACACCCCATTTTATACCATTAACCATGCCTAATTTGATGATATAAATGACATAAACCATTGTCATAGGGCTTATTTCTAACCATTTCCACAAGTTGTGATGACTATGTGAGTGTAGGAACAAGGTAGTCATATACATGGTAAAAACACTTCCTCAAATGCCTATTTTTACTACACCATGTTGAAGATCTCATCAAGATACATGAAATTGAGTTTTGTTTCAACCGATTCGGAGTCTGGATGACAAAGTTATGCTTCTGGAAGATCGCAAGATAGTCCGAGCTGGGTTGGACATAGATGGACGGGTGACCGCCTAAGGCATTGAGTGACCTGGACTTTGTCCAATGGCCCCAAAACTTGGTCAAGGGCCTCCACACTCACCTAGGAGCCCATGGGAAGCCTTGTTCACCACATTGGATCACATGGGGGTTCGGGTAAGCCCAGCCAAGCTAGCCCAATCCAACAAAGTGCATCCACACTGTTGATTTATAAGGTCGGTGCATCCAAGCATTGGCCAACTCCCAAGTAGGCCGGTCGACGCCACCGACCTACCAACCGACCTTCTCTGCTCTATATAGGTACCCCCCTGTAGGAACCGACCTTGGAGGGCTTTAAATAGTAGTGTTAATTAGGTGCCATTTGTAATAATCCCCAATAATCTAAAAGCTCTAGTTAGGTTTTGGTGAATTGATGAAACCCTAAGTGCTAACCCATTCCTCCAAGTGATCATGAGATAGGGTAGCATATTCCAAGTGGTGGAGCAAATGGTGAAGATCATGATGGTGGTGATGGCCATGGTGATGATCAAGTGCTCGGGCTTGGAAAAGAAGAAAGAGAAAAATAAAAAGCTCAAGGCAAAGGTATAATTGATAGGAGCTTTTGTGTTTTGGTGATCGAGATACTTAGTGAGTGTGATCACATTTAGGATAGATAGCCATACTATTAAGAGGAGTGAAACTCATCATGAAATGCGGTTATCAAAGTGTCACTAGATGTTCTAACTCATTGCATATGCATTTAGATTCTAGTGAGTGCTAACACCCTTGAAAATGTTTGCGAAAATATGCTAACACATATGCACAAGTTGATATACTTGGTGATTGGCACATTTGTTCATGGGTGATGAAGTTTGAGAAGTGGAGGAGGTGTTTTGGAGGATCAGACCCTGGGTCCCGGGGTGAACCCAAGCTGGCAGAGTCTGGTCCCTCCTCTGGCTTGGGCGCGCGGGCACTAGGTGCTTTGGACCCAGGCGCTGGGCATGAATAGACCTAGGCGCGAGGGTCCGGTTGTGCGGTGATGTAGGCGGTAAAGCGCGAGGTGGCGACATTGTAGCACATGGAGAATCGAACCCTAGCACAAAGTCTGGTCTTGCATTCCATACTGGGTCCAGTAATGTTTGGCCCTCTCTGGACCTCACTGGAGTTGATTGGACCTAGGAAGAAGTGGGTCCAGTCATTCGACGCAGCTGGGTCTGATCCTAGTGAAATTGACGCATGGGCACAAGGAGTCCGTGATGATCGGACCCTAGTGCTGGTTCCGGTCACTCATGTTAGACTAGGTCCAATCGCTCTAGAGCGCTCTGGTTCATCTCTGGATCACTTCAGACCCACACGCGTGGAGCGCTTCGAACCCTAGGTTCTGAGTCCGGTTTGGATCTATTGACTACAGGCTAAATTGACCATTGAAGATCAATGTTCATGGTTGAACGAAGGGGACACATGGCAGGTATTAGTGTGACCAGACCTAGGCTAGTGAGTCTGGTCCGGACCCTACCTGTGGGTGCGGTCGTCATGCAGAAACCCCAATCAATAGACCAACAGCTCTATTTCATGGGGGCTTCTATTTAAGCCCCATGGCTGGCTCTTGCTCACTCTCTTGGCCATTTTCATTGACATAGCAACCTAGTGAGCTAAGTCAAAGCCCTCCCACTCATCTCCATCATTGATTCATCATCTTTGTGAGATTGAGAGTGGATCCAAGTGCATTGCTTGAGTGATTGCATCTAGAGGCACTTGGTGATTGTGTTTCACTACGGATTTCGCTTATTTCTCTTGGTGGTTGCCACCACCTAGATGGCTTGGTGTAGCGAGGATCATCGAGAAAAGGAAGGTGATTGTCTCTGGCTCCGATCATGGTGACTGTGAGGTGTTCTTGACCTTTCCCTGGTAGAGAGCTAAAAGGTACTCTAGTGGATTGCTCGTGGCTTGTGTGATCCTCATCTTGTGTTAGTTGTGTGGCACCCAATTGTGGGTTAGGCATGTGATGCCTATAAGCGTGTGAACCTCCAAGTGAGTGAATTGCCACAACGGGGACAAGCTTGCTGGCAAGCAAGTGAACCTCGGTGAAAAATCTTGTGTCATCATTGTCCCCGAGGATTTCATTGATTTTCATTGTGATTGATTGATCATCTCTTGCCACTATGGTATACCTCACTACCCCTCTTGTGTATTTACATTCCTAGTGTAGCTAAGCTCTTTAGTGTATTTAGTTTTGAGAGCTAGCTTATGTCTTGTCTAGTGGTTAATGAGGCTCTTTAGTTAGTCTTTGAGAGCTCACTAACTTAGTGGTAGTGACTTAGCCTCTTGTATGATATAGAGATTATAGATAACTAGAATTGTGGATAGAAGGCTTGCATTTTGAGTAGGCTAGGGTTATACAACTTTGCCGTTTAATTGTCTAACCACTTGGCTTAAGTGTTGTTGTAGAAACTTTTAATAGGCTATTCACCCCCTCTAGCCATTAGGACCTTTCAAGTGGTATCAAAGCCATGGTCACCGTGATTTGAGGCTTAACAACCTTCCATGTCAAAATGGCTCAAATCAACAACACTAAGTGTCAGATTGTTTTGCTCCAACAATATCCAGCAACGTGATTGCATAGACGGAATTAGATGATAGCACATGAGATGTAGAGATTTATACTGGTTTGGGCACGGTGCATGCTAAACCCTACTCCAGTGGTGCGGCTGCTCTTGTATTCATATGCTCAATTATAAGGGTTGTTGCTCCTAGCTACGAGGTAGATGGAATAGGTGGAAGATTGGATCTTGTGCCTGAGGTCCCTACCCTCCTTTATATAGGTAGGATAGGTAGGGTTATAGAGACTATGATCAGGCTAGTAGATTGTGTTCCTAGTTTGTTACATGATATGCGCAACAGATTGATCCTAGCTATCATCCAGATACACCCACCTTGATTTGCCTTGATCTCCATGTTGGTTGATTGTGTCAGCCCTTGCGGGCCTCCTCCTTGATGGCTGCTAGGCTGATAGCTTGGTGGTAGTCATATATATGGGTGGTGTAGGTACCTCTGGCCCATATATCTAACAGTAGCCCCCGTAGGACTTAATGATAAGCTAGCATGTAGCTTCAAGCCCTCAGTACGTCATAGTGTCCCAAGTAAGTTCTATGTACTATGAGTACATAGTGAGCATATTCAGGTGCCGAAGCTCTAAGCAGTGTGCTTGGATATTCCCAAGTATTGGGGAGCCAATATGTTGCCATCGAGTACCAAGAGCATTTCTTGGGTAGTGAGAATCTTCTTCAAACATCAAATGAGGTGGTGGTACACCATATATCAAGGAATGTTGTTCCCTGGTAGCTATAAGTGCCTGGCTTGGGTGGTGCACCCCATATCGGGAAACATAGTTTCCTAGGCATAGCCCTCAGGACGTTGTTAATGTCATGATCGGTTGGTGTACCCGATAACCGAAAGCGTAGCTCCAAGGACATTGTAGATGCCATGCTAGGGTAAAAAACACCGTTGTACTCGAGAAGTTGGTTCCCGACATATTCCAGCATGTAAATAGTGGTTTCACATCATTAAGTCCTAGTCGTAAAACAATAATGAGGATGGGGTAGGTGCACCTCCATCGCCCGCACGTCACTAAGCCAGATGATTTTTAGGGTGACCTATTGCAAGACGAGCACTAAGGGTGTCACGTTTTTATTTTTGACGCGTCGAGTAACTTGATTCAAAATTTTGTGAACCTCATTAGAGGAAGTGTGAGGACATTGTCCTAGAGCCTTGAGGCCAATATAATAGTGTCCCAGTGCTGGAACCACTATGGGCAAGTAACTGTAACAACTTAGGTTTTCATGCAACCAAAAATATGAGCTTTTTAAAAAAAATTCCTACAATGTGTGAATCATGTGGTCACCAGGTCAAACCCTAGTCAAACCTAGGAGAGCTCACCGATGTTGTCCATAGACGAACTAGCTAGAAAAAGTACCTCCATTCCCTAGGGAAATATGATATCCTAAATACTTCCGGGTAAAAACTACAATGGTAATTCCATACGCTTGCAGAATAACTTCTGTAGATGTTAAGAAATACCAATAGTTGTTCATTGGCTGTGACTCCATGGCTGCTCCTTGTCTTATATACAAATTGGTGTTGTTTACTGCTCCTTGGTCATTGCGTCGAAGGCTAATATTATGGAGACTTATGGACGGAGGGAGTAAATGATAAGTGTAAGGCATCGATAATAATAATCCAAAGATAGAAATAGATACTCATAAATATAGTATGGCTATGCAGGAGATTAGTTAAGAGAAAAGATTCCTAAGTCATTTCTTAGTTACTAAGTCTTTTGTACACCCTAGTATATATACTTTCATCTATAGCATAATTAACTCTGCATCTAAGCATACGGAAGATTACTAAGGAAGATCAAGAGCAGAGCTTGATTCCCTTAGCAACCAGGTCCTACTTGTCCTACAAACGGGGAGTGGACTACAAAGGACTCGACGAGAGTGTCACACTCATGATCTTCCACATAGACCAGAATGTAGGGTGCATCCGTAGGTAAACAATATTTAAGCACCACACTTACATAATGTTGACCACTTAACTCACTCAAGTACTGAGCTAAGCGCTTTGTGGACTTATGCATAAATTCATTATCAATCATGTCTATATCAAGCATGCTACTAGAGTAAACTAGGAACATAATAAATAGAAACATAGTATTGAAATAGCACAAAGACATGAAATATAGAGGATACAATGGCTATACCAGCTTAGATCATGAATTCTAGAATCCTGAGCAGTAGCCCAACTCTACTTGAATCTTGCTAGCTAGCCTATACTAAAACTTTTGAAACCCCAACTTTTGATCTGATGATAGATGCCTCTAGGGGGTAGGGGCTGATATATATAGGGTGTAGCATCAATCATAACCCTTAGATCAAACTGACTTGAAAGAACGACATTGATGTGATCTTCAAGGCGGTGGAGAACCGACGTAGCGAGGAGACGCCAACATGTTGGCCCCCTAGTCTGGCCAGCCTATAGGTGGAGTTGGGTGGCCCCACCTGGCATCCTCTCTAGGTCTGCTTCTATGGTTTGCCTTCTAGATTCTTTTGGAGTTGTTTTTGTCATGGATAATTACGATTAATTCTGACGATTGGGTCCACCTCGATGGATTTCTGAATAAACCTTGCTGAGAATACAGATTTACCAAAACTCATAGAATTTGTTAGTTTAAACCACTAAACCTATCTTGGTGATCATTTTCGTGTATTTATGCAGGTTATATTGATGGTTTATGATGGTTGATAACTACCATCAACAAACTCCCCCAAGTTTAACCTTTGCTCGTCCCTGAGCACTGCTAAACTCAGCAATGGATCAAGATTTTTAAGATTTTTGAAATCATTGTAGAAACTCCTCAAAAGTACACATGCATCCAATAAAAAATTCTCCTCCGAATTAGCATAAACTGAGCTAACTTTCAAACTTATCTGTATTACTTTCAACCATGGGGCTTCTAGCCTTCACTTAGGTCTTGAGCAATTGAAAGATACAATGATCAAGCACTATGTCTCAAGTTCTTTGTTCAACCATTATTCCATAGTTTTTATAATTTTTAAAAATAAAACTCAGAGCTTCCATTGTATGACACACTCAAGTCTCTCAATATGTGCGGTATTTGTAGATCCTCACCAATGCAATAATGAAGTTATGCCTCTCCTCTCTTCCAACCTCTAGGGTTTATAAGGAGCTCATAGGAATGAAAGTAACATGAAAGTACATACTTATAATGTATATATTGTAAAGTCAAACCTCAGATCCAAAGAGAGTTGAGTCATACAATCAAATCAAGATGTGCATGTGTGTGGGATATGGTGAATATTTATGGCGGCTAACCTAATTCTACTATGCTCCTTGAAAACTGATCTCTCTTTTGAAACCCGAAAATATTTGTAAGAGAACATGAGCTACCTTATTCTTCCTTTTCTCTTTTTTTTTCAGGCAGGCATCTAAGTATCCATTGTTTTATATATCTTGGACACTTGTCCATTTTTTTCAATACTTTCTTCTTCTCTTTTTTTATGAATAACTTTTGCATAGCCTATTGACTGTAGTTAACAACCATTATAAACCATCAATAAAATATGTAGAAGGGCATAAATATAATCACTAATGATGGTTTAGGGGTTTAAACTAACAAATTCCATGAGTTTTGGTGAATCTATATTTTCTGCAAGGTTTATCCAGAAAACTATGAAGGTGGACCTACATGTCAGATTTAATTGCGCTTATCCACAGCGAAACGGACACCAGAAGGTTCTAGAAGACTCGGGAGGACTCCACACCGAAGTGGATGGCGAGACACCGCTAGGTGGGGCTGGCCACCCAAGCCTTGGGGCCCACCTGTTAGATGTTCATTGTTATGTCAGTTCTCCACCGCCTCCTAGGTTGCATCTACACCATCCTTTAAGTCTGTTTGATCTAAGGGCTCACGTTGGACGCTCTAGCTTATATATATCAGCTTTTGCCCCCCTGAGTAGGCATAAGTCATTTGAGAAGACAGAAACTCTAATTATCCTCAAAGTTCCACCATATTCTAGGGCATTGCTAGTTAGGCTAGGTCTAGAGGGAGGCAAGCAGGATTCGCTTGGATTCCTAATCGTGTCAAGAGCATGGTTCGGTATAATCTTTGTACCCCTCTCTCTTTTGTACCTCCATTACTTTTATATGCTAGTTACAATTGTTTTGACAATATCATATTTATCTTTTGTACCTCTATTGTACTAATCAATTTATGCTTTGACTTGTAATTAAGAATGACTTAGGAATTATTCCTCTAATATTCTACCTGACCATGCTAATACCACAGAAAGGAGTACTCTGAGTGATTTATCATTATCATTGATCAATACTCATCATATATATATATATATATATAGTATAAGTTATCAATACATATCCATGCTAGACCTTCCCTATGCTAAAAATATAAATAATGATACCTAGAATACTCTTGGGTAAAATGCTACAATGGTATATTATCTGTGCGCTTGCAGATCCTTTTCATTCATATATTATCTAGCCCCACTTGGCAGCCTCTCGCCCTGCACTTCGGTGTGGAGCCCTCTCGAGCCTTCTGGAACCTTCTAGTGTCTGTTTTGCTGTGGATAAGCGCAATTAAGTTTGACACATAGGTCCACCTTGATGGTTTTCTAGATAAACCCTACAGAAAATATAGATTCACCAAAACTCATGGGATTTGTTAGTTTAAACCCCTAAACCTTTGTTGGTGATTATATTTATGCCCTTATGGATGTTATATTGACTATTTATAATGGTTGTTAACTACAGTCAACAAATTCCCTGAGGCTTAACATTTGCTAGTCCCTTAGCAAAGCTAAACTTAGCAAATGGATTAGGAGTTTTGAGATTTTTTTAAAACATCGTAGCAACTCCTCAAAAGTACACATGCGTTCAAACAAGAATTCTCCTCTAGATTAGAATAAACTGATCTGACTTCACACTTACCCATATTACCTTCAACTATGGGGCTTCTCCGCCTTCACTTGGGTCTTGAGTAATTGAAAGACAGAATGATCAAGTCAAGCACTATGTCTCAAGTTCTTTGCTCAACCATTATTCTAGAGTTTTTATAGGTTTTCAAAATAAAACTTAGAGCTTTCATCATATGACACTCTTAAGTCTCTCAATATATGTGGTATTTGTAGATCCTCACTAAGGCAATAGTGTGTTATGCCTTTCTCTACCTACAACTAAGGCTTATGAGGAGCTCATATGAGTGAAAAAGCATAAAAGAACATACTTGCAATACATATATTGTAAAGTCAAATCTCGGATCCAAAGAGAGTTGAGTCATATAATCAAATCAAGATGTGCATGTGTGTGGATATATGGTGGCTAACCCAAATCTACTATGCTACTTGAAAACATATCTTTTTTAAAACTTGGAAACAACTTTGCAAGAAAACATGGGCTATCTTATCCATCTTTTTTAGGCGGGCATCTAAGTACCAATTGTTTTCAATATATCGGATACTTGTCCATTTTTTCTCATCTCTTCCCTTTTTTTATGAATAACTTTTGCATAGCCCAAAGCTTCTTTTCTGCAACAAAACTTTTGAGAGATAGCAATAAAAACTTGGAGCATTTATTTGGTGGATATCTATCAAGAATATTTTTGGTGTTTACTCCAGTGTAGGAGTAAAACATTTTTGGGTGGATCTAGATGGAATGACATGTTATTGCGCCTACCCCCAGTGTAGGAGTAGTGCATATTTGGGTGGTGCGTACATGATCTTGATTTTAAGAGCATGACAAACCTCTCATAAGGGTCAACAAAGCTTGACAAAACTCAATGCAATGCAAGCATCATATATATGAGTGGAAGTTTTCCTAATCTAAATATCATGTATGGCTTTGGTAGGAATTCAAGCTTTGTCATACAGGAGCTCATCATTTAAGATTTTATATTTTTTCAAAAGATAAATCTCTAGAACTTTATTATTGCTTGGAACAAGATAAACAACAGCTCATATCTTCTCATATCATATCCGTTAATTATCTAGACTTAGATCAGACATATGCTACCTATGAGTTTCAAGTTCAGAGTAAATTCTTACATCAAAGCAGCCGTATCCAAAACTCGGGAGAATTGAAGACTGAAAACTAGGTACTTGAATGAAATTACGACAGAGCAACTATTCATCATTTCCATTTAAGAGATTATCCTCAAAGCCCATTTATTTATTCAGCTGTTAAAAACAGAAAACTAGACACACATTTTTTATTTTGTTTTCATAATTTAAGATCACACCTTTAATATATATATATATATAACTAGCTAAGATAAATTTTTATTTTTCTTTAGTTTGTTATGCATCTTTTTATTTCTTTAGCAAATATGAGGCAAACTTAAAAATAGTAAAACCAAAAGGGAAAGAAATACTTAGCTAGATACATGGGGGATGCTCCTCTCCCATGCTGGATGTTGTCGTGGTCTTTCTTAGAGTGAGTCTACCAGCAAAAGTCTTTCTCGTGGGAGTTAGCAGTCAGCTATTCAGAGATTTTGTTGTCCATGGAGGTTTAGACAGATTTCTTAATTGGCAAAGTTCTAGCAGGATGTCTATTAATATTTTTTTGGATTTTCTTATTTATATAATGTAGACAGAAAATATGCATGCATGGTATATATATTATTATTATTTTCTTATGCCACCATAGTGAATCTTCTCGTTGGTGTTTACGCACCGAGAAAATTTTTCACATGGGGATTAGGATTTATGATGCAATGTAGAAAAATGAATATGCTAATGTGAAAAGTAATTCATGCAATACTAAAAAGTAAATATGGATAAATACCTATATTACCTCACAGCTAGGGTTTGAATTTTTAAGTCCTCCGAACAAGACTCTTTTCCTATCTTGTTCATTCCTAGGGTGCATTAGCTGGACCCATGTATGAAGACCCTGATGGTTGCACCTCTTGTGACCGGTGACGATGTTACCTTTTCTTTCTATACTTGCTTGGTCTGTGGACTTGACTTTGGCAGAGCAGGTTCATTTTTTACAACTTCTTCAGGTTCCTCACATTCCTCCCAACTTTTCTTTGGGGATTGATTCTTTTGGTTTTGGGATGATTGACGTCTCCTCCTGGAGCAGGACTTCTTTAGCTACTCGTAAGTGGTATAACTATTGAAATAACAGTGTACCTTTTCTCCAGGGAATTGGAAGTGGACTTGTCTAGATCTAACATAGATGATCGCGTTGGTTGTGTTGAGGAATGGTCTTCCAAATATAATAGGTGTATCATCATCTTCTTCTCCCATGTCTAGAACCATGAAGTTGGCAAGGGCATAGTGATCATGTATACTTACCATGACATCTTTTGCTATTCCCTTCGGAAATCTGATTGATTGGTATGCCATCTGCAATTGCATATATGTAGGGAACAAAGGTTCATCACTGAATAAATATTCATATGTTACCTTGGACATTATGTTAACACCCGACCCAATGTCATAGAAGGTCACTGTTGTCTCTTCGGGCAGGTGCAATGTTTGTGGATGTCCAAGAGATTGCAAGATGCGGTTCTTGAAAGAAAATGTCACCTTCCTATCCTTGATTGTGAAATAGTTCTTGGCACTGTCTGCGTAGATGATGGCTTTAGTGGTGCTCAGGAAAGGCTGGCCCAAAATAATGGGTGCCCATATATCTCCACCTATTTCCAAAACCACAAATCTACGGGAACATATGATTGTCCCACTTGAATAATAGTGTCTTCAAGAACTCCCTTGGGGTAGCAGAATGACTGATCTGCAAGCTGCAAATGCATATTTATGTACAACAAAGGCATGATGTTGACACTTGCTCTGAAGTCACAGACAATTTCTTGGAAAATGTGAGGTCCAATAGCGATGGGGATGACAGGTCTTCCTAGATCGCTCTTCTTTTCTCGCAAGATATAGTCTATCCATCTTCCCATTGATGGTTGTATATAGTAGTATGCTGCATTGTTAATATCGACAATATTTGTAGTGTCTAGATCTTTCGGTTGCTCTGGAATCTTACCTTTGTCGGATGGAGGAAGAGCTGCAGCTAGTGGAGCTATTTGTGATTCTATCATTTTATTAAAGCTATACTGGTTCTTAATGGCAGAAGCAAAGCTATCCATTCTATTATTTGTGTTGATGAGGACATGACACCCATGCATATGACCATGTTTAGCGTATGGTATGGAGGGTTAGGAGGCCAACAAGGGTGTACAAGTCAAGAAGGAGGCCCGAGGCTAATTTGGTTCAAGTCTCGGAGGTGGAGGCCCAAAGCAACTAAAGTTCGAGCCCGTCTCGAAGTCTAGGAGCAGCACGTACTAAAAATGATGCCCAGGTCGCCTACAGTGTCCGTTTTGGGCGTTCTTTATATGGATGGAAAGATAATTTCATGGAGCTTCCAATGGCACTAGTCCCACCATAAAATTCGATCGGAGTCAACAGTAATTGTAGAAACAAATGGACGTCCAGAATCTATTAGGGTGCTGCTCCACCATCGGCGACAACATAATTTAGAGGTGAGCTTATTGTTAAGTGATCTTTTTCATACTTTTGAGAATAGATTGCTACCTAATGATGTTATATTAATTAGGAACAATGGAGAGTGTCATGAGGGACTTAGAGGAAGAGGTGGAGGCGATGATGACCAGCAAGGACGTCCAACAGAAACCAAAGGCCCGATCCAACATGATTTCG
The DNA here is from genome assembly GCF_019320115.1 of Miscanthus floridulus. Taxonomy (NCBI): domain Eukaryota; kingdom Viridiplantae; phylum Streptophyta; class Magnoliopsida; order Poales; family Poaceae; genus Miscanthus; species Miscanthus floridulus. Next base: position 47,792,348 of record NC_089592.1, read on the forward strand.
AGTCTGCCTTGGCCTCCAGGACCAGTCTGCCTTAAACTGGTCACCGAGGATGCATCCAGACTCCATTTTCAACGATCCACATATGGTTGGAAAGCTAATTTGACAAGGAAGCTAATACAAGTGGTCTCACATCAAAATCCCTTCAGAATCAATGGGAATCGTCGAAACAATTCAGCATCCAGAATCTGCTAGGGTGCTGCGACACCGTCTTTTGGTCCGTTGGACCGTGTATCGTGTTTGGGCCCATTAGGGGGCGCGTCCAGGGTAGGTGACTACCCTAAGACCTTTATAATCATATGCCACCACTGACATTAGGTTTTGGGTTTTGCTTAGATTAATCTATTAAGAATAGTTTCGCCGTTCATCGGTTTGTGAGACCCCAACTTCGTGAGATTAATCATTCATTTGCAATTTGGTTGCTTTCTTTCTTGTTCTTGCTTGTGTTCTTCGTTGTGCAGGCAGGGATTAGCTTTCTTGGTGAGGTCAACCAGATCCATGTCTCAGTTGGTAACCAAAGGAGTTGTGGTACTAAGATTGCAGGGTTCGATCTTTCGATCTGAAGCTGGATTGGTGTGTCATTCTCCACCACAACGATAGTTACCTCTACCTGATGGAAGATTGGGATCCCCGTTCCCATTATGTGTTCTCTAGAATTTTATCATCAGTAGCTACCTTCAAGATAATCCTTCCATAAGTTTGGATTGGCTAGCAATTGATTCTCTCAAGGGTGGTTAATTGAAATTATTAAAATTATTAGCTTGATAGTTATCTTGGTAGTTCGGCCTTTGTTGCTGATTCCATCATTGATTCTGCTAAGGATGAAAGTAGTAGTTGTTGTTGACCAAGTTCACATCCTCTTATGTTTTAGGACAGCTGTTTCCTGAATGCCCAATGTTTCCACACACTTTACATGTCATGCGAGAATCATGAATATGCATGACTTCTTGCTTCTCATTGGCTCGATCTTCAAGCTTCTTCATCAGCAGGTCCATCTTGGCAGATATCATGTCTACCTCCTTGAGTTGATGCATACCTCCACCCCTCATGTGGGTTTGAACACGTTCTTCATTCCAACCTTGATTGGAGGCCATCTTCTCCACAAGAGCTATTGCAGCTAGTGTGGTGAGTGACAGGAATGCACCTCCACCAACAGCATCCATAGTCTCATGGGTACTATTGGTCAACCCATTGTAGAAAGTCTGCATGAGTAGCCAATAATCCATCCCATGATGAGGACATTCCACAATGTAATCTTGAAAACATTCCCATGCCTCAGGGACAAATTTATCATGTTGTTGTTGAAAACTTGAAATTCTCCCATGCAGAGCATTGGTCTTGCCTGTGGGAAAAATCTTTGCTAGAAAGGCAGTGGAGTAGTTATCCCATGTAGTATTTCTATCTTTGTTGGTGTAGAACCATTGCTTTGCCTGCACCAAGAGTGAGAATGGGAAGACACGAAGTAATATGGCATCTTGGGTTACTCGTTTGATGGTGAAAGTGCTACAGATCTCCAGGAAGTGTTAGAGATGTGCACTCGCATCTTTAGGTGCCTTTCCACAAAACTATTTTGCTTGCACCATGTTGATGAGAGCTGGCTTGAGCTCAAATCCATTATCTCCGACATAGACTATCGGTCCAGTATGGATGTTGGCCGTAGTTGGAGCAGAGAATTCTCGAAGAGTCCTATTAGCCATAGCTTCAAATTCTGGTGTTAAGCTTCGCCTTGTATGGTTGTCTTCTGACTTTAAAGCTAGAACTTTCTTGAGTTTAACTTTAGTCCTTCTGATTAATGCTTCTAGATCTTCAATGTAGTTTGTCAAAAGGTCAAAACCAGTCATACATTACCCTACATAAGATACACAAGTAGACAAAACAAGGGTAAGCTTGTTTGAGTAGAGGTCTATGGTTATCTTTGATCACATCAATAAGTATAAGTTTATCAATACTTCCTTTGCCTAGCTACCTTCCCCGACAATCTCACTCTTGGGGTAGGCAAAGCAATGGTTCTATGCCAACAAAGATAGAAATACTACATGGGATAACTGCTCCACTGCCTTTCTAGCAAAGTTCTTTCCCACAGGCAAGACCAATACTCTGCGTGGGAGAATTTCAAGTTTTCAGCAACAACATGATAAATCTATCCCTGAGGCATGGTAATGTTTTCAAGATTACATGCGGGATGTCCTCATCATGGGATGGATTATTGTCTACTCATGTAGACTTTCTACCATGGGTTGACCAACAGTACTCATGAGACTATGGATGCAGCTGCTGGAGGTGCATTCCTGTCACTCACCATACCAGTTGCAACAGCTCTTGTGGAGAAGTTGGCCTCCAATCAAGGTTGAAATGAAGAATGTTTTCAGACCCACAAGAGAGGTGGAGGTATGCATCAACTCAACAAGGTTGACATGCTATCTGCCAAGATGGACCTGCTAATGAAGAAGCTTGAAGATCGAGTCAATGAGAAGCAAGAAGTCATGCATATTCATGATTCTCGCATGACATGTGAAGTGTTTAGAAACATTAGGCATTCAGGAAACAACTGACCCAAAACCCAAGAGGATGTGAACTTTATCGACAACAACAACTACTTTTGTCCTCAGCAGAATCAAGGATGGAATCAGCAACAAAGGCCGAACGACCAAGGTAACTATCAAGCTAATAATTTTAATAATTTCAATCAACCACCCTTGAGAGAATTAATTATTGTCCAATCCAAACTTATGGGGGATTGACTAGAAAGGTATCTACCAATGATAAAATTCTAGAGAACTCAAATAATAGAATGGATAGCTTTGCTTCTGCCCTTAAGAACCAGCATAACTTTAATAAAATGATAGAATCACAAATAGCTCCACTGGCTGCTGCTGTTCCTCCGTTCGACAAAGGTTAGATTCTAGGGCAATCGGAAGATCTAGAAACTACAAATCTTGTCAATATTCACAATGCAGCATATTACTATATACAACCATCGACGGGAAGGTGGATAGACTATACCTTGCCAGAAAAGAAGAGCGATCTAGGGAGTCCTATCATTCCCATTGCCATTGGACCTCACATTTTTCAAGAAGCTATCTATGACTTTGGAGCAAGTGTCTATATCATGCCTATGGTAATTTATGATCAAATTAATGGAGGTACTTTGTTGCACACAAATATACATTTGCAGCTTGTAGATCTGTCACTCTGTTACCCCAAGGAAGTTCTTGAAGATGCCATTATTCGAGTGGGACAATCATATGTTCCCGTAGACTTTGTGGTTTTGGAAATAGGTGGAGATGTAAGGGCACCCCTTATTTTGGGCCGACCATTCCTAAGCACCGCAAAAGCCATCATCTTTGTGGATAGTGCCAAGATCTGCTTCACAATCAAGGATAAAAAGCAGATGTTTTCTTTGAAGAATCATATCTTGAAATCTACTAGACATCCATAGATGCCATACCTGCCCGAAGAGACAACAATAACCAAGAAGAAGAATAATAGGAGAAGGAGAAAGAACAAAGCCAGGCAGCCATAAGAGAATTAGTCAACATGATCAACACACTCCGATCAGAGTACAACCACCTCCTTGCTTCACCATTCCTTGCTAAGAAGGATGATCCAGGCATACCCACGATCGAATGTACCCATGGACAAAGAATATTCCTCAAGACCTTCTACGACATTGGGTCAGGTATCAACATAATGTCCAAGGTAACATATAAATACTTATTTGGTGATGAACCTTTGTTCCCTACATATATGCAATTGTAGATGGTGGACCAATCAATCCAATTTCCGGAAGGAATAGCAAAAGATCTCATGGTAAGGATACATGATCTCTATGCCCTTGATGACTTCATGGTTCTAGACATGGGAGAAGAAGAAGACGATACACCCATCATCCTTGGAAGACCGTTCCTCAACACTACCAATGCAATCATCTATGTTGGATCTAGACAAGTCCACTTCCAATTCCCTATAGAAAAGGTACACTATTATTTCAATAGTTATACCACTTATGAGCAGTGAAATAAGTCCCACTCTAGGAGGAGACGTCGATCATCCCAAAACCAAAAGAATCAATCCCCAAAGAAAAGTTAGGAGGAAGGTGAGGAACCTGAAGAAGTTGTAAAAGATGAGCTTGCTCCGCCAAAGTCAAGTCCACAGACCAAGCAGGTATGGAAAGAAAAGGTAACGTCACCACCAGAGTAACAAGAGGTGCAACCATCAGAGTCTCCATCCCTGGGACTGACTAATGCACCCAAGGAATAAACAAGATAGGAAAAGAGTCCTGTTTGGAGGACTTAAAAATCCGAACCCTGGCCATGAGGTAACATCGTTAGTTATCCATATTTACTTTCTAGTATTGCATTAGTTACTTTTCACTTTAGCATATTTACTTTTCTGCATTAGCATTTCATTTAGAAAAAAAAAGATAAAAAGTTTAATTACTACATTACATCATTGCATCATAAAGTTTAAAGCCCCATGTGGAAATTTTCTCAGTGTGTAAACACCCATGGGAAGATTCACTATGGTGGCATAAAATAATAATAATAATAATATATATCATGCATGCATATTTTCTTTCTGCATTATATAAATAAGAAAATCCAAAAATATTAAATAGACATCCTGCTATAACATTGTCGATTAGGAAATATGTCTAAACCTCCAAGGACAACAAATCTCTGAATAGCTGACCGCTAACCCTTATCCTAATCTGTGCCACAAGTTTTGGTGTTCTTGTTGGAGTATTTTGCAAGATGATCAAGAGTAAAGCCATCCATCTAAAGTACATTTTCCTGAACTGTCACTATATTCGCTGCGTGAGGAACACAACTTCTGGACGTAATAGAAAGACTTTTGCTGGTAGACTCACTCTAAGATAGTCCATGACAATATCCAACATGGGGGAGGAGCATCCCCCATGTATCTAGATAAGTATTTCTTTCCCTTTTGGTTTTTCTATTTTCAACTTTGCTTCATATTTGCTAAAGTAATAAAAGATGCATAATAAACTAAAACAAAATAAAAATTTATCTTAGCTATATAATAGTAAGGTGTGATCTTAAAAATAAAAGAAAAATAAAAAATGTGTCTAGTTTGATTTTTTAAGAGCTAAATAAATAAATAAACTCTGAGGATTATCTCTTGCAATAGAAATGATGAATAGTTGCTCTATCATAATTCCTTTCAAGTACCTAGTTTTAAGCCATGAATTCTCTTGAGTTTTGGATACGACTAATTTGATATAAGAATTTACTCTGAACTTGAAACTCGTGGGTAGCATATGCTTGATCTAAGTCTAGGTAATTGACGGATATGATATGAGAAGGTTTGAGGTGCTGTTTATCATTGTTCTTAGTGATACTAAAATTCCGGAGATTTATCTTTTAAAAACATAATAATCCTACTTGATGAGCTCCTGTATGACAAAACTTGAATTCCTACCAGAGCCATATATGATATTTGGATTAGGAAAACTTCCACTTATATGCTGCTTGTTTTGCATTGATTTTAGTCAAGCTTTGTTGATCCTTATGAGAGGTTTGTCATGCCCTTAAAATCAAGATCACGTACACACTAGCCAAATATGCACTACTAATATACTAGGGGTAGGTGCAACAATATGCCATTCTATCTAGATCCACCCAAAAAGATTTTACTCCTACACTGGGGGTAAACACAAAAAATATTCTTCATTGGATATCCACCGAATAAATGCTTCAAGTTCTTGTTGATATCTCTCAAAAGTTTTGCTACAGAAAAGAGGCAGGGGCTATGCAAAAGTTATTGATAAAAAAGAGAAAGATGAGAAAAATGGACAAGTGTCTGATATATTTAAAACAATTGGTACTTAGATGCCCACCCAAAAAGAAAGAAAGATGAATAAAATAGCTCATGTTTTCTAGGCAAAGTTGTTTCAAAGTTTCAAGAGAGAGATATGTTTTCAAGGAGCATAGTAGAATTAGGTTAGCCACCAAATATATCCACCATACATCCATACACATGCACATCTTGATTTGATTGTATGACTCAACTCTCTTTAGATCCAAGGTTTGACTTTACAATATATGTATTGCAATTATGCTCTTTCATGCTTTTTCCACTCCTATCAGCTCCACATAAGCCTTAGTTGTAGGAAGAGAGAAAGGCATAACACCACAATTGCCTTGGTAAGGATCCACAAATACCACATATTTTGAGACACTTGAGAGTGTCATACAAAGGAAGCTCTGAGTTTTATTTTGAAAATCTATAAAAACTCTAGAATAATTGTCGAGCAAAGAACTTGAGACAAAGTGCTTGACTTGATTGTTATGTCTTTCAATTGCTCAAGACCCAAGAGAAGGCTGAGAAGCCCCATGGTTGAAGGTAATATGGGTAAGTTTGAAATTCAGATCAGTCTATTCTAATCCAGAGGAGAATTCTTGTTTGAATGCATGTGTTCTTTTGAGAAGTGAAAGCATCATAGCAACTCCTAATCCATTTACTGAGTTTAGCTTTGCTATGGGACTAGCAAAGGTTAAGCTTGAGGGAATTTGTTGACTGTAGTTAACAACCATTATAAATCATCAATATAATATGTAGAAGGGCATAAATATAATCACCAATGAAGGTTTAGGGGTTTAAACTAACAAATTCCATGAGTTTTGGTGAATCTATATTTTCTGTAGGGTTTATCTAGAAAACCGTCAAGGTGGACCTACATGTCAGATTTAATTGTGCTTATCCACTGCGAAACAGACACCAGAAGGTTCTAGAATACTCGGGAGGACTCCACAACAAAGCGGATGGTGAGACGCCACTAGGTGATGTCGGTCGGCCCACCATAAGCCGCCTAGCCCCTAGGGCTCTTCTATCAGCCCCATGTTGTTATGTCAGTTCTCCACCACCTCCTAGGTTGCATCTACACCATCCTTTTAAGTTGGTTTGATCCAAGGCCTCACGTTGGACGCTCTAGCCCATATATATCAGCCCCTGCCCCCTAAGTAGGCATAAGTCATTTGAGAAGATAGAAACCCAAATCATCCTTAGAGCTCCACCATATTCTAGGGCATAGCTAGTTAGGCTAGGTCTAGAGGGAGGCAAGCAGGCTTCGCTTGGATTCCTGATCTTGTCAAGAGCTAGTTTGGTATAATTTTTGTACCCCTCTCTCTTTTGTATCTCCATTACATTTATATGCTGGTTACAATTGTTATGACAATATCAGTATTCATCTTGTTTATGTTCTTTGTTATAATGTTCATGGTCTACTTTAATTATATGCTTAGTATAGTTGGATTATTATTATGTTCATGCATAAGTTCGTATAGTGCTCACTCTAAGGATCCATGGTTAGGTGGTCGACATTGTGTAAGCGTTGTGCTTATACGTTGTTTACCTGCGGATACACCCTATATTTTATGTTCAACCCTAGTGTAGGAGTAAAACAATTTTGGCTAGATCTAGATGGAAGGTATGTTTTTGTGCCTACCCACAGTGTAGGAGTAGTGCATATGTGGGTGGTGTGTACATTATCTTGATTTTAAGAGCATGACAAACCTCTCATAAGGATCAACAAAGCTTGACTAAACTCAATGCAATACAAGCACCATATATGAGTGGAAGTCTTCCTAGCATAAATAATATGTTTGGCTCTGGTAGGAATTTAAGCTTTGTCATACAGGAACCCATCATGTAGCATTTTATGTTTTTTCGAAAGAAATCTCTAGAATTTTACTATCACTTGGAACAACATAAATAGCAGCATAGACCTTCTCATATCATATCCATCAATTATCTAGACTTTAAGCATATGCTACCCACGAGTTTCAAGTTCAGAGTAAATTTTTGTATCAAACAATCCTATCCAAAACTCAGGAGAATTCAAGGCTAAAACCTAGGTACTTGAAAGGAATTACAACAGATCAACTATTCATCACTTCCATTCAAGAGATCATAGAGAGTTCAGCATTTTATTTTATTTAGCTCTTAAAAATAGAAACTAAAGCAAACTTTATATAGTTTTCATTTTCTTTTCATTCTTTTTTTTAGATCACATATTAGTAATATATAAAAGGTAAAGATAAATTTTTATTTTGTTTTTAGTTATGCATCTTTTTTTAGAGCAAATAAACAAACTAAAAAATAATAAAATACTAAGAAAAAAGAAATACTTACCTAGATACATGGGGAATGCCCTTCCCCCAAGCTAGATGTAATGTGGTGGCTAGATGTTGAGGTTTTGGAAAAGTAGTCCAAGTTCTGGTTCTGTTGCTATTGGTTTTGTTGGATGCCGGTGATTGCATCCCCATGTTTGCCTATCATTGTGAGTGTTCATGAAGTGTACCATGTATGGCAGCATTCTGCTCCTCGATGGTGGTTAGGTGGTTGTCGAAGCAGTGGTGGTCCATCTGTTGGTCATGATAGCCCTTGCCAGAGAAAGACATGCATCCTCCATGATGACCACTTGAGACTTGTTCATAATGCTACTGCTGGTAGTTGTTGAAATTTTCATAGCGCCATTGCTCGCTTGGAGCTTGCTGCTAGGAGCCTTTAGACTAGAGAGGTGATGGTTGTTCCCAACCAGCAAATTTAGGCTGGTACCCATGGGAAGATCCTAGTTGGTCCTATCCCGATAACTAGTGTAAGTTGGTCCTTCAGGAATTGGGTCAGCACCATGGTATCGAAGCTATGGTTCATGAGTTAGTCTTGTAGAAGAACTTCTACGAGGTGCTGCCTCCCTAACCTATAGATTAACAATGAAAGAATTCATAGCATATAAACTGAGATCCCGGTTAGGTAGCGAAAACTTAGTTATATACCCAAGATACATCATGACAAGCTATCCATCATTTCTCTTTTTTAGCATATGGGCTTGACAGAAATGTTCGAAGTCAATGTACCAGCACTCCGTATTAATATAAGAAAGTGAAGCATTGTCCATCAGGCCCAAATTTCATGCAATCCAAGTGACCAAAGAGGTGCACTCAACATCACTCGTGAGAGAAAACACTTCCAACCAATAGCGCATCATGAATTTGATGGGAAATTTTTTTCTCCTTTTGACCAAGGCATACAATAACTTAAGATCATCTATTCTTACTGTACAAAAATCTAGCCTAGGGAACAAGGTGAAACCTAGCCACTTATGCATGGACCGTAATGTGGGGTGATGGACATCATTGGTACCAGGACGGTAAATTTTTGTTTTTCCAGAAATTTCTCTCCAAAATTTTAACTTATCAAAATCTTGTAGATCAATGTGAATTGAATCCTAGGAGCAAACTTAAGTCCTTCTAGAGAGTGGAAAATTCTTTCCTGAAGAGTCTAAATTTGACTCTGGTATCAGTGATTTGTAGAGTGCATAAGAATTCTAATGTTAAATGTTTAGACCTTTGCTCAACAACATTCCAAACACCTTCCCATCCAATAGCTCTAAAAATGAAACCAAATTCAACATCCATACCTATTGCTTGGAGAAGGTTGGGATCATATGTAGTAGTGTGCACAAACCTTCTAGTCTTCAACTTCCTAAAAGCGTTCTTCTCCTGCTTGTTTCACCAGGATGTTGGTTGCGAAGGAAGATGACTGTGGCGGAACTCCTACTCAGGGAACGTCGACTTGCATGTTGGCGCTCGCTCTAGAAGAAGTGCTTCTCATAGAGTGGGATGATCCTATGCGGGTGAGCTTGCTTATTAGCTTGTTCATCTTCCTACAAAAATAAAAAAACAACAAAAACACGTGGAACGGGTCAGGAAATAAAATAGTTAGCGGTCAATCATCTAGGAGTTAGATGTTTGAGGGTTAGTCATTCTTATTAACGATAATTTTCTCTATGAAGAATTTCAGCATAACTTCTACCCTGAATATTTTTATGTTTTCCTCATTTCAGTAGCACTTCTACTAAGTGAACTACTAAACTCGAAATTGGAATTTGAAATTTCAAATTTAGAGGCTGGTTTGTACTTGTGCTTAAGGACGAGAGCATCTAGGAGAGTGGCCTTTTATAGGCGACGCAGCAATAGGCCGGCTAGCCAAGTGGTGCGCTAGCTAGTACCCCATGGGCCCACTCAACTTGATCTTCCATTAGGTGATGTGTTGCTTCCAAAGTAAGCAATCCTTGGTGCTCATCGGTGTAGAAACACCCAAAAATGGCTGGTGGAGAGTGATGGAGGTGGTTCCTAGGTGTCTATGTGTCTGTATGCCTATATTTCTACCATATACACATGTATATGTAGTATGCAGAAAAATGTTTTATGATGTAATAAAATATTACTAGATGCATGTATGATATTTTTATACCACCATAGTAAATCTTTCTCATAGGTTTTTACACACCGTAAAAAATTATTCACATGGGGCTTAAACTTTTTGTAATGCAGTTATGAAATTTTTATTTTTATTTTCTAATGCAAGTGTTAAAAAGTAAAAATGCCAAAGAGTGTAAATATGGATAATTACCGATTTTAACTCCCGGTGAGGGTTTGGAGTTTTGAGTCCACCGAACCAGACTTCTCCGATCGTGTTTATTCCTCGGGTGTATTAATCAGTCTCAGAGATGGAGACCTTGGTTGTATTTGCTTCTCTTGCCAATCCAATTTAGAGCATCGTTCCGGTCTTGGCTTGAAGGCGAATCACTCTTCCTTCCCATTAATGTGGAATCGGATTTCTCTAGCTCCGACATCAATGTGTGCATTTGTAGTGCTCAAGAAGGGTCTTTGAAGTATGAGGGGTGTCTTCATGTTTTCCTGCATGTCAAGTACTACAAAATCGACTGGCACAAAGAAGTTTCTTTTTTTACCAGAATATTTTTGGTGATTCCTATAGGGTAGCGAACCGATTGGTTGGCTAGGTTGTAGGCACATCGATGTTGGTGTTAGTGTTGAGTAGTTGAGCTTGTTAAAGACCATCTTGGGCATGACACTAATGCTAGCTCCATGGTCACATAGTGCATGCTCAAAATTCTAGTTTCTGATCAAACAGTCAATAGTGGGGCATCCTGGATCCTTCTTCTTTATAGGCGATGTGTTCAGGATGGCCGCACTACACTCCTCTATTAACTTAATTACCTTAGTGGTGGACAGTGGTCTCTTGTTGTTCATAATGTCTCTGAGTTACTTCGCATAGGTTGGTGCATCTAACAGAGGGATATTGATATATAACTTTTGAATTACCTCTACCAACTTACGAAACTGCTCATCCATTTTGGCTTTTTGATTTCTAAGTGGAAATGGTAGGATGTTGGTGTCATGATAATCTTGCATCATCTCCTGTGCTTGTGGTCCAAATTATTCATCCATTTTGGCTTTTTGATTTCTTCTTCTCGTTGTACTACTGCTGGTGTCTTACCTTTCCTTGTCGGATATGGAGGATCACGGGTAGACTTGCCACCACTTGTGGTTATAGCGTTGACCTTTTCAAGGTTAGTGGCAAAAGGCAAAGTAGTGGCCAACTAAATTAATTGTAATTCTATCTTTTTATAGCTAAGTTGGTCTTTAATAGAAGAAGAAAAACTCTCCATTTTAGTATTTATGTTTTCTAAAACCTTATCATTAGAAGCAAGATTTTTGGAAATATTGTCATTAATCTTGGCCTATTCTAAGATCAAATCTCTTAAGGATGGTTTTTTAGAATTAGAAGAATTTCCTAGGTACTTACCTAGGTAATTTGATCATTGTTGTTGTTGCCCCCATCCTTGTCTTTATTGTTGTGGACCAGGATTAACAATGCTTGCATCCTCTTGCAATTCAGGGAAATCAATCCACAAATATTCTCCACATATGTTTTGGGCATTATAAGCATTTTGAATGGTCTGACAATCTTTCTTATAATTGGCTCAATGTTCGAGCCAATTCAACAGTATGCCCATCTTGGTTGATAGTGCACACACTTCTTCTGGTACTTCTCTGCCCTTATTGCATGTTTGAATACTGCGTTGAGACCAGCCTTGATTAGAGGCTATCTTTTCCATGAGAGTTTTAGCTTTTCCAACGGTGGGTGACATAACTGATCCTCCAGCTATTGTGTGAAGTTGTTCACAAGCTTTTTGAGTTAATCCATGGTAGAAGCCTTGCATGAGCAACCAATCTTCCATTCCATGATGAGAATAATCTAAAATATAATCTTGGAAATGTTCCCATGCCTCTAGAATGGTTCTCCTTTTTGTTTGCTGGAAGATGGAAATTTTTCGTCTTAAGGCATTGGTCTTGCCTATAGGAAAGACTTTGCTAGAAAGGCCTTCGAACATCTTCCCATGTGTTGATGTCATCTTTGTTGGTGTAGAACCACTTCTTTACCCTTCCCACTAGTGAGAATGGAAATATGTGGAGTAGTATGATGTCTTGAGCAACGTCCTTGATGACGATTGTGCTGCTAATCTCTAGGAAATTCTAGAGATGAACACTAGCATCTTCATGTGCCTTTCCACTGAATTGGGTAGCTTGCACCATGTTGTTGAGGCTTGACTTGAGCTCAAACTCAAGGTTATTGGTTTTGAGTGTTGGTCCAGTGAGGATGTTTTCAGTGCTTGGAGCAGAGAACTCACGCAGAGCCTTGTCAGCCATAACTTCAGAAATTAGTGTTGAGCTACCTCTTGATCGGTTTGATTGTGATTGATGGAATCTGTTGGTGAATCAAGACCAATCCTATAATACACTATATAAGATATGAACACAAACAAACAAGGGTAAGCCTGCTAAAGCAGAGGTGCATAGTTATGATTTCATCTACAAGTATCATTTTGATCAATTCTCTTTTAGCCTTGTGCCCCTCCTCGGCAATGACGCCAGAAATGCTTGTTTTATATTTCTTAACATCGCTCTTACTAAGTTGTCATCCCTAGCAATGATGCTAGGAATGTTTGTTGGTAATTATTAATGACACTTGTATATTCAGGAAAGATTATATATGTTGAAGTAATCTACAAGCGCATAGATAATATACCATTGTAGCATTTCACCCGGGAGTATACTAGGTATCGTTATTTAAATTTTACCATAGGGAGGATTGGTGACTAGAGATATTAACAAACATGAATACACATGATAAGATCATTAACTAGACATTTGCTTTAATAGGGGTAATCCATAGATAGAAATAGATACTCATAAATGTAGTATGTCTAGGTAGGAGATTAGTTAAGAGAAAAGATTCCTAAGTCATTTCTTATTTACTATCTTTTGTACACCCTAGTATATATACTTTCATCTATAGCATAATTAACTCTGCATCTAGGCATAAGGAATATTACAAAGAAAGATCAAGAACAAAGCTTGATTCCCTTCACAATCAGGTCCTACTTGTCCTACAAACGGGGAGTGGACTACAAAGGACTCAATGAGAGTGTCACACTCGCGGTCTACCACATGGCCTAGGATGTAGGGTGCATCCGCTAGTAAACAATATTTAAGCACCACACTTACATAATGTCGACCACTTAACTCACTTGATTATTGAGCTAAGCGCTTTGTGAACTTATGCATAAATTCATTATCAGTCATGACTATATCAAGCATACTACTAGAGTAAACTAGGAACATAATAAATAGAAACATAGTATTGAAATAGCACAAAGTCATGAAATATAGAGGATACAATGGCTATACCTGCCTCCAGATAATGAATCCAGAATCCTAAGCAGTAGCCCAACTCTGCTTGAATCTTGCTAGCTAGCCTATACTAGAACTTTGAGGAATTGGAGATCTATTCTATTCTCTCTGGAAACCCTAGCTTTTGATCTGATGATAGATGTCTCTAGGGGGTAGGGGCTGATATATAGGGGGTAGCATCAATCATGGACCCTTGGATCAAACCGACTTAAAAGAATGGTGTAGATGTGATCTTCTAGGTAGTGGAGAACTGACATAGCAAGGAGATGCTGACATGTGGGCACCCTTGGCTGGCTGGCATGTAGGTGTGGCTAGTCAGCCCCACCTGGCATCCTCTCTAGGTTTGCTTCTGGCCTTCTAGTGCCTTCTAGATTATTTTGGATAATTATGATTAATTCTGACAATTGGGCCCACCTTGATAGATTTCTAAATAAACCCTGCTAAAAACAAAATTTACCAAAACTTGTTGAATTTGTCAGTTTAAACCCCTAAACCTATCTTGGTGATCATTTTCATGTATTTATGCAGGTTATATTGATGGTTTATGATGGTTGATAACTATCATCAACAAGTAATTGCAAGATTGTGCAGCTAGATAGATACTTTTTCCCTTACTTTGGTTTGGCTCAAACTTCCTAGAGGTTTCCAATAGATTTTGAAAGGAGAACTTGCCTAAGTTCCTCAGAAAAGTCATACCTCGCTGTGACAAGGTTGGCTGACTCCATGTTCCTTCAGGTTTGCCAGGAATTCTATCTTTTTCATAGGATGGTATGGTAGCATCTATTTGAGCTAATTGGGTTTGTATCATCTTATTAAAACTAAGTTGATTCTTTAAGGCAGAAGAAAACTCATCAAATTTAGCATTTATATTTTCTAACATCTTGTCATGAGCATGTAACTTTTTTATTAATGCCATCAGTCATTCTACTTTGACTATAAACAAGATCTTTAAGGAAGGCATAACTATTATTACCTTGATTACGCAGACATTGAGAAGAGTAATAATTGTTACCTCCTTAGTTGTTGGAGCGTTGATTCTATCCTTGATATTGTTGTGGACAAAACCCATTGTCGGTGTTGATGAAGTTGAGAACTTCTTGGGTCTCGAGGCAGGCATTTCCTGAATGTCCAACATATCCACAAACTTTGCAAGTCATGTGGGAATCCATGGTTTTGAGTGTCTCTTGGGCACTAATCTTCTCATAATTTTCTACTCGCTCTGTGAGCAGATTCATCTTAGCTACAAGCATGTCAACTTGTTTAATTGAATGCATACCTCGTTTATAGGGTTGGAGTCAATCGTTGCTCCATCCTTGGTTGGAGACTGTCTTCTCGATCAGTGTCTTTGCATCTGCAGCACTTTGTGAAAAGAATGCTTCACCAGTAGCAGTATCTAAATGGCTCCTATCTAACGACACTAACCAATGGTAGAAGTTATGGATCAAAAGGTAGTCTTCCATGCAATTGTTGATGGCTCTTAACACCTTCTTTTGCCATCAACATAAAGTGCTAAATTGTATAAAATTAATAAAAAATCAACAATGTATGTTTAGATTTCACTTGGTTCCACTTGTACTTGGAAAATTATGCTTGTGGGGACAAAATAGATGAAATATAGTAAGAAGAAGGCAACTAGAAGCATCCCATGTGGCTAGGATGGCCATGGGCCACCAGAGCTAGTCGCTTGACGCCATGTGGCATCGCTCGACATTTGGTGGCACCACTTTGGCCCCTGCCACGTCAGTGATCCATGGGACGACCCCTAGGAGCGTTGTGGCAGTTGATTCAAACCGGTTCACATGAATGGACAAGATATGAATCACATGGATCATGAGTCCACCTGTCATCCACTCAGAGGCCTCAACTGCCATCCAAACCACCTTTTGAACTGCCATAGTCCAAGAAACCACAATACAACCACCTTTGGGATCAAATCCATGCCGTAGGAGGTCAAGGCGGTGGATCACACGGTCGACCAATGCCCCTCACCATCGCCTAATGGCCAACATACCTCCATCGACCTCATTGACGTCTACAAATACCCCCAACTCACCCACTACTACAAATAGGGGTCTTGAGCTCGGTTGTAAGCAACCAAGTATAGAAGAATCAAGAGAAGAGTGAAGTTTAGTTTAGGATAGCCATTTCTATAGAGTAGAAAGATAGAGAAGAGGAGAGGAGAAGCTTGAGGAGGATCCGGGCTTGTCGACAACCTCTTCTTCTTGTATCTCTGTGCTTCTTCTGTGGTAATTTTGTTCCCATACTTAATATAAGTTCTGTTATATTTTAGTTATTTACTAGTTACACTACTTGGTTAGAGTGCTCTAGTCTTATTTCATCAGGATCAGGATCGGAGTAGTAAAGGCATAGATAAAGTGAGGTGCTTAGATTGTGGTAGTTGGCAGGTGGTGATAGCCCTGTCCTTCCTCTATATTTCACCACGTAGGGTCTAGTTATTAAAACATAGAGCTCGCTATGCTATGTGCCTAATAGCGTAGTAGCCCACTGCCGACAAGACGAGGAGGTAGCAGCCAGCACACAGCCCATAGGCGCGTCCCCATGCCAGGCAAAAGGTTTTCAACGCAGTAGCTGGGCTCGTGTTGCTACCTGTTTCCTTTGCCAGAGCAGCTCTAGCCCATGATGGCGGTGCAGACGGATCAGCTCGATCGCTGGAAGTCATGCTTGCCAGGCATCTCCTCCAAGTGTAGTGGCTACCTTTTGATTCTTGGATGCTCATGTCCCTCCCTTCCTTCCTCTAGCTAAAGCTCCTAGTCCCAGCCAACAGTTGTCTTGAATCTTCAGCTCCATGCATGCCTCATAACCTGTTATTATTGGCTAATCCCTTGGGTGAGGTTAGGGCAAGTATGCTCCAAGTAAACATCTTTGATATATCACTTCTTAATTTAGTATTGTTTTAGACATTCCCATAGTAGTTAAGTCCTTTTCATCTTCATGACCTGTAGATATTTCTAAGTCTAGATTTCTATGAGTTCACATTCCCCGTGGATTCGATACCCTGAGAATACTCTTAGGTGAAAGCTACTCTGACAGCCTAGTGCTCATGGTTAACTCTATGTGCCACCTCAAGTGTCAACAAGTTTTCTGGCGCCATTGACAATGAATGATAGTTCATCTTTTTGAATCTAGAATTAGAATTTGTATCATCATCCTTATTTTAGTCTATCATGAACAATGTATCTGTGTTCCAATTCGCTACTCCTAGAAGCATGCGATTAGAACCACCTTCATCAACTCAACCAACTTTTGCCTATAGTTATGAGTTATGTCCTGGCTTCATAACTAAGGTTCAGGAGCATATCTTTTCTAGGGATGAGAGAGAAAACCCGTACGCTCATCTACAAGAATTCAAGCAAGTGTGCTCATGCTTGCATATTTCAGTCATGTCACAGGAGACCCTTAAGTGGAAACTATTTTCGTTCTCTTTGACGGGCATAGCCAAACTATGGTACACTTCAAATGTAGAGAGTGCATAAGGAGAATGGAAAGTTTTGCAAGCCAAGTTTAGCATAGTCTTCTTTCCTATCTCCTACATAGTTCAACTCCTTCTCGAGGTTCTCCATTTTAAACAAAAGGGAAAATAAACCCTAGGCCCGTTTTACTGATCTGATAGATTTAGTGCCCGACCTAGCCATTCCTGATCCTATGCTTTTACAACATTTGTGTCTAGGCCTAAATAAAGAAGCTGCACATTATCTTGATATCACTTTAGGTGAATCATTTCTTCATATGACTTCCTAAGGTGGGAAAGATGTCCTTAATAAAATTTTAGAGAACACTCCTTATACCGCTATCCATGATGAATTTCCTAAAGAAGTAGAAGCACTAGAGGCTAAGCCACCAAACTCCATTCTAGTTGAGCCTTCTAGTTGCCCTCCTAAACCAATCTCTAAATTCCTATAGGAAGAAGAAGATCCTCCTTTAGAATTCTCTTTTGAAATTGAAGATCATTTGTTTGAAGATTTTGGGAATGCAGAAAAACTATCCCCTTCAAGCAAAACCATGTTCAAAACAACCTTTTGATCCTCCTGATGGGGCATTATGCTGAAGAAATCTACAAGAACTCTCTGCTGTCATGAGTCATGAATGGAAAATGGAAGCTGAGATAGCAGAAAATGTTCTTCGCACTGACAACACACCCGATGTGGTGTATTATCAAATTGGTGGGAGAGATACATCAGCCTTTTATGACCCCAGTGTTGATTTGAACATGATTTCTAGTTCTTTCTTAGCTCAAAGTCTTCCTAATCTCCATCTCATTCCTACAAACCAATGCCTTAGAGACCCCGAAGGCAACATATTAGAAAGCTAGCGAATTGCCAAAATGGTTCCCACTTTCTTAGACGATGTAAAAGTTCTTCTAGACTTCTATCTCTTTGATGTTGCCACCTTCACCGTTCTCATAGGACAACCTTGGTCAAAACTTTTATCAAAAGGATCTACCAAAGGACAGTTGGATGTCTGGTTTGGTAAAAAGAAATTCTCTATGCCTGTTATTTGGGCAGTAAATGCTTTTGCCGAGCATCCTCCCAATCCCAATCCCCTTGAATAGGCAATGATGGCTACATTGCAAGAAGTAGCCCAGCCTAACCTTGAGGAGGTTGCCCAATTCTTTATAGAAGAAGAAGTAAAGACCGATGAACTTTTTCATCTAGATGAGTTAGAGAAGCCATCTCGACCTTTGATCGAGCTTAAGCCTCTCCCCTCTGGATTAAAATATGCCTTTCTTAACCATGACCCTAAGACTCCCATCATCATAAGTGATAACTTATCAAAAGAGGAAGTCTCTAGGCTCACCATGGTGTTAGAAAGGCATTGATCTATTTTTGAATACCAACTTCAAGATTTAAAAGGGATGCACTCATCGCATTCCTATTGATCCTGATTTAACCCCCTCTAGGGAGCCTCAACGATGGCTTAACAATGCAATGCATGAAGTCATAAAGAAAGAGGTTTTGAAACTTTTGCATGTAGGAATTATTTATCTAGTCCCTTAAAGTGAATGGGTATGTCCAGTGCAAGTAGTTCCTAAGAAAGGAGGAATGGTAGTCATTCAAAATGACAAGAACGAACTCATACCTCAATTGACTATCATGGGTTGGAGAATGTGTATAGATTATAGGAAACTAAATAAGGACACTAAGAAGGATCAGTTCCCTCTTCCTTTTTATATATGAGATGTTAAAGAGACTAGCCAATCATTCATTCTTTCGCTTTCTAGATGGATATTCGGGTTATCACCAAATTCCTATCCATCCCAAAGATCAAAGCAAAACCACTTTTACATGCCCGTACAGAACTTATGCATACAGGCGCATGTCATTTGGATTATGCAATGCCCCTGCATAGTTCCAATGTTGCATGTTGTCTATCTTTTCTAACATGATTGAACAAATCATTGAAGTTTTTATGGATGATTTCTCTGTTTATGGTAAGACATTCGATGATTGCCTAGAAAATCTAGATAAAATCCTTCAAAGATGTGAAGAAAAGCACTTTGAATTGGGAAAAGTGCCACTTCATGGTCTGAGAAGAATAGTTCTAGGTCATAGAGTGTCTGAACATGGTATAGATGTGGACAAAGCAAAGATCGATGTGATCGACCAACTTCCACCACCAACTAATGTGAAAGGAGTTAGAAGCTTCTTAGGCCATGCTGGTTTCTATAGAAGATTCATAAAGGATTTCTCTCAAATTGCTAGATCCTTGACTAGTTTGCTAGCAAAAGATATTCCTTTCAACATTGATGATGAATGTTTACAATCCTTCCACATTTTGAAAAAGGCTCTAGTTTTAGCTCAAATCATACAACCCTTGACTGGAATTTGCCATTTCAAATAATGTGTGATGCTAGTGATTTTGCTGTTGGTACTCTTCTTGGTCTAACTAACGAAAGAAAACATTATGCTATTTCTTATGCTAGTAAAACTCTAACAGGCCCACAACTCAATTAGCAACCACCGAAAAGAGCTTTTAGCTGTTTTTTGCAATAGACAAGTTTAGATCCTACTTAGTTGGAGCTAAGGTAATTGTTTATACCGATCATGCTGCCTTAAAATACCTCCGTGCTAAGAAAGATGCTAAACCCTATCTCATTCGATCGATTTTGTTGCTCCAAGAATTTGATTTAGAAATAAAAGATAAAAAGGGAGTAGATAATTCTATAGTAGATGATTTGTCACGCTTGCAATTCCATGATAATGAGGATCTTCCAATAAACAATTTTCTTCATGATGATACTCTACTAAAGGTTACACACACAAACCCTTGCTACACTAACATCATGAATTTCATAGTCACCGACTATGTCCCGCCAGGTGAAAATAGGAAGAAGTTGCTTTATCAAAGTAGAACTCACATATGGGATGACCCTTACCTCTATCGTGTCTTTGCTGATGGACTCCTTAGAAAATCCATCCCTTTAGAAGAAGCAACCAAAATCATAGAAAGACATCACTCCGCTGAATAAGGGGGACATTATGGAGCTTTTAGAACTCATGCCAAGATTTGGCAGAGTGGGTTCTTTTGGCCATCTATAAATGAGCACACAAAAGATTTTGTGAGACGATGTTCTCGATGCCAAAAGCATGGGAACATTAATACCAGAGATGCTATGCCTCTCACCAACAACATACAAGTAGAATTATTAGACGTTTGGGGTATAGATTTCATGGGACCTTTTCCAAAATCTTATGATTCAGAATATATGCTAGTGGTTGTAGATTATGTCTCGAAATGGGTAGAAGCCATGCCATGTCAAGCAGCAGATGCTAAGCATGCTAAAAATATGTTCCAAGAAACCATCTTTCCTCGCTTTGGAGTTCCTAGAATGGTCATTAGTGATGGAGGCCCTCATTTCATAGACAAAACCTTTAGACGCTATCTAACTGACCAAGGAATCTAGCATAACATAGCCATGCCCTATCATCCTCAAACTAGTGGATAGGCAGAGACCTCCAATAAACAAATTAAGAACATCCTACAAAAGACTATAGAGGAAATGGGGAAGGGCTAGAAACTTAAGTTACCGACAGCGCTATGGGCGTACCGGACTTCATACAAAACACCTATAGGAATGTCCCCCTATCAACTAGTGTACAAAAAGACCTATCATCTTCCTGTAGAACTAGGGTTCAAAGCTCATTGGGCCATTAAGAAATGGAGCATGGACTTAGAATTAGCAAGACAAAACTAAAAAATGTAGATATCCAAACTAGAAGAATGGAGAGAGAAATCTTTCCATAGTGCTAAGCTTATAAAGACAAGACTAGATGGTGGCATGATAAGAGAATCAAGAAGACGGAGTTCCGTCCTAGAGATAAGGTATTGCTTTTTAATTCAATGGTGCGGCTCTTTGGACATGGCAAGCTATGATGCAAATGGGATGGCCCATTCAAGGTCATCGCAACGTTATCACATGGAGCCGTCATGCTGGAAAGTGACAAAGGTAACCTTTTCAAAGTAAATGGTCAATGTTTAAAACTTTACTATGAACCCAAAATACAAGAATTAAAAGAGACATACATAATAGAGTTTATCTACTTCTAGTATACGATGAAGATTTGGCATGTTTTTTACCATCTAAGTGAGTCCAAAAGTCCCTATGTCATATACGGGCTATAAGACCCACTCTAGTGTAGCAAAAAGCGTTCTAAGGGCTCCAGGATCCCCAACATACAACGCAAGGCCAGGACATGGGCTTGGGTCACCTAGGCTTCATCGCCCGATAGCATGGGCCATCGCCTAATGCCTAGGTGCACCACCTCTGCCCCCCGCACCAAGTAAGGTTGATCCAAAGCATATCCAACAAAAAACATCATGATTATCTGAGATTCCAAACAATTTTGATGATTTGGAGCATGGGATAAGCATGGGAGGATCTATCTCACCCATCCTCCTCCCTATAAAAGCCACTAACCATCTCCTCCTTTTTCACAACAACGCATTCCATCTCTCCATGTTCCAAAAACCCTACAAAATCCTCCTTCATGGCTAGCAACTCGCCCACCAAGAATGTCCACCTGTCTTCTTCTCCTCTCAAAGCCACTTGCGCTCTCATTGACGAGATCAAAGCCGCCGACACCATAGAAGCAATGCCTCTCGCCTACGCTGCACCACTGAAGAGTTTTGTCATGCTTTTATAACCATGACCATATACACCATCCACCTTAGAGTCACTTCTACACTGGAAGCACTCTCACCATGCCACTATAAGTCTTACTCCTCTATTCAATATTCTTCTCTTCCAACAGGGGACATGGCTATTTGCATTAAAAAAAGAGAGAAAAAAGGATAGCCAGAGCAAAAATCTCATGAGCTACATTCAAAAAAAGAGAGAGAGAGAGAAAAGCAAGAAATAACGATGCTCCCTATAAGAAAAAGAGAAGAGATAAGGAGAAAAGACACTGTTCATTCCACTCTCCACCACATACATATCTTGGTTAGATTGCATGACATGACCCTCCTAGGATCCATTGTTTGACTTAGCAAAATAAGTGAGTCAATTATGCTTCTACTATCACCCATACCTATGAGCTCCACACATAAGCTTTAGGATAGAATATGGGCAAAAATCAATTTATGCCCAGGTGAGGAATAACTCCATACACCTTAAGTGACTAGAGAGTTTTCAAATGAGGAGGAACATGAATCATGTTTTCTTTGAAAAATCAACCAAAACCTCCAAGGTATGTTGAAAGGAGAAGATGTAACTACTTTGTTCACAGCTATTCCACTTCTCAGCCGCCCAAGGTTTGATTGTCGCACCCGGTTTTAAGAACAAAACCAGATACACACCATATGTGAGCCCAGAAAGTCAAATCTCACATATAGCTATAAATAAGGGTAATATCAAAAGACAATGCTTAATATATAACGTACTTAGTATAAAAGATATAACCTTAGATAACAAACAGTGGAAAGACAACTCCAATCTTCAGGTGAAGACTCCAATTCCACAGGGACAACTGACTGGTTGATCACAAGTCGAATTCCTCCAAACTCTAGCAATCTGGTACCCATCCGGGATTTTTTCCAAATATGTGAAAAATGAAGCAAGCGTAAGTATATGTCATACTCAACAAATATAACGTGGGGTTCATGAGGCTCAAAAGGCTGACATTGGTTTAACTGCGATTAGCTTTTAATGAGCCATGATTTTAAGCAGTTGAGTAGCATCAAACTTATCATAAGCCATATAAACACATGACCAGGTAAACATGAATAATGAATAGCATAAACAATAATCATTAGTGAGCATCTTTATCATCGGTATCATCAATGTTCATCATCTATTCCGTAAATGTTCCAAGGCCGCTCGTGACCGTGAGCATGGCTGATATACCAGTTTTATACTCTATAGAGGTTGTACACTTTCACTGTGAGTCATGATTTACCCTTTCGCCCAAGGTGATTAGCCTCTTGACCCACTACTAAGGAAGGTCAGCAGTGTTCACTATGAAGCCTTTTCAAAGGTTTGTCTAACAAGTTAGGGCCATTAGATTCACTCGGCAAACAGATATAGGAACCCCCCTATCAAATGGCACAATTCCATCACAACTAGACACATAAGAGTAGAGGTTGTCCTATACCTGATTCGGCAAGCCATTCTTACACCAATAAAGGTAACCTCTAACAAGCTAGAAAAAGGTCCTCATACTGAGCTAAAGCTAGAGCCATGTAGCCCTCATAGCTATACTATAAGTCCCGGATGATCACTTATAGATAAGTCCTTAGGGAGAGGAATCTAGAGCACCATAAAAATAGCCCAATGCTCTAGACCCCTGATTCCATGTTGCTAAAAACATCTTTTAGTGTTTATTGCATATTCCATTAGTCAAGTTACAAGATTATGGTTGTAATTGAGCACTAGCATCTAATACAAACTGACATGTGAGAACATCTAATCAAATTTGATATGTGTGTTTAGACTAAACATATTATAATTTAGAAACATAGTTATGTTAGCAACTAGTCATGTTAAAACTTATTTGCAAAAGAGCATTGTATATGATTATGTTGCGTTTATTTATAAAAACTAGTTGCATGCATATTAATCAAATTAATATTTAAGCATATATATAAGTCACTTAACATGAAAAACGATGAAACTAGCATGTAGATCACATTGATATGAATCTAACGCAATTGGAACGACTCAAAACAGACTCAAAACGAATATACGACGATGATATTACGAACTAGTGGTAATTTTGTAATTACCTTGTCTTCATCCTTTGGCCTCCCGTACAGCCACCACACGACCATGGCAACAACAACTGTGCAGGGGTGGGCTTGACTTGTTGCACGAAGGAGAGGATGGCCATGCTGGGCTGCATGGCAGCGACGACGATGGTGACGAACGACGAGAGAAGCAGGAGAAAAATCTAATTTACTATACGAGGGATTTCCCAAACTAGGGGCTCCCCTTATGGTAGTTTTGGTGTGCTTTGCCCAAGGGGTTGGTACATATTTATAGGGAGAAAAACTCCCCATATCTACATCAACTAGCAATATGGTACTAATTGATTTTGCACCCTCCACATTTACTAATGGGCCTAAATAATCATTAAAGCCTATTAGTAAATAGATGCATGGGCCTTTAGGATTTATTAGGATTATTGCACATTGGCTTTGACCATTGGGACAAATGAGAGATTTATTATTTTTAGAATTAACTAATTTCATGGATAAAATAATTCTAGAAAAGTCTAGAATTATTATTGAAGCCGCGAAAAATACTCCGATAGCTCTGAAAATTTGGGGAAAATTCCCAGAGACATTATGGAGCATGAAAAACCCAAATAAAGTATTTGGAGCCCATGATAAGATAATTTGGAGCATCTAAAAATTAAATTATGCTCACAAACAAGTAGGAACAAGTTCTAGAAAAAACTAGAAAAAATCCCAAGAAGTTTGTAGAGATTGATTGACAGATGAGCAACTAAAAGGAGTGATTTGTGTTACAAAGAAAACATTTTAGGAAGCTCCCAATGAAAACTTGAGCTGAGAAACAAAGAATTTGATTGTAGAAAAAGATAAAGGCGGGCCAAAGAAAGAAAATCGACCTACTAACGCGTTTTAAAGACTTTGCTCACTCTCAACACATAAAGAAATAACAAGCAAAACATCACATCATCCAAACACCCGTCAAAATTAGAAAACTTTGAAAATTCACATTTTTCCTATAACTAAATTTGCGCTAGCTCAAACTAAACTTAGTAAATTTTATTTAAATATTAAAATAATTCATTTTATTTAGTGTTTTCTATGCACAACCCAAAATCAGAAATTTTGGGGTGTGACAAACTACCCCACTTAACAAGAACCTCGTCCCAAGATTCGGAGAGACTAGGGAGAAAGATAAAGATCTTCAAACCTTCACACTTCCTTGGTTCGGGATTCATGAGATGAAGGAATAAACTTGCATGATAAAGTGGATTTGGGAGCTACATAGGATAGCAAGGAAGATAAAGGTCAACGATGCTTTGTAGAGGATGCTACCCCACTTAACATGAGTTTTGCTAAACTCTAAATATTCCATATGAAGATCATCGTGTTGGTGTAGTCTTCATGGCTTTCCTTTGGATCACAAAGATAGGAATGACAAACAAGCAACACACCAAACAAGACAAGCAAGCATCACAACATCGAAACTACACGTGCTTCTGTAACAATGGCGGGCATCCTAAGGAGTGGATTATGATGAAAGAACATCGCAAATTTGAATTAGGTGAGATTAGAAAACTTTAGTAAACCAAAGAAATAGAAATCAAGGAGATAAAAAGCAATAGCTCAAAGGAAGATACAAAGGAGAGAAGAAAATAGGACAAGGATAAGAAATAATCAATTGAACTTGTCAAGGAGATGACAAAGTAGTTTTGTAGCAAATTCTAAACGTTAGAACGACCAGTTTCTACTAGGCTTTTGTCCTATAGTCATCATTGCTCTCATACCACTTTATTGCACCTAGTTTTAAGAACAAAACCAGATACACACCATATGTGAGCCCAGGAAGTCAAGTCTCACATATAGCTACAAATAAGGGTAATATCAAAAGAAAATGCTCAATGTATAATGTACTTAGTATAAAAGATATAACCTTAGACAACAAACAGTGGAAAGACAACTCCGATCTTTAGGTGAAGGCTCCAATTCCACAGGGACAACTAACTGGTTGATCACAAGCCGAATTCCTCCAAACTCTAGCAATCTAGTACCCATCTAGGATTTCTTTTCCAAATATGTGAAAAATAAGGCAAGCATAAGTACATGTTGTACTCAACAAATATAACATGGGTTCATGAGGCTCAAAAGGCTGACACTAGTTTAACTATGATTAGCTTTTAATGAATCATGATTTTAAGCAATTGAGTTGCATGAAACTTATCATAAGCCCGTATAAACACATGATCAGATAAACATGAATAATGAATAGCATAAACAGTAATCCTTAGTGAACATCTTTATCATTGGTATCATTAGTGTTCATCATCTATATCGTAAATGTTACAAGGCCGCTCATGACCGTGAGCACGATTGATATACTAGTTTTACACTCTGTAGAGGTTGTACACTTTCACTATGAGTCATGATTTACCCTTTCGCTTGAGGTGATCAGCCTCTTGAGCCACTACCAATGAAGGTCGGTAGGGTTCACTATGAAGCCTTTCAAAAGTTCATCTAACAAGTTAGGGCCATTAGATTCACTCGACAAACAGATATAGGAACCCCCCTGTTGAATGGCACAATTCCATCACGGTTATACACATAAGAGTAGAGGCTGTCCTATACCTAATTTGGCAAGACATTCTTATGCCAATAAAGGTAACCTCTAACAAGCTAGAAAATGTCCTCATATTGAGCTAAAGCTAGAGCCATGTAGCTCTCACAGCTATACTGTAAGTCCTAGATGGTCACTTACAGATAAGTCCTTAGGGAGAGGAATCTAGAGCACCATAAAAATAGCCCAATTCTCTAGCCCCCTGATTCTATGTTGCTAAAAACATCTTTTAGTGTTTATTGCATATTCCATTAGTCAAGTTACAAGATCATGGTTGTAATTGAGCACTAGCATCATACTACCCAATGTAATACCCCATAGGTATCAAGGAACAAGGTACAAAGTACTAGGAAATCCTTAGTGGTAATCAAGGTAGACACATGTAGTATGAATTAAATGATTTAAGGTGTATAGGACAACAAGAAAGATCCCATGCTATACTTGCCGTAAACTTAGATCCTTCTTCTAGTCCAAACCTTCAATGGAACTCCTTCTTGATCAACATGTAAAGCTCACCAATTGGACATGATCATAAAGCACCACACAAGCATCCATGTAATCATACATGAAGCAAAACAATAGAACTAAATTAGAACTATAAACCAAACATATGAAACAGCAAGTAAAAAGGTTTTAAAGATGTTCTACACGTCGCTATGAACACACATACACGAAAAGCATGCTAATCGGAACTATGGTTGTAAAGAAATGACTACAGGGTTTTATATTATAAAAGAAAAGAGAAGACTATAAGCTTGATTTATGTTAATTAGGAAAAACTATGTGAGCAGTATTAATTTAGATTAAACAAATCATATTTATACTTAAAAACTGAGTTGAAGCTAATCATATTTTATTTATAAATATTTTGATATCATTTATGCCAATTCAACTTTAACTTGCAAATACAAACTAACATGTGAGAACATCTAATCAAATTTGATATGTGTGTTTAGACTAAACATATTATAATTTAGAAACATAGTTATGTTAGCAACTAGTCATGTTAAAACTTATTTGCAAAAGAGCATTGTATATAATTATGTTGCTTTTATTTATAAAAACTAGTTGCATGCATATTAATCAAATTAATATTTAAGCATATATATATAAGTCACTTGACATGAAAAATGACAACACTAGCATGTAGATCACATCAATACGAATCTAACACAATTGGAATGACTCGAAACTGACCTAAAACTAATATACGACGACGATATTATGAACTAGTGGTAATTTCGTAATTACCTTGTCTTCATCCTTTGGCCTCCCATACAGCCATCTCATGGCCATGACAACAACAGCTATGTAGGGGAGGGCTCAACTTGTTGCACGAAGGAGAGGATGGCCGGCCTGGGCAGCGTGGCGACGACGGTGAGAGAAGGAGCAAAAAAATCTAATTTACTACACGAGGGATTTCACAAACTAGGGGCTCCCCTTCTGGTAGTTTTGGTGTGCTTTACCAAAAGGGTTGGTACATATTTATATGGAGAAAAACTTCCCACATCTACATCAACTAGCAATATGGTACTAATTGATATTGCACCCTCCACATTTACTAATGGGCCTAAATAATCATTAAAGCATATTAGTAAATTAATGCATGGGCCTTTAGGATTTATTAGGATTATTGCACATGAGCTTTGAGCATTAGGAAAAATGAGGGATTTATTATTTTCAAAATTAATTAATTTCATGGATAAAATAATTCTAGAAAATTCTAGAATTATTATTTAAGCCACAAAAAATACTCCGATAGCTCTAAAAATTCAAGGAAAATTCCCATAGACATTATGGAACATGAAAAACCCAAATAAAGTATTTAGAGCCCATGATAAGATAATTTAGAGCATCTAAAAATTAAATTATGCTCACAGACAAGTAGGAACAAGTTCTAGAAAAAACTAGAAAAATTCCTGAGAAGTTTGTAGAGATTGATTAACGGACGAGGAACTAAAAGGAGTTATTTGCATTACAAAGAAAAGATTTTAGGAAGCTCCCAATGAAAACTTGAGCCGAGAAACAAAGAATTTGATTGTAGAAAAAGATAAAGACGTGTTGGAGAAGGAAAATTGACCTACTAACGCATTTTAAAGACTTTGCTCACTCTCAACACACAAAGAAGCAACCAACAAACATTACATCATCCAAATGCCCGTGAAAATTATAAAATTTTGAAAATTCACATTTTTCCTATAACTAAATTTGTGCTAGCTCAAACTAAACTTGGTAAATTTTATCCAAATATTAAAATAATTTATTTTATTTAGTGTTTTCTATGCACAACCCAAAATTAGAAATTTTGGGGTGTGACATTGATCTTAGCCACCGAAAAGATTATAGGTATGAGTATGAGATTTAGAGTAATTTTTATACCTGTCTGAATTCTCACATATGTCAATTCTCAAGTCACTCCACGCACTATACTTGGGATGACCAAAGGTTTAGTGTGGGGGAGCTTGTTGATGTCTCTTAACACCTTCTTTTGCAATCAACATATAGTGCTAAAATGTATAAAATCAATCAAAACTCCACAATTTATGTTTAGATTTCACTTGGTTCCACTTGTACTTGGAGAATTGTGCTTGTAGGGACAAAATAGGTGAAATATAGCATGAAGAAGGCAACTAGAGGCATCCCACATGGCAAGGACCACATCAGTGATGCGTGGGATGACCCCTAGGAGCATTGTTGCATGTTAATTCAAGTCGGTTCACATGAATGGACAAGATATGCATCACATGGATCATGGGTCCACCCTTTCATCCACTCAGAGGCTTCAAGTGCCATCCAAACTGCCTTCTAACCTCCATAGTCCAAGAAACTACCATACAACCATCACTGGGAGCTAATCCACACCATGGGAGGTCAAGGCGGTGGATCACACGGTCGGCTGACGCCCCTCACCATCGCCCAATGGCCAAGAAACCTCCATCAACCTCCTTGACATCTACAAATACCCTCCTCTCACCCACTAATATAAATAGGGGTCTTGAGCTTGGTTGTAAGCAAGCAAGTATAGAAGAATCAAGAGAAGTGTGAAGTTTAGTTTAGGATAGCCATTTCTCTAGAGTAGAAAGATAGAGAAGAGGAGAGGAGAAGCTTCAGGAGGAGCCGGGCTTGTCGACGACCTCTTTTTCTTGTATCTATGTGCTTCTTCTATGGTAATTATGTTCCCATATTTAATACAAGTTCTATTATATTTCATTTGTTTACTAGTTACACCACTTGGTTAGAGTGCTCTGGTCTTATTTCATTGGGATCCGGATTGGAGTAGTAAAGGCATAGATTAAGCAAGGTGCTTAGGCTATACTTTACTTGTGTTTATGGCTAGACCCCTAGATAGATTGTGGTAGTTGGTAGGTGGTGATAGCCTTGTCCTTCCTCTGTATTCCACCATGTAGGGTCTAGTTATTAAAACGTAGAGCTCATTGTGTTGTGTGCCTAATCAACCCCCTTGGGTGAGGTTAGGGCAAGTATGCTCCATAGTAAACATCTTTATAACACCCTAGTGTTAAGAATTGCATTTGGCATCTGCCTTTCATGAGCACAAGCATCATCCAAGGATTCATGAACATGAGCATATGAAATTTCACCTCATTCTTATACATTATCACATGAAATGTTGATTTTATATATATGCTTATGCTTGCAATCATGTATGACCAATGTATGAGATGGTTGTGAGGTCATGAAAACACCTTAGACACATCTAGGATGGTAAATGGAACAATGTTTATATTCATGACATAGACCAAATTTGCTTCTAAGTGTTGGTTTCATTTGAAATGCCATTTTCATGATACTAGTTTGACCAAAGTTGATAGTAGCTTAGAATGTTTGCATGGCTATGTTACCTAAATAAAAGTTGTAGTTCCTATCATGGGTAACAAACTTTATTTAAGGGTCATGAGCTAATTTAGTGTCTAACATGGTCAAATAGAGCTCACCATGGTCGTGCTCCACCGAGCAGTCTCGATCACGCCATTCTCTCGTTAGGGTTAGCCAAGGGTTAGGTCTAGGTCACACTGCTAGCCGTTGAGCCAATGCCAACACACCAGCACTGAAACACAGCTATGCACCACTGTGCTCATGCCGTCGGGTAGCCATGCATGCGGCCAAGCTTCGCCACCACTCCACCTTGACCTAATCCACGTTGTAGAGCTTCGCTAGGGTTTGTACATACGTAGCCGCGCTCGCCTAGCCATGCCGTCGCTGGGGATGGCCAGAGCACTATTGTGCATCACTGCCGAGCCACCATGGCTATTGGCGAGCTAGCTCTAGTGATCCTCCGAGCAAACCGAGGGTTCCTGTAGGTCTGGAAAAGAATGGGGAACACATTGGTGCGGACCTTGTCGCCGTAACCTCGCTGTCGGTGAGCTTTTCGCCGGTCAACCGCTGCCTTTGCCTCTGCCTCGCTAACAAGTGGGGTTAGGTTGACTATGGGACCCACGTGTCAACCACCGTGGGTGTATAGACCGGGTGCACATAGCTATAGCGATCAAAGTGGAAATTTAATTTTCTTTGTTTATTTTTTTCACAGATTTTGTTGCTAACTTGCAAAAATTATATCTGTAGCTAGGAGTATCCAAATGGGGTGAACCAAATTTTGTTAGATTCATCATAAAGTGTACTATTTGATAAAAATATGAAATCTCCTATTGAAGGTATTTTTCTGGGAGAATTAAATTGAGCAAGATAAGTGCTTTTAAAATAGTTTCTATCTTGTAAATTACATAACTTGAGCTAGGAAGGTGATAAAATTGTGATTCCAATTTTACTGGTCTTGTGTTGACATGCTCTAGCTAGGAAAAATACTAAAACTATAGTAGGCATAATTGAAATATGGTCTTCATATTTAATCCTAATTAATTGCTAGTTTCTAGTGAAATTAAGTGGGGTAGAAATACATAACATATGATTGTACAAATTTTTACACAGTATTCTCATGCTAGGAGAAAAGTAAGAAAAATATTAAATCTATTGTTTGACACTTTTCACTATGCTAAACTATTTTTGCTAATATAAGCATATGTAACGTGTCATTTTTGTAGAGGTAGTTGTACTTATCCAAATGGCATCAAATTTGTACAGTAGACTATTAGGGTCATGTGTAGCCTACTATAATTTACTCTATAAATACCCTTATTATCTAAGGAAATTAATAAATGAATACAAATAAATTAGTTATGCTTAACCATGATGTTTTCTATGGTGCTTGTGATTCATATGATCTGTTGATGTTATTAGTTAGGCTTAGAAGTAATTGTTTGTATTCAACTAGTTAATTATTGCTTTATAATTTAACTAGATGGCTGCATGTACAGTTTCTGTTGTGGTGATAATTTCATGATGATAATTACCTTTTCTGTGGAACTTGTTAATAACAAAGTTATAGATAACTTACTTATCTACATTGTGTTAAATTGTCATAGTCATAGACCTAATGGTTTAAGAATTATAGTTGTTCAAAGTCTGCTATTAGAAATGACTTGTTCTCTAGACAAATCTGAAAGATTGATTTTTTTTACCTAGATAGCTGCTGAATCACATTAAGATGATTAAAAGAAAGTTGTAGGCAATTTCATAAGATTTCCAGAAAGTCCACAACCAAATTATTTTGATGTGTATAACTCTAGTTATGATAGAAAGTGGCTTCTATCTTGCAGTCCAAAAAATTGCATAGGTGAGAATTTGTTTAATTACTAGAGAAGAGATATACACCTACTTAGTAAAAGAAAATGTAACTTGTTGTCAGCTTAATGCAATGCTGCTGAGAACCATTATAAGGAAGCATTCATCCCATCATATCACATTATACATGTCATTATATATGCATACATGTTATCTTATTCAATGCTCATGCATATAGGATCGTCCGAAGGGATAACTCTGTCGGAGTTCGAAGAAGAGTCGAAGGAACATAAGGAGGCACCTCAGGCCATAGCTCTAGAAGGAGAGGAGCAAACTATTGAAGACTTACCTAAGTGCCTAGACCGAAGGCCAACTTCTTTTCTCAAAGGCAAGCCCTAGAGCATTTTAAGCCTACCATGTTTTACAAAATATCACTTGAGTCCTTTATGTTTGATGCATTAGGTTATAAGAGTTGAATTGGAAACACTTGATGCATAGAACTACCTTGTCCAAATAAATATACCTTTAACCCTATGTAGGTCTAGGATCGAATATAAGCTTAGCCATGCTTAGACCGATAGAAGTCAGGTGATTTCCTATCACCTGCAAGATATAGGTGGAAACCGAAGCACGGTTGGCTATATTTGCTATCGTGGAACAAAACCATGGGGTTATGTAACTAGAGGCCGGATGGAGTCTATGTGTAGGTTGACCCATATGATTCCATCTGTGCCAATTAAGGACCATACCATTGTTGGCACTTTTGTCGAGATTGAATGCATGACTCTCACTTAGCTGGTCGGATAACTCATTTCGACCGTGAAGCCAAGTAGCTCAACTTAGGCCGAGCACCGTTCTATTAGAGTGTGCACTATGGATGATAATAAGGATGTGCAAGGAGCCAGACATGAGCCCAAGGGTAGGGTAGTCCTGATCATCTTGGTAGCTAGTTGTGTAGGGTTACGAGGATGCTACGCTAGCCAGAAAACAAAAATTTCGACCTCATAAACTAGGATCTACTGCTAGTTATAGATCACGGGATTACTTTTAGACGCGCAGGTGCAGCGGAAGTGACTCAATGTAGTCGAACGTGTCATAGCAGTGCCATGTAGTTGTGAGGTCATCCGTCCGTCCGTCCCCTTTGTGTGGTTCATCCTTGTGCTCTAGATGCATCACCTCCGAGGTATCCACACATATAGGGAGGAAGCATTGCACCTCTAGACTGCTAGGTCTGCGAGGAGCAGTAGGTGCGGGCGTAGGATGGGCGGCAGCGGCTGCCAAAAGGCATGGATTAATTTGCCCCATTGCCCCACCCCACATATTTATAGGCGTCCCTATTGAGCTCCCGAGTTGGAGGCCCATTAGTAACCCTAAGCCTTGTCTAATTCGGATCCAATCCAAACTAGGCTTCTAGCCCCTTAAGCGAGCGACCCTATGGGTTCACGCACACATAGACATGGCCTGAGTACTCCTACTCAGCCATTAGTTGATAGCGGCCTCTAGCAAGGCATGTCAACTCCTATGCATACGCAAAGATCATATCAGACGAACCACCACAAAACTACATACTTGTTATTCCCTTGCCACACGATATTTGGTCCAACTCATAGGTTAACACTTAACCCAAGCACGGCCATGCATTTCTTGATCTAATCATTAGAGTGATCCAGCGATATCTCTCTCATATATAGAGAGGGGCAAATTCCATCTTGAATGTCTATGTCTCAAAGTATGTTTCCCGACAAACCCAAAAACCACCTTTATAACTACCCTATTACGGAGTAGCGTTTGATAGTCCCTGAGTAGGTCATTTCACATCTTGAATACATACAACAATCTCAGGTCTAAGGACATAACATACATGATGTGAATAGAGATAATAACGACATCTCATGTTGGGTCAGTCCAGCCCCATGTCATACATGTGCCCACATTATTAGTTTGATATCTCCATGTCTATGACTTGTGAAACATAGTCATCAACTATTAATATGCTGATCCAATATTCATGTGTGTTCACACACAAACTCTGACTAGGGACAACATTAGAATAACCATTCAAGTAAAAGAGTTTCACAAACAATTCACATAATTGTTAATCGATACAGGTTGTCTTTAATGGAAATTCAATGAACTCATAATATATCATGGATACAAGGCAATATAATCATCTCTATGATTATCTCTAGGGCATACTCCTAACAATCTCCCACTTGCACTAGAGTTAATCTTGAAGATATCTAATACCCATAGCTCTTATGTGCGCCTCATGCCTAGGCTATGGAAGAGCCTTTGTCAAAGGATCTACAACATTCAAATCTGTGTGTATCTTGCACATCTTGATCTCATCTCGTCTAACGAACTCTTGAATGAGGTGAAATTTCCACAGTACATGTTTGCTCTTTTGGTGATTCCTTGGCTCCTTAGCCTGCGTAATTGCCCCATTGTTATCACAATGTAGATTCAATGGGTTGGATGCATTCGGAAACACACCAAGTTCAATGAGGAACCTCCTCATCCAAACACCTTCCTTCGTAGCTCCAGAAGCTGCAATGTACTCGGCCTCTATTGTAGAATTAGTCACCGTCTCCTGCTTGGAACTTTTCCAACTTACAGCACCACCATTTATTGTGAACACAAAACCTAATTGAGAATGTGAATCATCCGTGTTAGTTTGGAAGCTAGCATCGGTGTAACCATTTACAACGAGCTCCTCCTCACCTCCATAGATTAGGAACACATCTTTAGTCCTTCTCAAGTACTTAAGAATGTTTTTAACAAGTGTCCAGTGACTCTCTCCTGGATCAGCTTGGTACGTGCTCGCAACACTTAGAGCATATGAGACATCTGGGTGAGTACATATCATGGCGTACATGATGGAACCAACTGCCTGAGGCATATGGAACCTTACTCATGCGCTTCCGCTCATCAGCTGTCGAAGGACACTGTTTATCGCTAAAGCGCATACCATGTGACATAGGCAAGAACCCTTTCTTGGACTATTCCATGTTGAATCATTTCAACACCTTGTCAATGTACGTATCTTGGCTTAATCCTATAAGCCTCTTCAATCTATCTCTATAGATCTTGATGCCCAAAATATATGCTGCTTCTCCTAAATCCTTCATAGAAAAACTATTATTCAATGAAGTCTTTATGGATTGCAACATAGGAATGTCATTCCTAATCAATAATATGTCATCCACATACAAGATCAGAAATACAACAGTGCTCCCACTTTCCTTCTTGTAAACACAAGGTTCTTCTTCATTCTGATAGAAGCCAAACCCTTTGACCACTTCATCAAAATGAATGTTCCAACTCTGAGATGCTTGCTTTAACCCATAAATGGATTTCTGAAGCTTGCATATTTTTCCAGCATTGTTTGGATCAACAAAACCTTTGGGTAGTATCATATACACGTCCTCATCCAAATTTCCATTTAGAAAGGCTATTTTAACATCCATCTGCCATATCTCATAATCGAAATAAGCAGCTATTGCTAGAATGATCCGGATAGATTTAAGCATCGGTACCAGGCGAGAAAGTCTCATCGTAGTCAATTCCTTGAACTTGCCAAAAACCCTTTGCAATAAGTCGAGCTTTATAGATGTGAACGTTTCCATCCATATCCTTTTTCCTTTTATAGATCCATTTGCACTATATGGGTCTAACCCCATCAGGCGGGTCAACCAAGTTCCAAACTTGATTGTTTCCCATGGAATCTATCTCGGATCTCATGGCACTTTGCCATTTCTTCGGAATCTAGGTCCATCATTGCTTCCACATAAGTCACAGGTTCGTCATCCTCTAACAATAACAAATCCCCACGCAACTCATAGATTCTTGCTGACCTTTGTGGTTGTGGCGGTGTTTCTATTACCACGGGCATCTCAACTTGTTCTGCTACATTAGCATCACTCGTAGAGTCCTTCCCAACTGGCTCATCTTGAACTTCTTCAAGATACACCTTCTATCCACTTTTCTCTCTTTTGAGAAACTCTTTCTCTAAGAAAACATCATTCCGAGCAACAAACACTTTGCCCTCTGATCGGTTGTAGAAGTAATACCCTAAAGTTTCCTTCGGATATCCCACGAAAAAGCATTTGTCTGATTTGGGTGTTAGTTTATCTGACATAAGTCGTTTGACATAAACTTCACAACCCCAAATTTTCAGAAAAGACAAACTAGGACTCTTACCAGTCCACATCTCATGTGGTGTCTTAACTACTGACTTAGATGGTACCCTATTCAATGTGAAAGCAGTTGTTTCTAGAGCGTATCCCCAAAATGATAACGGTAGGTCTGACTGGCTCATCATAGACCAAACCATGTCCAACAAAGTCCGATTATGTCGCTCAGACATGCCATTTCTCTGAGGCATTCTAGGTGGCGTAAGCTGTGGAACAATTCCGCAACTCTTTAGATGATTGCTAAACTCATGGCTCAAATATTCGCCTCTACGATCAGATCGCAAAGCCTTAATTTTCTTGCCACGTTGATTCTCTACTTCACTCTGAAATTCCTTGAACTTTTCAAATGTCTCAGACTTATGTTTCATTAAGTAGACATAGCCATATCTACTAAAGTCATCAGTAAAGGTTATGAAGTATTGGAATCCACCTCTTGCTGTCGTACTCATTGGTCCGCATACATCAGTATGTATGAGTTCCAGCAAGTCTGCCGCCCTCTTAGGAAAACT
This sequence comes from Miscanthus floridulus, assembly GCF_019320115.1. Lineage (NCBI taxonomy): Eukaryota > Viridiplantae > Streptophyta > Magnoliopsida > Poales > Poaceae > Miscanthus > Miscanthus floridulus. The sequence goes on from NC_089592.1 coordinate 47,829,066, forward strand.
TGTGAAAGGTGTCTTGGTCATCTTGCCCAGTAGGCAAGCCTCACATGTCTCGTATGATTCAAAATCAAACGAAGTTAAAAGCCCATCAGAATGGAGCCTCTTCATGCGATTCTCACTTATATGACCTAAACGACAATGCCACATATAGGTAGGACTTAACTCATTAAGCCGAGGCCTTTTAGCACTTATATTATAGACAAGAGCATCTTCAAGATTTAAAATAAATAACCCATTCACAATGAATGCAGAAGTCACAAACATGTCATTTTTAGAGATCACACAACCATTGTCTTTACTCGCAAATGAATAACCATCCTTCATCAAACATGAAGGTTACACAATGTTTCGACTTAAACTAGGAACAAAATAACAATTATTCAACTCCATAATAAATCCTGACGGGAGGTGGAGTTGCATCGTCCCGACGTTCAACGCAGCAACTCTTGCATTATTGCCCACGCGGAAATCAACTTCTCCCTTTTCCATGCTTCTACTTCTTATCATTCCCTGCATCATATTACAAATATGAGCAACCGATCTAGTATCAAATACCCAAGAATTAATATAAGAATTAGCAAGGAAAATGCCTATAACATAAACAACAAGTGTATAAGCTATGGGAGTACCTTTACTGCCTGCGATCCTTATTGGATTCCAGGTACAGCTTGTAGTTCCTCTTCCAGTGACCTTTCCCATGACAATGAAAGCACTCAGCATCAGCAGGTGGTCCAGCCTTGGGCGCAGGTGGGTTTGGCTTAGAGATCTCATCTTTAGCCTTGCCCTTTTTCTTCTTCCAAGAATTGCCCTTCTTCTTAAACTTAGGCTTGTTTTGGACCGCCATCACATGGCTACTGCCAGCACCTTTCTTGATGTCAGCCTCCGCTGTTTTAAGCATGCCACATAACTCATTCAAGCCCTTCTCTGCCCCATGCATATGGTAGTTCACGACGAAATATCCATAGCTAGGCGGAAGAGACGCAAGAATAAAATTAGTAGCTAATTCAGGGCCAATTGGGAAGCCCATCTTCTCCAACCTCTGAGTGTAACCAACCATTTTGATCACATGTGGCCCAACTGATTGTGCCCTCTGCTAGCTTGGTTTCAGCAAAAGCCTTTGAGACATTGAACCTTTCAGTCCTGGCTTGAGTCTGGAACATATCATTGAGCGCCACGATCATATCATGTGCTGCATGGTTATTGTCAAACTACAACTACAGATCTGGTTCCATACAAGCAAGCATAAGGCAACTCACTTCAAGATCAGCATCACATGCTTTCTTGTAAGCATTTTTCCCTACAGCAGGTGCATTATCAGCAGGCTCATCTAGTAATGGGGTGTCTAGAATTTCTTCCTTTTTCTCTGCCCTGAGAACAATTCTCAGGCTGCGGATCCAATCGGCATAGTTTGTTCCATTCAACTTATCTTTCTCAAGAATTGAACGCAAAGTAAGTGGTTGATTGCTAGGTGCCATTTATCTACAACAAAAGTAATGCAAAATACTAAGACAATGTATCCAAGATAAAGTAAACAATATTAAAACTTTAATATAATCTACTCCCACTAAAATCAATATCCCTCTTTTGAAACTTAGTGATTCAAGACCCACAACTAACAAGTCTACTAGTGAGCCTTGACTGGTTTTTTGTATAAACTCTGCTAAAAACACAGATTCACCAAAACTCATGGAATTTATTAGTTTAAACCCCTATACCTATGTTTGGTGATGGAATTAAGTATAAATACAGGTTATGTTGATGGTTTATAATTGACATTAGTGACCGCCAACAATTTCCCCCAAGCTCAACCTTTGCCAGTCCCTGAGCAAAGCTGAACTCAACAATGGATCAGGAGTTGCTACAATGTTTTCATGCCTCAAAAGTACATAGGTGTTCAATCAAAAATTCTCCTTCGGATTAGAATAAACTAATTTGACTTTCAAACTTACCCATATTATCTTCAATCATGGGGCTTCTCAGCCTTCACTTGGGTCTTGAGCAATTGAAAGACAGAACGATCAAGTAAAGCACTATGTCTCAAGTTTTTTGTTCCACCATTGTTCTAGAGTTTTTATAAGTTTTCAAAATAAAACTCAAAGATTCCTTTGTATGACACTCTCAAGTCTCTCAATATATGTGGTATTTGTGGATCCTCACCAAGGCAATAAAGATGTTATGCCTTTTTCTCTTCCTACCACTAAGGCTTATGTGGAGTTCATAGGTAGGGAGAAAGCTAGAGCATACTTGCAATGCATATATTGTAAAGTCAAACAATGGAACCAAATAGAGTTGAGTCATACAATCAAATTAAGATGTGCATGTGTGTGGATATATGGTTGCTAACCTAATTCTACTATGCTCCTTGAAAACATCTCTACTTTGAAACTTGGAAACATTTGCTAGAGAGTAGGGGCTATCTTATTCATCTCTCTTTCTCTTCTTTTTTTAGGCGGGCATCTAAGTACCCAATGTTTTAAATATCTCGGACACTTGTCCATTTTTTTCTCATCTCTTTTTTTATGAATAACTTTTGCATAGCCCCATGTCTCTTTTCTACAACAAAACTTTGAGAGACAGCAACAAGAATTTGGAGCATTTATTTGGTGGATGGAAAACCTAACAAGCATGTTTTTGGGTTCACTTCTAGTGTAGGAGTAGAACATTTTTGGGTGGATCTAGATGGAAAGCATGTTTTGTGTACTCCCAGTGTACGAGCAGCAGGTATATATGGTGTGTGCATGATCTTGATTTTAAGAGCATGACAAACCTCTGATAAGGGTCAACAAAGCTTGAAAAAACTCAATACAAAAGCAAGCAACATATATGTGGAAGTTTTCCTAGCCTAAATATCATGTATGGCTCTGGTGGAAATTCAAGCATTGTCATATAGGAACTCATCATGTAGCATTTTTGTGTTTTTGAAAAAATAAATCTCCAGAACTTTAGTGTCACTTGGAACAAGATAAACAACAGCTCAGACCTTGTCATGTCATATCTATCAATTACCAAGACTTAGATCAAGCATTCGCTACCCATGAGTTTCAAGTTCAGAGAAAATCTTTATATCAAATCGGTTGTATCCAAAACTCAGGAGAATTCGAGGCTAAAAACTAGGTACTAGAAAGGAATTACAACAGAGCAACAATTCATCATTTCCATTTAAGAGATTGTTTTGAGTCCTCTTTATTTTATGTAGCTCTTAAAAACAAATTAAAGCAAACTAGACACACCTTTTTATTTTGTTTTTAATTTTACTAGATCACACATTATTACTATAACTATATATCTTTATTATATAGATAACTTTTTATTTTGTTTTTCATTCACCACTTTCTTAACTATTTAAATTAAACTAAAACTAGAACAAAGGGAAAGCATTCTTACCTGGATACATGGGAGTATTTCTCCCCCAAGCTAGCTCTTTCGGTGAGGGTTTGGTGTTTTAAGTCCTTCATACTAGACTTCTCCTTGTGAAGTTCATTGATCAAATACCTCAGTTTGCTCTTAAGATGAGGATTCTTGTGATGACACCTCTATGGTGATGTCACCTTCTTTTGCCAAACCCGTCTTGGTTTTTAGGTTGGATTTTTGTTTGACAGGTTCCGAGCACTTGAAGTGTGTCCTGCGCATAAAGACAAGGTAGAGATCAAGTGCATGAGCTCTGTTTGTGGGAAACACCAATAGCACCAAAATTTTATTCATTCCACTCTAACCTTAGGCACATTAAACATGATAAAGTTGATGTTATTTGCTTTGTTCATTTATATCATGGGTGATAAGATTAGGAGATTGAGCATGAATGTAGCATTTAAATTCATTTGGCCAAAAGGGTTGAGTTTCTTAACCCTTGGAAGGATTGTCCATAAGGTATTAATCTTTACATGATTGTGACTATAATCTTCTAGAGATAAGGTGTGCAACCTTTTATCTTATTTGGTTAAAATTATGAGATTAAGAAAGTGGTGCTAGAAACAAGCTTGAGTTAATCAGGTAGGATCAAGTAAATTTGTAACTCAAACATGTTTGTTTCTTATTTATTGCATACCAGAATCAAGGAAAAACTTTAATTAATGACCATTTACCTTAGGATGTCACCTTTGTCATTCGAGCGTAATGACACCATATGATGAAGGGTAGATGGCTCATGATGGTCCTTCCCTTTTGCTTGAAGTTTTCCTTATTTAGCTTGCCTCACAGCTTGAGCTATTTATGAGCTTTTTGTTTCCTAAATTGCACCATTTTTTCTCATCCTTTTGTCATTTCATCTTTCTGCTCTTTGATCTTTTAACACCTTGTTAGACTTTTCACCTCACTCATTATTTTATGCCTGCAAATGATTAGTGGACAACGCATACCTGAAGGAAAATAGAATTTTGAAATATGGGTTGTTTGTCTAGAATTTTGTAATTTCCCTCTATGCTAATGAAAAGATAGTGTTAGAATTATTTTAGCATAGTTTTTGTTTATCATGTTCTATATAAGCATGCCTTCAAGGCAAAGGTATCTTGCAGCTAAAGACAAAGTGAATGATCTTTGATACTTATAGTTCTTTCCCCATGACGAATGAGCTATGTCTTCTCTACACCATGTTATTGGAGTTTGACATGTGTATTACTTCATCTCCAATTTCAATTCATCTCAGTGACTTACCCAAATTGAATTGAGAATTTCCTGCAAAGGTTAGTCCAACAAAATATCTAGTATCTGCGAAAGCAATTTTTAGTTCAATAACCAAACTGGACTCCATGTCTAATTTGATTAAGGAAGGCATTTTAACCTAAGCACCATGCTTAATTTAAAAAGCCTTTGGAAGTATGTCGAGTACTTCCAAACCAAAACTTATTATGGCAGAGAAAGGTAACATGAACACACTATAGAGATTTACTCAAACGGAGATGAAAGAACATGATTGTTATTTAGCAAATTGAGCATGTCTTAAAAGTAGAGACAACCAAAATAATTTAGCAACATGGCAAGAGATGTTTTTAGAGAAGTCTATCCCCTAGCTTGAATTTTGCAAAAAAATCAAGTTTTGGTGGATATACTTAAATGTTGCATGATAAATGGTTGGACATACCTTGGGTCATCATCCTTCATTCTTTTTGCTTCAAACCTAGAATGGTTAGTGTCAAAAAATACCCAAAGGAATATTTTCACAATTATATTTCTATGCTCACTTCACAAGGGCAATACGGCACAAGGTGAAAGCTCAAGTTATCTCCTAAAAGTGCTTGTTTTGGGACAAAAGCTCATCCTTGGGAAATCTTCGAATCGTGCTTTAAATTGGTGAGGTGATTTCCCCTCCAACACCAATCTTCATGTACCCATCTCAAGTTTCATGCCAACGAGATTTGCAATATTTAAGATAAACATATGCATCTACAACCACCCTTTCAACAATTTTATGAAGAGGAAGCATGAGGGGATTGAAGATCTCATGTGTGGTAATGTTGGAGAGACCAATTAATTTAGGAGATTTCTAATGTGAGCATGGATTTGATGAGGTGTTAATGAAATAGCTTCCATGCTCATTTATGTCCAAGGATTTGATGAGGTGTTAATGAAATAGCTTCCTTTTCAAGCTCCAAGGGTGTTTCTTCATGAATGTCCATAGATGAAAACATTGTCTCCATCATTCCATGCCTATGATGTTAATTGGTCATTTTGTTGTCCAAGATTTCCCTTGGATTAGTGACTCTCAGGTTGATCTTATCTAAAGCCTCGTCCATCCATTCAATGGCAACAACACAAAAGTTCTTAATATCCTCTAGTCATTGTTGTTGCTCTTCTTGCTCTTCCTTATGGCCTTCATGACTCATATGCTTTGGGTGTCTTAGTGGATTTCTAGGATCATCATGAGTCTTAGAACAAAGAGCGTAAGAGGGATCATCAGGGTCAAAGTTGGGTTTAGAGATGTGTTCAGATGAGACATCTAACTTAGGCATAGAAGGGGAGAGAATACGAATGGCTTCTAGAAAGCTTGGCTCTCATTCTATTGTTTCAGTAGACATGCCAGCGATACGCAAGCATGCATAGCTCTGTTGAAACACTTGTTGGGGGTGAGTATGGGTTTTCATTGCCTTCTCCTAAGAAGGATTGATCCCTAGTTTTATAAAATACTGGTCATAGCTCATAGCTAGGTGTTAGGATAGGCTCTAAAGATTTTGTAGCTTGGCTCTGAAGGATTGATCCCTAGTTTTAGGTGCGTGCTCATATTTGCAGCATATTGATAGATAGGAGTGGAATCCATAGTAAAAAAGCAAAAAGAGAGAATAAAATAAAAAATGTCAAGCTAGGCTCGAAGTTAATTCAGCAACTGTTTCCCCAGCAACGGCGCTAGAAAGCTTGTTGGTATATTTAATGCACACAGATAAATCCGCAAGTGCACGGATACCACTGTAGCTTTCACCCGGAAGTATTCCAAGTATCATATCCACATAGAAACATGTGAGACTATCTATGGTCTAACTGAACAAAGGGTAGTGACTAGGTTAAGGTTTACCTTAACTAGGAGGAGCAACAAGGCTAAGGATAAATAGGAGCGTAGAGAGGATAACTAAAGTTCTCTAGTTCTGACTTGGATAAGCTTAAGTCTTTTACTAACCAAAATAATTACTTGAATCAGAAGTTGATTACCAGAGAAATCTCAAAAGCAAGCTCAAGTAAAACTTGATTTCACCAAGGTACATGTTGGCATCTCCTCTAAACTCTTCCCTCACTCTCTATCTTACTATTTCTAATTATAAGACAATCCTATAGAGGACTAATCTTCTCTTGATAGCTGGCTCTGATCCTAACTAGAAGAATATGAATTAGGGTTTTAGGATGGCTCCAAGGAGGGTGGCAGGAGCTGGTATATATAGACCAGAGCATCCAACATGAGCCGTTGGATCAAACTGACTTAAAGGACAGCATAGATTGGATCTCAATGGCAGTGGAGAACCAACATTCAAAGTGGAGACTGATAGGTGGGTCTCATGGGCTGGCCGGCCTACAGGTGGGGCCGGTCTGCCCCACATGTCAGCCCCTTGGGGTTTGCTTTGGTGGGTTGCCTTCCGGTGTGTTCTAGAGTCTTCCTGCATCTGTTTTGTTGCGGATAAACGTGATTTGCTTTGATGAATAGGTCCACCTTGATGGTTTTCTAGATAAACGCTGTTGAAAACTCAGATTCACCAAAACTCGTAGAATTTATTAGTTTAAACCACTATGACTAAGTTTGATGATGGAATCAAGTATAAATACATGTTATGTTGATGGTTTATAATTGATGTTAGTGACCATCAACAACTGCCTATATGGTAACGGTTTTTGGGTCGTTACAGGAAGTGTAAGCTTTTTGTGCCCAAAGTGTTTCGAGGTATTGCCATAATCCTCGAATTTGATAGGGAACTCCAAAGGATGAATTAATCTTTCCTTTGGTATTCGTGGTTTGGGTGAGGGCTCATGAGTCAAATCGAAGGATGCTATATGTTTGGATTTGACTAACAAGGACTCCTCAACATTTGACATGACATTCGCCTAGAGGGATTTGGTTCTTATATTATAACAGAAGAAGTGTGTTCATTTGTGAAGTGCTCAAAGAATTCTACTTGTTCCATCATAGTTTTGTGTGTTAATCTACCTCCGACAGTTTTGTCTAGGCATAGGTCAGCATCTATGTCAAGACCCAAACAAATGAGATGCAACAATATGCCATCGGGTAAAGACAAGTCTAGGGTCTACATGTATTAATGTTGAAAACCTAGCCTAGGATGCACGTATAAACTCCTTCTTGTATTGGTCAAAGTTGAGGATTGCCATTGATAGAGAGACGATATGGGGCATAGGGTAGAATGCAAGGTGAAAGTTGTCTTTGAGTTCATCCTAGTCCCCATTCGTACTTTCTACAACATGTGTGTACCATTGCTTCGCATTCGCCGTGAGAGAGAAGGGAAACAATTTCCACCTTAGTGTTTCCTATGTCATGCCTGATATGCTCAGGCACGAACACATCTCCTCAAACTTGTGCAATTGTTGGCAAAGGTTTTCATTGTCATGCCCTGAGAAGGGTTGCGCCTGAAACCATGGCCTTTAGACTAGGGATGAATTCACAACCACATGAAAGGGTTGATTTTGAAGGTGGCACAAGGAACTCCCCCTTTGAAGTGGAAGGGTGTTGAATGGGTATAGGCCACATGATTAAAAGGATGAATGAAATTATATTTTTCTATAAAAAGAAAAGATACAAATACGAGGACGAACTAGCTTCGAAGAAAATACAACAACCGTTCTCCTAGCAATAGTGCCATAAATGCTTGTTGGTATTTCTTAACACATACAGAAATAAATCGCGAGCACACAGAATTATCGCTGTAGCATTTCACCCAGAAGTATTTAGGGTCTCATATTTTTCCATAGGGAACGGATGTACTCTTCTAGGTAGTTCAGTCCAAGGACTACACAAGTGTAGAGTTGGTAGATGTTGAGAAGGATTCCTATGGTTTTAGAGTTCAATATCTAAGTAGTTGAGCTTTGTGCCTGATAGGGCCTCTGAGATATAGTAGATAGGCTGCTGAATGACTCTTGAATCTACCTCTTTTCTTGAACTAGGACTCCACCTAATTGCGTGGTTAGAGGCTGCCACATACGACATCAAGGGGGGCTCTGGGTTTAGCATTGTAACAACTATAGTACTTGCTAGATAACTCTTGAGGTGCTAGGAAGGCCCTAGACTGCTTAGTCCCCCATTCTATTTTGTCTGCGCCCTTTAGTGCCTTGAAGAATGGCAAGCTATGCTTGCCTGATTTTGAGATGAATCTGTTTAAGGCGGCTGTCCTTCATGTGAGTTTTTGGACCTCCTTTTTGGTTCATGTTTCCGCCATTGCAATTATAGCCTTCATCTTATCTGGGTTTGCCCTTATGCCTTCTGGCCCTATTATATAACCGAGCATTTTCCCTCTGCTTACGTCGAAGACACACTTTTCTAGGTTTAATTTGTGCCCTAATGCTTTGAGGTTGGCGAAGGTCTCTTGGAGGTCTATAATGTGATCTTCATTCTTGCTCATTACAACAATGTCATCGACATAAACTTTGATATTTTCTGCAGTTGTGATCCAAGAACTGCTTTGGTCATCTTAGCGAAGGTTGAACCCACATTTTTTAGCCCTTCTATCATCCTGACATAATAGTATGTTTCGAAGGATGTGGTGAAACTTGTTTTTCCTCATCTTCCTTGTTTAGCCAGATTTGGTGATACCCCGAGAAATCCAGCATGGAAAAACATTTGCAACTGACAGCTTTGTCGACGGACGCATCTATCCTTGGGAGTGGGAATGAATCTTTTTTGCATGCTTTGTTTATGTCCATGAAGTCTATGCACATCCTCATCTTGCCATTCTTCTTTGGTAGTACCATGTTTGCTAGCCACTCTGAATATTTGACTTGTTGGATGACATTTGCTTCTAGTAGTCTTTGAACCTCGGCCTTCGCCGCTAACATTGTTTCTTTTGACATCTTTCTTTGCTTTTGTTTTCTTAGCTTCATTTTGGGGTTGATATCAAGCGAGTGTTGTATAATATCTTTGCTGACTCCTTGTGGGTCAGAGGCTGATCAGGCAAAGACATCTTTGTCTAGGACTCTATGAGCTCTGCTTCTTATTTTGCGGAGAGGTTTCCTCCGATGATGACTTTTCGGTCTAGGACTATGTCTTCTAGCGGTACTGACTTTATTTCTTGATGGTCCTTTAGGTCTGTTTTCCCTTTGGTCATGTCTAGAGGCTCTGATGTGTTGCTCTTGGCTGTCTCAACAGAATTGATGTTGTGCTATGACTTGTATATGGCTCTTTCAATGTTCCTTGCTTCTTTCTAACTACCATGGATTGTGATAACACCATGAAGGGTTGGCATTTTCATATAGAGGTAGCCCTTGTGAATGGCTATGTTGAACTTGTTTACAAAGCCCCATCCGAAGATGGCGTTGCATGGGTAGTAGAGATCGACAACATTGAAGGTCACATATTATGTTCCTACGTTCTGCTGGTCTCCAAAGGACACTGACAGCAAGATTTTTCCCAAGGCATTAATTCTCTTGCCCCCAAAACCTATCAACAGAGAGTCCAAAGGCAGTAAGTGATTTCTGCTTAATTCCATCTGATTGAAGGCATTGACAAAAAATGTGTTGGCAGAACTTCCTATGTCAATTAAAACTTTGTTGATTTTGAACTTGCAATGTTGGCCTTGATAACCATTGTGGCTGCATGGGGGTAACTTTATAGCCAAAGGTCTTGTTCTCATAATGTTAGAGTCAATATGTGCAGCATACTGGCCCTTGTACTACTATATTATCGACGAGTCTGAAATGATCTTTCTTTTGCTTCTTTGTTTGAAATTCGAGTGAAGACCCTCCGGCTATTGGTAGTATCATGCCAATAGTGGGCAAAAGTGTGTGTGGGTTGAGCTAGGTTTTCAGGATTAGGTTCATTTTTGGGTGTAGTTAATTGTGCTGGGGGCAGAGGTGGTGGTAATTCTTCTAGTTGTCTATTATGAATTTGAGATGGCTGGGTTGTCTCAATGAATGTGATATGTGTGGGTTGAGCTCTTTCAATGTTGATCTGAAATTTCTTGTACTGATTTTGCTCTTCTAGTCTCCTATGGAGGTCACTATCAGACTTGCAGTACTTTTCAAACTCATTGTACAATTCTTTGATGGTGTTTGGCTTTTCTCTGGCTAGATGGGCTGTGAAGGCCCCAATTCAGAGGCCTTTGACTACTGCTTCAATGGCTACATCTTCAAGGACATTAGGTGCCTTGGCTTTAAGTTGCACAAACTTCTAGAAATGTTCCCTTAGAGTTTCTCCTTAGTTCTATCTACACTAGAAAAAATCCATTGATGTTAGGAACTAACTTGTGAACCATTTGATGTTGGCCATGATTTTGTCAGTGGAGGTCTTCCCAAGAATACATTGAACTAGGCCTTAGCATTGAGTACCATGCGAAGGCATTACCTTTGGCTGCAATGGTGAAAGATTTTGCCATAATCGACTCATTTCCTCTAGGCGAAGGCTACTGCTGCCTCGTAGCTCATGATGAATTGTCATGGATCTATCTTTCCATTGAACTTGGGAAAGGTGATGGGTCTATAGGAAGGAGGCCATGGGGAGCTATGAAGTCCCTTGGATAACAGGAGACTTTGAATCTATGGCTCTGTGGGTTGGGGGTAAGTTGTATGGCATGCATAAGGTTGGCTGAGCAGTTGGGTTTGGTGAAGGGTTGGGTTGGCTTTGAACTGCTGGGTGGGGTTGATTGGAGTTGCCTGATTGTGGTTGATTTGGTTGCAAACTATGTATCTCAGGTTGTACGATGGCTAGCTATTGCCTTATTTTAGTTGCTTGTAGTGATGATTGTACCATCCTCTGGCTTGCAGCGAAGGTTGCTGCTAACCTATCTCTTTCTTGCTGTGCATTATGTAGCTGGGCTTGCAACTGCTGAAGCAACTGCGAGTGGTGCGCTTCGCTAGCTATAGGCTGATCCTCCACTACAGGCTCTTATGTGTTGACTTGAGTGTCAGGAGTGCTAACGTACGTGCTGCGAGTGGAGCGCTTGGGTCTTCCCCTGGTTGAGGTCTCCATTGGTGCACTGGCGGAGGCTCTCTTTTTCTTGCCATCATGGATTTTGCTTGCCCTACACGTGGTGGGCACCAATGTTGGGAAATAGCTTCCCAGCTAGATGAGGAAGCAAGGGACCTTCATACGGGTGAGGCTGACTCAGTAGGAATGCACACAAGTGGGACCATAGGTCAATTAGGGTTTCATAAATGGTGTTCCTCCATCTCTTTCACTAGGTTTGGTTTCTCTTTTTATGGGAACTATTCATAGGGGTACTGCTTTACAATTTTGCCCTTCGATAGCTAAGGCATATTCCCATGGATATTCCTATACAAGTTTGTTCTACTAGGGGTGTCTTGAGTCTTCTCGCATGGATATTCCCATGGATATTCCACCGCCATAGCTCTAATTGGGCCATAGTTAGTAGGCTCATTGGAGGCCCATTCTTTGGCTCAGGTCCTCTACGCTAGTGGAGAATCCTTTCTCTAGCTAGCAGAGGTCCTCTTGGGTTCTAGGAGCCTCTGCCTGATCGGCCTCCGCCTTCGTGCTGCTTTGAGTCTTCGTCTCCTATGAGAGCCTCCACCATCGTCCTTGTGCCTTTGGACCGACACTTCCTAGGACCTTTGTCACTACCCCTAGAGCCTCCATCTTATCGAACGGGCATGGCGAAGGTGCTTGTGATTCCTGCATATCATTGTTTATGCAATTCAAAATGTTAGTACTTCATGGTTAAGGTGGTGCTCAGCATCCACAACTCACATATCCGTGTCCCAACACAAATCCTTCTCCATAGCCATTCACAATCACCACATGGGCTTCATAATGGAGACCACAATCCATGAAGCCAGTTGTTGGCGGTCTTTAAATCCTAATTTATAGCCGCCAACTCTCACATAAAATCTACTCAAATGAACACCAAACTTAGAATCAGGACTTCTAACTAACAAATTCCACAAGTTTTGGTAATTCAACATTTACAGGAGGACATGTTGGAATTACATAGAAAATATGCTAAAAGTATACAAGAAACACAACAAAATGAACACACCACATGAGCCCAAGGGGGAGAAGCCCCACTTACTAGGAGAATTAGGGCCCAATTAGGTCAAACCTAAAGCAAACTGTCTCCACTCGGCGTCAAACCCATACAAGCCCAATGTAGAAGCCCACAAGAGGTCACCGATCAAAGTTGGGCAAGTTTGGGCTCACTAGTGGTGCAGCCACACCAGTGTTGCTACCACACCCCTACTAGACCTAAATGGCCAAATTTTTGGTAGGCTACCTCTTTCCGCCTTCCCATGGTCGGTTGTGGGAGTTTGGTGGTGAAATAAATGCACCAGATGGCGGTTTCATCAATTTAGGAAGGGATCAAGGGAATGTACCATGGAACATCCCCTCCTCTCCACCTATAAAAGGAGACCACCCATCCTCATTTGGGAACATACTCAAGGAGCAAAGAGCAAGAATCAAGAGCACAATTTGAAGGCTTAGGCCATAGCTATCTAGAGTTAAGTAGAAGGGAGGGATGTGAGGGAGAGTTCAGGAAGTGCCGAACATGTCGATAGTCTTCACAAGCATATACATTGACGAACACATGTACCTCAATGGATTGTTCCTCTAAGTGAGTGTTCATGATTCTTATGGTATTAAGTCTTTTGTTTAGGTAAGCTTTACTCTTATTTGCTTGCAGGTTCATCATCCATTCTTGTAGCGGATACTCTAGTAGAGGGCTCCTGATATAGATGGATAACCCTATATGACACTAGAGTAGTAGTTGATAGCATAGATGTGGTGTCTAGGATAGAGGCTACCTTCGTTTGCCTCATGCCCCACAATTGAGGGGTAGGCGGTAGGTGGTGATAGCCTTATCCGTCCTTTGTAACCCCCCACATTCTGATTCGGCATAGAGCTACAGGCCGACATTGCTAGGCAAACCAAGTGATATCCGATGCCCGAAGTAAGCAATTAGAAGTAGAGTTTATCTATCCATAGACTCTAAAACCATAGGAATCCATCTCAACCTCTACCAACTATACCCTTGTATTGTCCTTGGACGAACTAGCTAGAAGAGTACCTCCATTCCTCATGGAAAATGCAATACTATTGATACTTCTAGGTGAAGTACTATAGTAGTAATTTCATGCACTTGTAGATTATTTCTATTTGCGTTAAGAAATACCAACAACCATCTAGGTGATGGCAATCACCAAGAGTGATAAGAAGTCTCCAATCACAAAGATTACCTAGTGCCACCAAATGCAATCCACAAATGGACACACACTTGGTCCCTCAATCCCTCACTCAAATTAGCACTAGCTTGAGCAGGAGAGGAAAGGGAGGTGGTGGATCTTCAATCTCTCATCCACACCCACAAAGGGCACTCAATCTCTCACTAGGATTTTTTGCACAAAGCATGGGAGAGAGAGGATGAACCCTAGCTTCCAATTGCAACAATGGGGAAATGGAGGGTAAACGGCTCTTTTAGACAACCATCCTACACTAGAAATTTTATTCCGGGTCTTGGAAATTCTAGTGCGGGAGGAGCCAAACGCCCTAACGGCTCTTACTTCCAATGGTTGAGAGACCCCACACTATAAATTTTAGTTCAGTCTGAATTAATTCTAGTCAAACCACGGCCAAATAGCATAGCACCCTTGCCTGACCAAACAACTGAGCTAAACTAGAAATTTCGGTCTAGGTGCACAACAAGCACCTTTTCATGTGCTAACTTTTCCCAAGTGTGCCAAACACAATTTGCACTTAAGTTAGAATTTCATAAATATTTTTCTAGGGCTTTTTCATGCACTTCACCACGTCACTAAGTGCAATGTATATGCACATGAATCTCACACTTAGTGGCACTAGATAACCATTGCAACTAAAAGATTTCCCTTGTTTATAGTATGACTATCTATTCCAAACCCAGTCATGCACTTCTCTCCCATTACAAGAATCCTGCTAATCTATGATGAAAAATTTTCATCACCGATCAACAAAAAACCTATCACTATGCAGCATCTATGATGGTTTTAGAGGATCATCATGGATTGAGTGTGTAACACCCTACAGTCCAAAACTATTTATATGGCTTAGCTCCGCACGTGCAATGGGACTGCATACGTGTAGCACCTCTCTTACACTTCTAGTCCTTGCTTCGTGTAAAAGGGTGAACCCAGAGGTGCTATGCTTGGAATGACAAGGCTTATAAGCTAGCCCTCACAATCCTAAACTTCCAAGGTGGTACTAAACCCACCACCAACAACTCCAAATGTGCCACTTCGGCCAACTTCACAACTACTATAGGCTACTAATGGGCTGGGGTGTTACATTCACCCCCATTAAGGGCTGATGCCCTCAGTAGCTCACCACATATATGTGGCAGATGTCCAAGACCACTGTCGATGAAATATAGCTGGCAGTCCATCAAGGGGTATGCCCACGGTAGTAGATGAATCGGTGGAGGTGCGCAGTGATGGGAACTAGATGGTGACACATAATGCAAGAGACAGCGATTAGGTAGGTTTAGGCCATCAGCTTGATGAAATACCCTACGTCCTATGTCTTTGGTGGATTGTATTATAAGATGAGATATGTGGGGATGAAAACATGGGGGGTCCCCACCTGCCTTATATAGCTCATGGGGTAGGGTTACAAGACGGTTGAATCTAATCTTGATTCGGTTAAAAGATATCTATTTACAAGGAATACAACATCTTAGCATATCCCATCAGATCATCCTTGATCATTAAGGATCTTCACGTAGCCTTGCAAGGCACAGCCGACCTGTGTCGTGCTCCTCATGGCATAGTCTTGTGGGCTAGGCCTCCCCTAGCGGCTCAGCCCATGTACAACCCTCTAGGTATCAGGAGTCATACCCCTACAGCTAGTCCCTGAGCACCTTGTATCCGCTGAGCAACACCATTTTGAGTTTGTCCGAAGCTATCCAACTTGCTGCTGATCACTAGGAGCAGGCTTCTGACCAGTTTAACTTGGAGCCGAGCTATTGAAAAAGCATCCAAGCAGTTGAAACTGGTGTCCGAGCAGTCGAAGCATATGTCCGAGCAGTTGAACTAGGAGCCGAATCGAGACTTGCACAAAATTAAGGTTTGTTAGAAGGATGTAAGGAGCTCAAGTGAAAAATTTAGAAGTCTTCACCCTAGGTGAAGTGTGCCCACTTAGGTTCCATGCTGGCGAAATTGGACACTTAGCAGTCCCTGACTTAGTCAGCGAGGAGGAACTTAGTCCCTCGAGGGCAAAGACAGGCGCAGTAGCATCCATGCCTAGGGCAGAATTCACTCTTAGTGCCAAACAGAGAGCAGTGATCGCCTTCCATGACTTAGTCATTCGGAAGAGGACCAGGTTCTAGAAATAAGCTCATTCACCACAAGGTGAAGTGTGCCCACTTAGTCCCCAAGCCTAACAGTAGGTGAAGTATTCATGTGGTGTCGGGGTCCAAAACAGTAGTCTTCAGGTGCCAACCTAGTCCCCAGCTTAGCAGAAGACCAGTCCCAAGCTTAGCTAAGAGGATGCAGCATAGAAAATAGTACAATCATCACCAAATGACATGTACACATGTAGTCCCCGAGCATGCTAGAAGGTTGAGAATAAATCTTATAGCAGGATCTGAAGAAAAAATCTTGCTCCAAAATTCCAAAGAAAATCAATGAAACAGTGTTTAGCACTTAAGTTCATTTGGTGGCCCATGTGCCATGTGGCTTCACTTATGTATCTACTAGGCCTAGGAAGCAGCCCAAGGGGCATGGAGAATTCAGAGGTGGGAACAAAGTGGCATGCGTGGTTTCCCAAAAACCCTAGAAGCCAAAAGGTTGGGGTTGAACCGTTATAAAGGTGTCATGGAGCCTGCCCACACTCCCCACCATTTCTCCATCATATCATCTTCATCCTCACACATTTCACTTGTGCACCGCACAACCACTCTACCATTAGGGCTGCTCCAAAGACAAAAAACCGCCACTTCTTAGATCTTCTTGATGGTGCTAGAGAGGAGCTGTGGGAGCTCGAGGACGGCGGTGTGCAGGGTGAACCATGATGAGGAGTGGGTGCGGTCCATCAGTGATGAGGCAGCGCTTAACAACTTGGTGGTGGATAGTGTGCTGCCGAACATGACAACTGGTAGGATGGTGCCCTACTTTCGGTGAGGAGTTCCCCACACCCCACATCGATGAATTAGTCGTCTTCGAAGATTACTTCTATCGGGGATTTAGTGTCCCCATTCATCCCTTTCATCATGGGCTGATCGATTACTATAAGATTAGTCTCTGCAATCTCAGACTGAATTCCATCCTTCATGTTGCCATCTTCATCAATTTTGGTGAGGTGTATCTAGGAATCCTTCCCATTTCAACCTCTTTCATCATTTCTTCTACCTCAAAATCTAGGGGGATTCAGGGTATAGGGTTGTCGGTGGTGCATATTTGTAGCTTTGAGATGGGATGGCAAGTTAGTACATCGCCATCCCATTCAACTCAAATGTGAGGTACTAGGTGTCCAAGTGGTTTTACATCAGGCAGGTGGAGGCATATGTGGCGTGTGACATGGACCAGATCCTAGTGAGCAACTCCAAGTGGTAGGAGAGGCTGAGCTTTGACTGGGATGGAGCAGGTGAGGGACCTCTTGAGGTTGATTGACTGCAAGAGGCTACACGGAGTCATTGTGGTGACAAACTTCACATTCCATCGGGTTTGCACCCTGCAAGGAGAGGGCGCACCCCTAGTTTTGAGTTCTGAGGAGACACCGACGGGACCCAGGAGGTTCCCGAGGGGATTGACTGGGACAAGGTCAAGCACTAGATCTCGATGCTCTTTAATCTTGTAGGTCGGCTATCCATTAGGGACTAGCAGTGGGCCTTCAGTGTTGGGAACCTCCCTCAAGTGGTAAGAGTCTTTTGGGATGTTCACTTGATCATTTATGTTGCAGGATGTATTCATTCATGTTGTTAAAGATTCATGGGTAGGACCGCACGGTGTACTTCTCAATAATCCTATTGCAGGACTAGCCGAGAGCCATTGATGCATGGCCGAGTAGTCCCAGCAGTTGTCCGATCACGGATGCTGATGACGAGAGCTCAGAGAGCCATGGAGCCTGGCAGTGATGACACGTGGATGAAATATGTCTGTGAGAAGCTTCATGGAAAGCTATCGGCTGAAAAAGGAGCCATCCACAAAGAGAAGAAAAATGGCAAGGCGGATCATGCTATCGGACCCGTCCGATGATGATGAGCCGACGGTGCCTCCTCCTCTGAGCACCGAGACGCCTCCATCGGCTATCCTAGTAGGGGCAGAGATGCGAGAGCAGCAGTGAGCATGGGAGGCCAAGGCAGCAATCCCTAGGGAGTGCTCAAGGAACCATAGCGGTGGTGACTAGGACCGGCGGGTGATTCTCGAGCTAACACGGGGTGCCCTAGCTCTAGTCCCTGAGCCTATTCAAGTGGCGATGCCCGCGGTAGTAGGGATGACTGGCCCAAGGGCGACAGAGATGCCAGGTGGATCTACCACGGGGTATGGTGGCTCATGAAGGGCTCGTAGGTTTAGGATGACTCGGCATGAATCACAGTTGTAAGTTGCCTTCATCCTTTATATTCCTGTGAATACAAGAATGTTTGTTGATGAGTTGTTTCTTGATTGTAGCACGGAGTCAACAAAAGAGCTATAGCCATCAACTACTGATGACAGACAGTGCATAGTGGAGCCGGAGGCTCCTAGCACCAAGCACGGATGAGTAGGAGTGAATTCGGTTGCCCCCATCAGGGAGGAGATGTCCATTGTGGAGTTGGTCACTCCTAGTGATGGAAGAGCTACCAGCCACCGAGCCGACCTCTCCTAGTGGCGGGGTGCATGATGAGGGTGACCCTGCTGATGGGTCAGGCAGCGAAGAAGCATGGACCATGGTGGGGTTGTCGGGTGATCCTGCCGGGGCAGGGGATGGAAGCCACGAGGAATGTGCCAAGTAGCATGGTGGAGGGTCCACCTATGGCTACAGAGCAGGCAACCCCTGCAGCAACATCGATGGCCAAGACTAGGATTCGGACAGGTCATCCGAGCACAACAATGACCGAGGAGGGCCCTATAAGGGTAGCTACAATAGAAATTGAAGAAATTGTCTAGGAGACCGCTTAGCCTCCTCATGTCCTCCACACAGTCATTCGATATGGCGATGAATTTGACATACTAGAGGAGGGGGAGGCGAGCATGGAAATGAAGAGGCTGGGAGCCGACCTATCAATGATGATTGGCCGAATTGAGGTGAGCTTGAAGTAATTTTATGTTGTGTCTATTGCTGAATGTGGTTCATGAACATGTGTTGCTACAGAACATAATGAAGATATTAGAGCAACACTGTGGACAGTTGGAAGAAATGGCACCGCTACTGGAGGAGAAAAAGATCCTATAAGCATCTATGACCGACCTCCAAGCACGTCGGACCTAATAGCACCACCGTTGGGAAGACCTAGAAGTAAAGGTCCTGGTATTGCAGAAGGATCGCCAGCTGCTAGAGGCGGAAAACCAATTAGTTGGCTGAGCAATGTAGCCACATCACTGACTAGCAGAAAGGTATGTCTTTGGACCTTGCTCTATTGATAATCAGCGTTGTGAGACAATTTCCTGTGATGTGCATCCCTAGAGATGGAGCTCAGCCTTTCTCATAAGCCATCAGCCAGCTCCTTAAGAGCAAGGAGGTGGAGGAGAAAGCCGAGAAAGCCTCTATAGATCATAAGTGTAAGCGCATCTATTGTCAAATCCTTTCTCATGGCATTGGGAGTAGCACACTACTGTTGTTGTGTTGCATAGTACTGTTACTATGTGCATGCACAATTTAGGGTCTTTGGGGACCAGGTCAAGGCCCGTGATGATAAGTAAGAGGCAATGATAGCAGGGATCAAGCCCATGCTAGACTGCATTGGTTTCGCACCACCCAAGGGGACGACATAGCTACCTAGCGACCCACCGCCTTGGATGATCTTGGACCAGTGTCAGACAGCGTGGTCAGACTTCTAGGACTTATGCACAGTGCTACCCATGGTGTTGTCATCCATGCGCTCATAGTGTTGTAGTCACACTATCCTTTGGTAAAGCTTAAATTGATAATGATTGGCTTCGCCTGAGGGATAGGCGCACAAAAGACCACCAAGCTAGAAGGCGAGGCTTACCAGGGACATCAACCTGTTCGGTGAGGGACAAGCAATGTCCAGTAGATTAGGATAAAACTTGTGCTGAAATACTATGTAAAAGTGCTTAGCAGCTTTTTATGAACACTTAGTGACATTTTGGTACATGTGTTTATATTTAATATAAATCATCTGCCCAATTAGTTTATAGCTAAGCCTCTAGCCCTAGCTAGCCTTTTAACCATAATGTGGAGCGTGGAGCCCATGTGCATGTAGGAAGAACAAAGCGTCGCTAGGGAGCCACTGCCGATCACCCGTAACACAAAGGGTAGATGCTCATGCACATGTAGGGAGGAGCCAGAGATAGCGCTATCTCTAGAGACATCCAAGCGTCAAAATTATTGCTCGTGGATTTGCCTTAGGCATAGTTGCGTGCCATCTTTAATATGTTATACATGAAGACATGTCGCTTAGTGAATAAACATGGAGAAAACAACATGAGGAAAAATCAGAATGAAAACTTTATTGAAAACTTTAATATGAAAGGTACATATCTTTGTATGGAATGTTTCAAGGGTAGAAACACCTAAGGAGATCAATATGCTAGGAGTTTGGGACAGCTACTTCGTGCATGTCACATAGTCTGTAAGACCCTAGTAGGGTGACCGCCTTGACAATGTAGTGGCCCTCCCAAGTTCATGAGAGCTTATGCATGCCTTCTGTCTTTTGCTTTTGGTGGAGTACTAAGTCTCTAACTATGAAGAATCTGTCATTGACATTGCGGTTGTAGTATCTATGCAAACAATCGAGGTATTTTTGCCTTCTGAACACATGTGACCAGGTGCTCTTCTTCTAGGCGATTGATATCATCAGCCCGAGCTCAGTCAGAATTCTCCTTGTCGTTGTGCTCCACCCTGGGTGCTCAGAAGGCGACGTCGATAGGCAAAACGGCCTCAGAGTCAAAGACCATGAAGTATGGGGAGACACCAGTGTTGTGACTGGGTTGGTTCCTTAGTCCCTAGACTATGGCCGACAATTCCATGAGCCATTTGCCCGGGTGCTTCTGCTCCTTCTTGTAGAGCCACTTCTTCAATGCATCTAGGATCATGCCATTAGCACATTTGACCTGCCCATTAGCCCTAGGATGAGCCATCGAAATGTACTTGACCGAGATGCATCTTTCGTCATAGAAATCCTATTAGTCACTGCCGATAAATGTGGGCCCTAGGTCGGTGATGATACTATTCGGTAGGCTAAACCAACATATGATATCATCGAGCAGCTTAGCTACCTTCTTTCACTGTAGCCTAGATGAGGGGTTTGTACTCAATCCACTTGGAGAACTTGTCAATGCAGATGTAGACCCAGCAGAATCCTCTTGGCGTGGGCTTGAAGGGCCAGAACATTTCTAGTCCCCAGCATGCGAAGAGCCAAGAAGCAGGAATCTTCTATAAGGCAAGGGCAAGGACGTGGATTTGTTTAGCGAAAAACTAGCAATTCTCACACTGGCAAACAAGTGCTTCTACATCAGCGTCGGCTAAAGGCCAATAGAAACCAGCTTGGAAGGCTTTGCCAACCAGTGTTCTAGAGGCTGCATTGTTGCCGCAGGTGCCGGTGTGGATGTTTTTGAGTTTCTTCTCCCTTGCTTGGAGACACACTTCTAGAGTAGGTCCTCCTTGGCATTATTGCGCATCAACTTGTCATCGACTAGGACATAATGCTTGCTGTGGTGGGTAAGACACTATGTCTCTGTGTTGTCACCCAGAACATCTGCAGTGTGTGATATTTGATGAAAGGGACCCTCCAATCACTGCTCGGCCTTGGAACCACTGCGACTATCCATTCGGTGGGTGGCTTTTCTTCAACACCTTCTTGCCCATACTTGATGGAAGGGGTCACAAGGTCCTAGACGAACACTTCGGATGGCACTTCTACTCAGGTTGACCCTAACTTTGATAGCTCATCAGCTACTTGATTGTCAGCCCAAATGACATGATGGTATTCGAATCCGTAGAACTTGTCTTCGAGTTTCCTTATCTCCACGCAGTAAGCGTCCATCTTTCTATTGGTGCAGCTCCAGTCTTTATTGAGTTGGTAAAGTACGAGTGCGGAGTCACCGTACACCATGAGGTGCTTGACACCGAGCTCTATAGCTATATGGAGACCATATAGTGCCGCCTCGCATTTCACGCATTGTTGGATGCCCGAAAGTGGATGCGGAGGACATAGTGCAGTTTGTCCATAGATGGAGAGATGAAGTATATGCCTACCTAGCATCGTCGAGGTTGAGGGATCCATCGATGTACATTGTCTAGTGCTTAGGGTGATCAACCGAGATAGGAGTCTGCATGTCTGTGCACTCAGTCATGAAATCAGCGAGCGCCTATGACTTGATTGTCTAACATGGCCTAAAGTCAATGATATAGGTGCCAAGCTTGACCGCCCATTTAATGATGTGGCCACTGGCTTCCTTGTTGTGGAGGATATCGCCAAGTGGAAACTCAATAACCACTGCTATGGGGTAGGTTTTGAAGTAGTGGTGAAGCTTGCAGGATGTGATCAGGATGGCATAGAGCAACTTCTAGACCTGAGGATAGCGAGTCTTAGACTCGGTTAGGAATTCGCTAATGAAGTACATCAGGGCGTTGGACTTTGTATGCATGTCCGACCTCTTTGCGCTCGACCACAATGGCTATGCAGACCACCTAGTTGGTTGCTACGATGTAGATCGGTAGGGTTTCACTAGCTTGGGGCATGGTCATGATTGCAGGTGAGGTGAGGAACCGCTTGAGCTTGGTGAACGCCTCATTAGCGTCCTCTGACCAGATGAATTTTTATTGAGCCTTGAGTAGCTTGAAGAAGGGGAGTCCATTTTCTCCCAGACAAGATATGAAACGACTCAAGGCCGCCATGCACCCCGTTAGCTTCTGGACGTGCTTCACAAAGGTCATTGGTTTCATCTTGGTCACCACTTCTATCTTCTCTAGATTGGCTTCGATGCTATGGCAGCTTATGATGTTGGCTAATAGGATACCAGATGGGACGTTGAAAAATACACTTAGTGGGATTCAACTTCCATTGATACACCTTTATGGCTTTGAAGGTTTCGATGAGGTCGGCCATGAGGGTATCGATAGTCTTAGACTTAACCACCACATCATCGATGAAGGCCTCAATGTTCTTCCCAATCTGGTCCTTAAGACAGTGCTAGATGGCTCTTTGGTAAGTAGCACCCACATTCTTGAGCCCAAAGAACATGGCCGTGTAGCAGTAGGCACCAAAGGGCATGATGAACAATGTCTTAATATGATCTTCTTCTTTTAGAGCAATCTAGTGATAACTAGAATACCAATCTAAAAAGCATAGGAGCTCACAACTAGTTGTGGAATCTATGACCTCATCAATGCAAGGTAAGCCGAAGGGGTCTTTAGGGCAGTGTTTGTTGAGATTGGTGTAATCAACGCACATTCTCCATTCTTTATTCTTCTTTCTTACAAGAACCGGGTTGACTAACCACTCTAGATGATACACCTCTTTAATAAAATAGGTAGCTAAGAGCCATGTTATTTCTACCCTAATTGCCTCCTTTTTGTCCTCAAAATTGTCAAAGCTTCTACTTGATCGACTTGGCAGTCGCTGAGACATTTAAGGAGTGCTCGATTAGCTCCTGAGGTACGCCAGGCATGTCTGTAGGTTTCCATGTGAACATGTCAACATGCTCATTTAGGAAGCTGACAAGTGTGTCTTCCTATTTAGGATCAAGGTCAGCCCTAATCAGAGCAGTCTTGCTCTGGTTACTGGGGACGAGGTCCACTTCCTTCACCTGCTTGGACTTGGTCGACGCTCAGGGGGTCTCCATTCTAGGATGTCCAACTCCTTCGAGGTAGTCATGCATGCAAATGGAGATGTTAGTGGCCTCGGCGAGCGCGAAGCTTTCCTTCTCATAGGCATAGGTGATGTTGAGGTTGGTGAGTAGGGAGACGATCCCCTGCTCTGTCAACATCTTCAACACCAGGTACATGTAGTGAGGCACAACCATAAACTTGGCAAGGATTTGTTGGCTGAGGATGGCATGGTAGGCTATGTTGAAGTCGGCCACCAGGAAGTTGACGTAGTTGGTGCGGAAAGTGCTTGGCGATGCCAAACTATACCTACAGGGTGATTTCCTGAGAAGTTGGGACGCCTTCCTAGGAATGATCCCCTAGAACAGAGAGTCCATGGGGGTGAGTTCTTCCTTCTTGAGCCCTAGCTCAGCTAGGGATCTAGCGAACAGGATGTTGAGGGCGCTCCCTCCATTGATGAGGAGCCTCTGGAAACCCATGCCCTGGTGGTTACACCAATATTTGGGAAGAAGAATGCAGGAACTCAAAGCTTCTAGGATTGTGTCATCAAGGATTCGATTAGATGTGAATCGATATCAGCTGATTTAGATGTGATGTCAGAATCGGCTATTTTATGTATGACGTTAGTAGACGGTGTCAATGGGCTATGTTTGAATGGCGCTAGGATGATGTGTCGGGCTATACAAATAAGGAAAATTAGGGTCCAAGTTATTATTAAATTAGGAAGTTTTCTTTTATTTCAAGAATTGTAATGAGTCATATTTAAGTAGGATTCATGTTTAGGTTTTGGGTATTGTCGACACAGAATTTTCGTCTCCGTGCTGAGGACACACGCAGCAAGCCAGAAGGGTCAGCTCGATGGAGCAGATCCGCCTAGCTTCAGCGCAAGGGTGGTCAATCTTGCGCAATCCTCCTAAGACATGCTAGTCAATTTGACCCTACAATTGACAAGGAGAGAAAGCTCATCAGTAATTAAGGACGGAACGTGCCGGTGTTGCCAGACAGTTTCGAATGTGCGGCTCTGAGAGCCGATATGAGAGGAGATCGACTAAATAGTCGATTCCAGCATATTCATAAGAATAAATCGATTAAAGCTCATGGGGTCGTATAAGAAGAATTGGTTATCATTCAGGATAAATATTATTTAAGCAAATATTAATCAATGGCAATAAGATATCAATGATGATCGGTTTATACGGAGCCAATGATTACAAGTAACCGAACTCCTTTTTATATAAAGAGACAATTCAACACCACTTAACCATTTAATAAAAATAAATCTAAAGAACATGTTAGATCTCATCCATCGCTATGACCAGTGGGGCATGAGGCAGAATCATGTAGGCCGTAGTAACAACAATAGACTCGATGACCTAACTCATTACTAATATCAGTGGGGCATGAGGCAGAATCATGCAGGCCGTAATACAACAAAAAGATCATGGGGCTAACATATCTTTCAACTTATCTCTACTTCAATGATCTTAATAATGTGAACTGTTCATGAAAGCATTCGATATCGGCTAAATAGCCGATTCAGGCATAGCTCACAGTTAAGGTCATGCCTCCTCAAGAACGGGTCTACCAACTAACGATCCCCACTCCATGGTGCCAATAGTGGGGTGAGAGGCAGAATCCCATAGGCCATGATGATGGGCCATGGAATGGTTTTCATTAACCAATAGATCTACTCAAGATCGGACATGCCTTAACCACACCTATGCACAATTAAGATTGATGTAAAATAGCCGATAAAAGCATAATTCATCGTTTAAGGTGTAGATTAGTTCAACTTTAAATTAGCAAACGATGAGTTAAACAAGATATAAGGCCTGATCCAGATCAATCTCAATTGGGCAGAGTGATATTGCTGTAATTAGATAAACGATGAACGCAATAAGCAATATCGGTAACTTAATGAATCTACCAAAGACTGCCATACTAAGGTAGAGCCGATAACTTGACCTTGATCTAATTCAAGTAGTGGGGTGTGAGGCAGAATCACACATGCCATACTTGAATTAGACAAGAGTCGATAACTAGCCTATACCAGAGTCACAGTGGGGGTCGACCGGATCGATGCAGCCATACGAATAGAGGTATAAACCATGACGGTACTTACAGACAAGCAGTGGAGGTCGACCAGATCGATGCAGCCGTACTCGCTGAAGAACTCAGCCGAGATCTACTCTACTCCTACTCCTAACGGGTGGCCGGAGCCAAAAAAAGTAATTGACTTGTATTTGATTGATTGTTGTTTTTACAATAACCGGGGCTTGATATTGATACCCAGGGTCCTGCGCATGACTCCTGTCTAAGCACGACTCATCACAATTTTTGGTATGAAGGAAATATTCCTATTTTAAGATAATTTGGACTCTAATCTTTCCCCTTTTGTAGAATCCGATATGTATCTTCTTGGCGCCAATCATATCCTGGCATTGTTATCTGCTAATGTCATTCGGAGAGAATCGATCTAGTGTCATATTCGATCCAGCAGGTATCAATCTTTATTCTATAGACACCTTGATTGGCATAATTCTGGAAGCCTGCGAGTTCCCGTGCTCTTCTCCCAAATTTTGGTGTAAACACATGCCCCCCCAATTTTGGGATAAAATGATTTTATCCTGAAATTCCGGTTCACTGGTTTACCACGCCGCAACTGCACCATCCGAGATATACACACGACTCCTAACTCCTTGGCCTGAGTTCTACATAACATCCCAACAGTATATCTTGCAACTTACTCGGCCTGTTTGCTTTCTCCTTTCTTCTTAAGCCAACTTCAAATAGTCGACGCCGTCATCACCGAGGCCTCAAACCCTAGCAGATCATCTGTTCCAATCGAGCCGTCGTCCAAGCGATCCTCGCCAGATCCAAACCAATTTTTGACCACTGATGGCGACCATCGACCATGTCCTTGAGGTATATCTCCAAGTTCCCATTTTTTGAGTATCGGCCAGCCACCCCATATCTTCTTTCTTCTTGAATT
The DNA here is from genome assembly GCF_019320115.1 of Miscanthus floridulus. Classification (NCBI taxonomy): domain Eukaryota; kingdom Viridiplantae; phylum Streptophyta; class Magnoliopsida; order Poales; family Poaceae; genus Miscanthus; species Miscanthus floridulus. The sequence continues at coordinate 47,855,603 of NC_089592.1, forward strand.
TATTTTATCCGATTTCTAGGAAATGAGGAACGAGATCTTGATTCCGTTAGCTATCGTCCCTAATGCTTACTTTCTTGGGCCTATGGACGATTCTGATCCATCCGATTTTATCCGTCAAGAAACCAACTAGATCCCCTTTAAACAGTATGTAGTGATTTCATCTTCCTAGAACAAAACTTCCTTCAGAAACTAGGCCTAATGCACCTAAGGGATGGAGAGATTGGTTTGTAGGGTATCTGCGAAAAAAGGCAGGAGACTGGGAACTTTATGATCTAAACCAATGCTTAACACTTTTCGTTGTCCGAAATGGAGAGGAATGATTCACTCTTGATCTCTGCTTCTTATTTCTGGTCTAATGCTCTAAATGCTTTCATTTTTTGTCATGGCCCAATGACCATCACTCTGGCTGATGTATACATGTTGACCGGCCTTAGGATCACTGGATTAGTGCAACCTTATGAGTATTTGAGTGCCGGTCCCAAGAGATTGGCCAAGATAGCAGACTGTACTGGATGGGCAAGTTACATTCTGAATAATATTGAAGATGGACCAGTCGTCAGTGAAAGGGAGTACATGGCCTTTCTAAACATGTGGTTGGAAAGATTCATTTTCTGTGGGTCATCTTGTGGTTCAACCTATAATCACAAACTCATGATCTCATCATAGGGAGTCCATCAAAGGGTGTAATGACTCGATCTCAAAAACTTACTTCATTTATTGCTCATCATTCTTTTGTCTCTTGCTATGAGCCTACCAAGGTAGAAGAAGCTCTTAAAGATCCGGATTGGATCAATGCCATGCATGAAGAGTTGAACAACTTCACTCGCAATGAAGTTTGGACTCTTGAAGAGCGACCAAAAGGTGCAAGAGTCATTGGAACAAAGTGGGTGTTCCACAACAAGCAAGATGATCAAGGTGTTGTTGTGAGGAACAAGGCAAGACTAGTTGCAAAGGGGTTCTCTCAAGTTGAAGGTTTGGATTTTGGAGAGACCTTTGCACCAGTTGCAAGATTAGAAGCCATCCGTATCCTTCTTGCATATGCATCACATCATGAAATGAAACTATATCAAATGGATGTGAAAAGTGCATTTTTAAATGGCTTTATTAATGAACTAGTCTATGTTGATCAACCTACCGGGTTTGAAGACCCTAGATATCCTAATCATGTTTATAGGTTGTCCAAGGCACTATATGGGCTCAAGCAAGCCCCAAGAGCTTGGTATGAGTGCCTTTGGGACTTCCTCATTGAGAAGGACTTCACCATTGGGAAGGTCGACACCACACTATTCACCAAGAAGCTTGATGGGCATATCTTCATCTGTCAAGTATATGTTGATGATATCATCTTTGGATCATCAAATGAAGACTCATGCAAAGAATTTGGTGAATTGATGTCTAAGGAGTTTGAGATGTCAATGATTGGTGAGCTTACATTCTTTCTTGGTTTTCATGTCAAGCAAATGAAAGAAGGCATCTTCATCTCTCAAGAGAAATACACAAAAGATCTTCTCAAGAGATTCAAGATGGATGAATGTAAGCCAATCAAGACACCAATGCCTACAAATGGACATCTCGACCTAGATGAGGGAGGTAACCCGGTTGATCAAACTCTCTACCATTCTATGATTGGTAGCTTGTTATATTTAACCGCATCTAGGCCCGACATCATGTTTAGTGTGTGTATGTGTGCTAGATTTCAAGCTAGTCCTAAGGAAACACATTTAATTGCCGTAAAAAGAATCCTTAGGTATCTTAAGCACACACCAAGCATTGGCCTTTGGTATCCCAAAGGAGCTTTATTTGAATTAATTGGCTATTCCGATTCGGATTACGCTGGATGCAAAGTTGATAGAAAGAGAACATCCGGAGGGTGCCATTTGCTTGGTAGATCACTTGTGTCTTGGTCCTCTAAGAAACAAAATAGTGTGGCTTTGTCCACCGCCGAAGCGGAATACATTGCCGCGGGTGCTTGTTGTGCACAAATATTATACATGAAACAAACTTTGCTAGACTATGGTGTAGTTCTAGAAAAAGTACCTCTTTTGTGCGACAATGAAAGTGTGGTAAAACTTGCAAATAATCCGGTTCAACACTCTCGCACCAAGCACATAGATATCCGCCATCACTTTCTAAGAGATCATGTTGCTAAAAATGATATATCACTAGAAGGTGTAAGATCCGAAGATCAATTAGCAGATATCTTCACTAAACCGCTAGATGAGGCTACTTTTTGTAGATTGCGGAATGAGCTCAATGTACTTGATTTTAGCAACTTCACAAAAAATTGAGCTTGTGTTGTCCCTTGCATTCATTGTAATATACAACATGTTTTATTTTTTTTGTAAATGCATATAGGGCTTGTCTAACATGGTTAAGATAACCGCCGAAAAGCGTGTGAAGAAGCTTAACCTTGGATCAAACTTGACAAGCAACTAGATTTACTTACAAGTATTGCATATGCATGTATGTTGGTTTGTCGTTTTGTTCCATTTGCCCTCTTGTTGCCTATTTTCTTAAAAAGAATTATAGCCTAAGGCAAAATATTTTGAAAAATATGAGGGTTTGAGAGAGGTCACTCACATCAGTCCCAATTGGTGCTTATTTGGATCTTATTCAAGTTGGGACTTGATTGGGAACAGGCAACGCAAAGGAACTTTGAAGATTTGCTGGAAAAGGTGCTCCGGACGCTGCTGTCCAGCGTCCGGTCAGTTCATAGGAGGTGAACTGCTGCCGAAGGAGTGACCGGACGCTACGTTTGTGCATCTGGTTAGGAGGGGATCCAACGTCCGGTCGATCGAAGGAAGAATAGGCTGTACTGATTGGACCCTGCCTGTGTCCGGTCATGGACCACCGGACGCATCCAGTCCCTGATTCCAGAGGAATTGGACCTCTCTGGAATCGACCGGATGCTGGGTGGTAGCGTTCGGTCGGTACCACCGGAGCATCCGGTCAGTGGATCTCACGCGGCTTCAGGACTCTTTTCCGTTTCCTTCTCTGTCGCATTTGGGACCCTCATATAATCGCAGCCTTTGGGTTCTTTTCTCCTTGACCTAACCGAGATAGCCACAGTGCCGCCGAATGCCACCATGCCCATGCCAGCGCCGCCGCTCCTGTGCCCGAGCTCGCCGCGTCGCCTCAGTCCTGTGCCTTCGCCGACAGCAGCCATGCCCTAGCCATGCCGCGCCACCATAGCTCCATCCTAAGCCCGCACATCTCCCGTGCCCAAGCTCATCGCGCCGCCACAACCCTTGTGCTGTTGCTCCTTGCGCCAGCCTCGCTCGCCTCCATGTCATCGCTGAGGAATCCTCTACCAAGCCTCACCACCCGCCTCTCGCGTGTCTGCGATGCCGGAGTCAAGACCGAGGGGCTCTCAAGGCCATTGATCCAACCCTTACTCTACCTCCTTGATTGGTAAGGCAAGACATTTTCAATCTTGATCTTTTCAATTATGACCTAGATCAAAATTGCAGTCCACTGATTCCCCATCGCATTCAGGGCTTTCAACCTAACCCTAGCCGATTCTGAGGTTCCCCTGCGTGACGCCTTTCCTTTTCTCGGATCACCGATTCGTCAGGTAGCCTGCCCATCGTCTCAATTTCATACCTACATGCTTGCTTCCTAGGTTTTCGCATCTATTAGTTATATTGTATTTATTCGTATATCCATCAATTCTATCGTGCAGCGAGTCGGTGCCGTTGTGTTTCTTGTGGCAATTGGTAGTCAACTCAGAGCCAAGCTCGCTAGTAAGGATCGAGGCCAAGCCTCGAGAATGTCAGTTTGTCTATTGATCTTCATCAGCGGCAGTTCACCCTCTTGTCAGATCAGATGGCTTGGTGGTGGTCCAGGTGATGATGATCGGAGGCCCTTGCCTTGCCAGCCTGCAGGATCAAAGGGCAAGTCAACAAAGCAGGTGACATCCAAGAAGCACAAGTACCCCGATGCAGAGACAGTGAGAGCAGCAGCTGTTGTAGAGGCTGTTGAGCGTGCTGAGAGAGGTGGTGCCCGCAGTGGAGTCATCATAGCAGATCAGCTGGCACTAGATGCGCAGGATAGACTGAGGGAGATTGAGTGACTTCATGGTAGTCCACCTGGGACTATCATGATGGCTAGTCGTTGTCTAGCTATTGAGGAGCCTCAGCATCAGGGGGAGTCACAGCAGGAGACACAGCAGCAGCCCCCACCAGCAGAGTCTCAGCCAGCCCAGGAGACTTAGGAGGGTCAGCAGACCGAGGAGACCAAGCCGGCACCCTAGCTACGTCACTCGGGTCGTACCAGTGCTATAGTTCCACCGAGGCCAGCTACATAGCGCAGGGGTTCACGCCCTCCGCCCAGACCTCAGGGTCTGCCTCTAGTGGTACACCTCGACTTGAGGGCCGCCATAGCCACTCAGGTTCGCCAGCTGCGTTTTGTTGAGTTTGACGTGTGGTTCCCTCCGAGGAGGGATGAGAGAGCAGCAGAGGGGTTCTATACACCGCTCCAGGAGGACTTCTACAATGCCTATATCAACAGTGGGGTAGTATTCAGATCATAGAGGGTCTGCAGCTTGGAGTCTATTGTGGCAGCAGCCGGAGAGCACATCCGCCCCTACTTGTCATATTTGTCAGGGCTAGCAGATCTGATTGTCCGGATAGGAGTATATGTACCATCTTAGGTCCGGTAGTTTTATGCTTCAATCTACGTTGATCTGCATCACAACTTCATTCACTTTGCATTCAACGGCAGAGATTACCGGGTGATGAGCTTCAGGGCCCGAGAGATACTGAGGCTATAGGATTAGCCTATCAAGTTGCATGAGGTATGCTATGGATAGCAGGAGCCTACTAGGCATCCTCATGGAGGGTTGGTGCCCCCGACAGACCTGGTGCGACACTATTTCAAGGAGCCATTTGGTGAGGGGTCGAGCAGGAACCCCAGTGACTTGACTCCTACAGTGAGAGTGCTAGAGGCTATTATTAGGAGGACACTGCTTCCTAGGTTGGGATACAGAGAGGGTCTGACTCGCCTACAGCTCTGGCTCCTGAATGCCCTGATGCAGTAGACCATGTTTGACATTTGGGACCTCCTTCTATCAGAGATGGAGGATACTATTGCTGAGGGATTCAAGGGTCGCAGGCAGCTTCTGTATGCTCATTGGATCACTTTCCTGTTGCTTAAGTGTGTGCAAGCCAGGACCCTAGAGATAGCTACTGAGTATAGGGCTGCCACCACAGAGTTTCCAGCATACAACATGGCACAGAGAATCAGGCACAGCACTCCACAGGCACCTGCTCAGCCTAGCCATCGTCCAGATGTTCTAGAGTTAGTAGCTCAGTAGGACGAGATCATCAGAGGCATTGCCGCCACAGAGGAGGAGCAGCTTGAGGCCCAATAGGGGATTACCGAGTCCAGTGATAGCTTAGATGATGACTATCAGCCGATACCTCAGATGCCTCCACAACGACATGATGTAGAGGCCGGTAGTTCTAGCTCAGCACCACCTACACCGCAGATGGACCCCGCATTGGTTGCTATTCTTGAGCAGATGCAGCAGGAGTAGGCACGACAGGCACAGGAGACAGCTACCAACTTCACGCAGTTTCAGGCTTGTCAGGACGAGTTCCAGCGGTAGCAGCAGCTCCTTCAACACCAGCAGTTACTTATGCAGCAGCAGCTCATGGGATTCATGCAGCATGTAGTGACAGCACTTGGGGCCCCATAGCCACAGTCTTCGTCCCAGCTTGCTCTGCCAACCACCACTTCGACAACTCCAGCAGTATAGCCTAGCGGGCTTTAGAGTCAGGGACAACCCCTAGCTCCATTCGCTTCACCTACAGTTCAGGTGTCCTAGTGGTTGTCCTCACCAATGGTTGCCCCACAGTTCACTCCATATCACATGGGCTTCTCACTAGAGCAGTCACCCTCGCTGTTTGTGCCTGACACGTTAGTCTCCAGGAGTCTTAGAGCATCCTTTAGTGAGTTGACTGACATGCCTACTCCACCTCATATGCATACCGCCAGTCCATCTACTGCAGCTCCAGCTATCATGACTACTCAGAGGCTCCCCTCGTTTGTTGCCTCATCAGATCCTACGACAGACATACTAGCAGCTTCACAGGCAGCACCAGCCCTAGCTCAGACCCAGACTACTTCTGCGACACTTCCTGCTTTAGAGGGTTAGTTAGTTCAGAGCTCAGGGTCAGATGATGATGGCGCCCAGTTCCATCTTGCTCCACGTACTTCAGCGCCCGACTCGTCTGCTGCAGCCCCACCGACCAACCCTTAGGTTTTGGTGTTTGACGCTAAAGGGGGAGAGGGTTCGAGTATGTAGACTCAGGGGGAGCGAGTTTTAGGGGGAGCTAGTTATCTAGTATTAGCTTATTATATACATTTGGAGTTTTATTTGTGTGATACACTATTACTTATGCATTCATGTGTTTACTTTCATGCATACTATTATATATATGTGATAGTGCTATCTATGTGATTTTGATATATGACGTGTGCTTTCTACTTCACATTATTTATGTCATATAACTTGTGTAATGCTCATTTGCCTTTGCTTCCGCGTTTATACTTCAAAGCAAATGAGCTTTGTTATTTGTACTCATGCTTAATTCATATCTTTTGAGTACATTGTGTTGGCTTGGGTCATATAAGCTTGACTAACACTTTTGTTCCTATTGACAAAAGCTTATATGAACCAAGCCCATCAAAAACCTCACTCTTTCACATACTCGAGGTGGTATTGTCATCAATCACCAAAAAGGGGGAGATTGAAAGCATCTAGGCCCCTAGTTGGATTTCGGTGATTAATGTCAATACAAGATTACTATGACTAATGTGTGTTTTGCAGAGGCAATTGAGTTAGGTCATAGTAATGGTGATCGATTGGGTAATCAAGGTTGTCATGCCCCTGCGATGGAAATCGTTTCGGTTTTCAAAGGATGGACGACAAGGTTAAGGATGACTAGTTCTAAGTGTCGATTGGAGTTGGAGTGACACTTAGAGTAGTTTAGGAATTTGTTTTCCTTTGGCCGTACTATTAAGGGGGGTATGAATAGGTAGCTTGACCTAGTTGAGTCTAGTGAGTTAGGTGTGGTGCACACTTGTTAAAACTAGCTCTAGGTAGCTTCTATGAATACCTAAGATCCTTTGGAGCAAACTTCATTCACATATGATCAAGAGTTGGAAGTGAATGGAGGGTCAAATGCTGATCGGATGCTGGCTCTGGTGTGACCGGACGCTGGCCATAGGGTCCGGTCAGTTCATTTGATCAAGCAGACAGTGTTCGGTGTGACCGGACACTGGATCGGTTAAGTGATCGGACGCTGAGAGGCAGCGTCCGATCGACTCTAGTAAGGTTCCAGAGAAGGGAATCTATGACCGGATGCGTCCGGTCAGTATTGACCGGACCCTGAGGGTTCAGCGTTTGGTCGAGTCTAGTAAGCATCTAGTGAGGGTTTCATGCGACCGGACATGTCTGGTCAGTGGTGACCGGACCCTGCCAGCATCCGGTCAACACATTTCCACTGGTTCGCGGGTTGAACTGACCGGAGCGTCCGGTCAACACGACCGGAGCGTCCGTTCACCCTGCAGAAGCTCATAACGGTTCATTTTTCCAGCTGCCTTGTAAATAGAAGCTCCACTCGTGGGTGGAGTCACTTTTGCTCATTCCAACAGCCTCGAAACACGTTTGTGAGTGCCAAGAAGAGCAAGGTCCTAGTGAGGTGATTGAGATTTGAGAATCCAAGAGAGTGGCCTCACTAGCAAATCAAGAGTAGCAAAGTGTGCATCCATCTTCTCATTAGGCTTCGCGTGGTCAAGTGAGAGTTTGTGCTTGTTACTCTTGGTGATCGCCATCACCTAGACGGCTTGGTGGTGATCACCTGGCAGAGCTTGTGGGTGACCCAACTCAAGTTGTGAGCGGCATTGGGTGATTCGCCGCGACGGAGTGTCGAAGAATCAACCCGTGGAGAGCAATTGATCCTTGCGTGGATCAAGGGGGAGCTACACCCTTGCGCGGGTGCTCCAACGAGGACTAGTGGGGAGTGGCGACTCTCCGATACCTCGGCAAAACATCGCTGCGTTCCTTTCTCTCTCTATTTACTTTGAGCACTTACTTTGAGTATTTACTTTGAGCAATTCAATACTTGTTTTTACACCCATAGAATTGCATGCTAGAGTAAGTTTGGAACATAGGTTGCAAGTCCGTTGTGCATTAGTTTGATAGAAACACTTTTCTAGGCACAAGGGGTTAATTGCGCTATCCGTAGGATTTGATTATTGCAAGAGAATTTAGAATTAGCCCAATTCACCCCCCTCTTGGGCATCTTGATCCTTTCAAGAAATACCCATGCAAGAGCAGGGGCCTAGCAGTTCTCCTATTGATAACGACCCTATTGATGCTGGGAATAGTCCCATTGTTGATACTCATACTGCCGATTCCCCAATTCGGCATACACCTGATGGTAAGGAAATCATGTACCTGGCCTATTCCTCTGCAATAAACATGAAAAAAAATCTCCCCTTGCCATTGCAGATATTAGTGCCTAAAATCTAGAGCTGATTCAACCAGATGCTATTGGTGCATCACTAGCTGCCCCCCTCTTCTGATAGAGGCTACTACAGAAAAGGTACTATATATTTTCACCATCCATTTTGCGACAAACTGATTCAAACCTTTTAATCAAGATTTCCCCTATATATAGGCACTCAATCCTCCGGCACAGAGCTGTTCTTTCAATCTTAGGAGTATTTTGATGAAGCTAAAATCAGATCATCGGCCACTTCTTCTGTTGAATCCTTGCCAGAGGAGACTAGAAATTGGCTAAAAGATATACTGCCTGTATTTGAGAAGAACATAGTCAATTTGGTCCAAGATACTGAATCAATGCAGTGAGTCTTCTTGGCTATTTAGGGTGATCCATCCCCAGCTCTCTCTAGGGTCTTATCATATTTGCCTATTTTCGAAGATCAGGCCTTGAAGGTGAAAACAATTCAGAGGAACTTGTCCAACCGTGAAGCCTTGCTGGCTAAAAGGGACTCCAACAGGCAAGAGGTCAAAGAACTGACATAGTCGATTGATGCTCTAAAGAACTCCTCCCTCGGGACTGATCCAGAGTTGTCCTAATTGAAAGCCAAATGTGAAGAGCTTGAGAGGGAGCTAGAAAACATGAAGGCCGCCATTGATCATCGCAAGTCCACTCTAGCTCAAATACCTAATGCCATCAAACAGAAGAAATAGGAACCATTGGCCAAAGTGAAAGAAAGTAGAACTATCCGTGGCAGCCTTGAGAACACCCCTGGAACAGCTGAAGAACGCGAGCACAAGATTGCAGAGGCTAATGTTGTCCAGCTTGCAATACTAAAAATCATTCAGGATGTTCTGAATGTGTAATCTATAGGTCAACATACATATCTTGTGTACGATAACCATATTTGTCTTGTTGTATTTCTTTCTTCGACCGAAGAGCCAATTGGAAACAACCGATTCTAGATTTATGATCTTGATCTTAATTGAATCTGAAACGCGGCTTTTATTTAGAGAACCTTTCAATCTTTTGCCTTCAGTCGCCTGATGCTGCATCTTTCTTGGTATTAGCGAGGTGGTGCTTCGCCTTCTATTAATTGTGGTTACCTTTTGTACTTCCCCAAGGCATCCATCTCTTCGCTCTGTGGCTTCAAATACTAGCCGATGGTTCTGGCCTCGAACACATCTACACTTGCAACTACTCCTATTCCTTTGCACTTCTCTGCCTTGACAACCCTATAGCAGTTTTTCCTCCCCTTCCAAAAGATCCAAACAACTTCATGGCCGGTGAGGACAACCGCGGCAAGCGCGCGGTAGAGGAGACTCTAGAGGAGAACATGCCGGTGAGCTAGCACCTCCGACGCATGAGGTGAGATTGGTGCCTTCTGCTCATAGCGACGATCTATAACTTTCTATTCATAGGGGTGAACTCTTGTTTCTAGGTTTGTTGTGAACAATAGGCTTCGTCCTCTTCCTAGGGTTGGTGGACCCTCTGATGCCATGTCCTCTGCGCCATCCTCATCGTCAAATTCCTCTGATTCGTAGAACGGCGATGATGCTCGGCGTTTCCTCCGGGAGTGGAGGGCGGCTCAGAACCGCTACTCTGAGGCGACTCGAGAAAATGGCCAGCTCAAGATCCACCTCGGGGCTTCTCAGGCCACTCTTCATGTGGCTGAGGAGGAGGCCAGCACCGTCCGAGCATGGCTAGCCGAGTCTGACGCTATGGTAACAGGTAAGATGATCTTCATAGATGTTTCCATTCCAATTTCTCATTGCCTTTATCTTGATAGTTCCCCATTTTCTGTGATCATCAGCTTTGATGATGCAGTTGGAGTCTCTCCAACTTGCGACGAATGTGTCTGTTGATGCCATCAATGCCCATGGCTCCCTTATCAATGCTCGTCTCCATGATGTTCTGGCCCATGTTCAGGAGATTGCCCTCCATGGAGTTCGTCATGGTGTGGCGGTGCCGCTGACCACGGCACAAGTTCAGACTAGGTACGAACTCCACACCATGGAGACTAGTTTCCCATTGGGCGATGGCCCTGAAGAACATGAGGACTTGCTGGAAGAGTTCATCATGGCAGTGGAGGCCATAGTGGACATCACATCCGCTCAAGATGTAGTGAACAAGGTCTTTGATTAGTTTGTACTTAGGGTAATCTGATGCATAAAAGACTCCTGTTCTCTTCACGAATATGTTTCAATGTGATGCCTTTGCGCATGACTATGAATGTTTCTTGCTCTATAGACAATACATATCGTATCTGCTTTTACTATCTTTGAAGATCTTTACTTTTTGAACTAGAGGTGATACCCTCCTGGTACCGGCTATTGGAGCCGAGAACGCATCGGCTATCAAATTCTGATGTTAGGATAACATCTCTTCAAACATTTCTCATTCCAAAAACCAAACGATCGATCGATCCGAGTCAAGCATCCTATTAAGCGAAACAGAATTTCTCTTAAGAAATCCATTAACTCTGAATCACATTTACACTTTGATTCAGCATTCACATACATCGGCCTAAACCCATTTCCAAGACTCAATGTTTATTTTTCCTTAACTCAATGGCCGATGCGACGCCATGATTATTGATTAAAACAAACTTTCAGAGCCAATTGCTTGAATCGGCTGTTGGCCTTCATTATTAATCCTGATGAAGCCTCCTTCCCATGTTTTGCAAGAAAGGCATTTGAAGTCTCCTAATTCCCAAAACACTAGTCGCCTGTTACAATGTTCACAGACTCATCAGCGCAAACCATCTCGACATCATCCCCATGCCAATGAATCAAACATTGATGCATGGTTGATGGCACGCAATAGTTTGCGTGATTCCAGTCACGACCGAGGAGTAAACTGTATGAGCCTTTTTCCATCGATGACAAAGAACGTGGTGAGCAGAGTTTTACTCCCGATTGTCAACTCGACATTTATTGCCCCCCTAGGTCTTAGATGTATTCCCTCTGAAGTCTCTAAGCATCATAGTTGGTCTCAAGCAAATCTCTTGGTCCCTTGCCAAGCTTACAAAAAGTAGTGTAAGGCATAAGATTGATAGAAGCACCTCCTGTCCACTAACTATTTTGTTCATCGGCTTCCCATCAACAAAACCTTTCATGTATAAAGCCTTCAAGTGCCAATGTTTGACTGGCTTATCAAATATCGCTTGGTGTGTAACCATCAACTTGGCAACCATCTCTTCATACTCTGATTCATCGAAGTCTGAGTAAACTTCTGGATTTGTCAGAGCTCTAATTCTGATGGCAACAAAAAAGCCATTTGGATATTAGCCGATGGTTGTTTCTTATCAGCTATTTGCTTGGTATGCCACACTTGAGTTTTACCGGATGGCTGAGCCTATTCTATCTCCTTATTCCTTAAGCGTTGCACTCTTCTCTTCTGGCTTCTTGTTAAACCTTTGAGGCACCATTGGCCTTCCTGCCAAACATGTTCCCTCTGGTTGCTTCCTTCTTCATGATCAGCCCAGTCTTGGTCAACAAATCTTTTCCCCAGCCGATCATGAATACTTTTATTTTTTAAGCACTGATCCATGTTATTATGATGATATGCATCCTGGGCATGGATAGACCGGGGGTTGACTTGAGATTGCCTAAACTCCCAATATTGATTGCTACATTTTGGATAGTTATGTCTGGTAGGCAATTTCAAACTTTTGTTGTAGCAGTATCTAAAGAAAGGACAATTCCAGGTGCGATTCGGCTTGCTTCCTTTCATACCTCTCTTCTTCCAGTTAATGCTGGTATTCTTGATCCTCTAACCATTGCTGATAATCTTTTTCCTTCTACGTCTGCTACTTGTTTAATAGCATCCGAGATGTGACTCACGGCTTTGTCGCTCCATCCTTTGACGTTTCCCCCTGTTCATATTGGCTCCTCTACTGATTACGACGTTTTCTAATCTCTCTATATTCATTAGCCAATATTTGCATCTTGGGATCAACTATTCTAGCTTCTCTTGATTTGGCTGATGTTAGGACCTTAGTTTTTCCTTTGAATAGCCCAACATCAACCATGTTTTGATGTCTTAGGAAAGGATTATCATCCACCTTCATCTTCTGAGGTGTATCAAACTTGAGCCTCCCTTGCTGAATAGCCCTCTCTATATGCTGCTAGGACAATTCTGCATTCATTGGTGGAATGAGAAGTAGCATTATGGAACTTGTAGAACTTCTTATTCTTCAACTGTTCAGGGGGCAACATAACATAATTGTCTAGGCAATTTGATCTGGCCATTCTCAAGCAAGAAGTCAAAGAGCTTGTCTGATTTTGTGACATCAAAGTCATAGCTCTCCTCGACTCCTCTTCCCCAAGGATTTGGCACCATTACTATCTTCTTGCCCTAATTCCATTCAGCTGCAGCAACCTCCTCTCCTTCATCTTCATAGACATCATCTGCTGAGTATGGATCATAAGCTTTGGCTACGGTGGTACTCTTCTAGAATCAGGTATCTCTGCGCATACTTTGGAATTAGCTATTGAGTGCTGCTACTCGTTGAGCCAATTGACCCAAGTTGTCAAATTCTTGTCCTAGCAGCTTTTCTTTCCATATTAGCAACATTCCTTAGACAGCTAAAGCAGCTAGCTGATCATCGGCCAAGTTCAATGAGAAGCACAAGTTCCTAGTCTCTTGGAATCTCTGAAGAAACTCAATGCCCGATTCATTAGTCCTCTGTCTTATGGTTGTCAAATCAGTTATCTTCTTTTCTCCAGTCCCAGTGTAAAAATATGTATGAAACTTCTTTCTAGGTCAGCCCAATTAGGCAATGGAGTTGATTGGTAGTGATGAAAACCGAGTGAAGGCTGGCCCCGACAAGGATAAGGAGAAGAAACGAACTCGATGGGTATCCTCAACTGACGCTTTGCCCAATTATGTAAGATACCGACTGACATGTTCTATTATGTTTGTACTGTCTTGACCGGTGAACTTGGCAAACTCTGGGAGCCTATAATTTGTAGGAAGAGCGACCAAATCATACCATTCTGGATATGGGTGTTTATATGAAAAGGTCAGCCCCTTTGGCTTCAGACCGAACTAATTCTTCATCATCTTAGTCACCTTTAGTAGCAACTCGTTAGCTTGCGGATTTGGGTTTCTCGGTACTGGATTGAAATCCCACATGCCTTGATATCCTAGATTTGGCATCATGTGGAGGGTGTTATAATCCATGACATAGTGATAGCCTTATGGAATCTCAATCTATTGGGTCCTTTGCTGGCTCGCTGCTTGAAGTCTCTGATTATAGACATAAGGATCTATATCTCTATAGATCTTTTGAATTGATGGTGCTATTTTTTGAGCCGATGACGGTATGTGACCTGATGTGCCAAAATTGATCACCTAATTCTGACCTTGCCCCAGTTGGCTGTTGTACATGCTATATTGACGGTCCAGGATTGTACTGTATCTGATTCATAGTAGTACCCAGAGTTTGTTCAGATGAACCTTGAAGTGTCTGGACATTAGCATTATCAGCTAGTGCTATTTCTTGATGGCTGGTATTGACTTGATTAGTCCCTTGAGTCAATGGATCTGGAATATTGTAACAAGTCAATCCAACCTGACCAATTGGAATTCCACGAATTGCCTCTTTCATGGCATTGTGAAATGCATCAACTGAAAGCTTCATTGCGGCTCAATATGGCATCACGAACAGATTTGTCTATGGCTTCCATAAAGAAACTGCATGTCTTCAGCTTTGACTGTATATGTCTACCCATGTAGTAGAACTCTTGGTAGTGCAAATTTTTGAATAATTGTGCTGTCACATGTTTTGGTGTAGGACAACAAACACTTCTTCTAAAATTCTTCTGTAGCTTTGTTGATGGTATCCTTATCTTCATCAGGTAGGTCATCATAATGTACCATAAGGATGTTGTCATTGTTGTGAGCCACCATGATGATTGTGGTGTCCCACCAGACGTGCCAGAAATGTGTGTCGACACAGAATTTTCGTCTCTGTGCCAAGGACACACGCAGCAAGCCAGAAGGGTCCGCTCGATGGAGCAGATCCGCCTAGCTTCAAGCGCAAGGGTGGTCGATCCTACGCTAATCCTCCCGAAGACAGTGCCAGTCAATTTGACCCTACAATTGACAAGGAGAGAAAGCTCATCAGTAATTAAGGGCAGAACGTGCTGGTGTTACCAGACAGTTCCGAATGTGCGGCTCTAAGAGCCGATATGAGAGGAGATCGACTAAATAGTCGATTCTAGCATATTCATAAGAATAAATCGATTAAAGCTCATAGGGTCGTTTAAGAAGAATCGGTTATCATTTAGGATAAATATTATTTAAGCAAATATTAATTAATGGCAATAAGATATCCATGATGATTCGGTTTATACTGAGCCAATGATTACAAGTAACCGAACTCCTTTTTATATAAAGAGACAATTCAACACCACTTAACCATTTAATAAAAATAAATCTAATGAACATGTTAGATCTCATCCATCGCCATGACCAGTGGCGCATGAGGCAAAATCATGCAGGTCGTAGTAACAACAATAGACTCGATGACCCTAACTCATTACTAATATCAGTGGGGCATGAGGCAGAATCATGCAGGCCGTAATACAACAATAAGATCATGGGGCTAACATACCTTTCAACTTATCTCTACTTCAATGATCTCATAATGTGAACTGTTCGTGAAAGCATTCGATATTGGCTAAACAGCCGATTCAGGCATAGCACACAGTTAAGGTCATGCCTCCTTAGGAACGGGTCTACCAACTAATGATCCCCACTCCATGGTGCCAATAGTGGGGTGAGAGGCAAAATCCCACAGGCCATGATGATGAGCCATGGAACGGTTTTTATTAACCAATAGATCTACTCGAGATCAGACATACCTTAACCGCACGCTATGCACGATTAGATTTATGTAAAACCACCGATAAAAGCATAATTCATCGTTTAAGGTGTAGATTAGATCAACTTTAAATTAGCAAATGATGAGTTAAACAAGATATAAGGCCGATCTAGATCAATCTCAATCGGGCAGAGTGATATTGTTGTAATTAGATAAATGATGAAAGCAATAAGCAATATTGGTAACTTAATGAATCTACCAAAGACTGTCATACTAAGGTAGAGCCGATAACTTGACCTTGATCTAATTCAAGCAGTGGGGTGTGAGGCAGAATCACATAGGCCATACTTGAATTAGACAAGAGTCGATAACTAGCCTATACTAGAGTCACAGTGGGGGTCGACCGGATTGATGCAGCCATAGAACAGAGGTATAAACCATGACAGGTACTTACAGACAAGCAGTGGAGGTCGACCGGATCGAATGCAGCCATACTCGTTGAAGAACTTGCCGAGATCTACTCTACTCCTACTCCTAAGAGGTGGCCGGAGCCAAAAAAAGTAATTGACTTGTATTTGATTGATTGTTGTTTTTACAATAGCCTGGGGCTTGATATTTATACCTGGGACCTACACATGACTCCTGTCTAAGCATGACTCATCACAATTTTTGGTATGAAGGAAATATTCCTATTTTAAGATAACTTGAACTCTAATCTTTCCCCTTTTGTAGAATCCGATATGTATCTTCTTGGCGCCAATCATGTCCTGTCATCGTTATCTGCTGACAGTCATTCAGAGAGAATCGATCCAGTGTCGTATTCGATCCAGCAGGTATCAATATTTATTCTATAGACTCCTTGATTGGCGTAATTCTAGAAGCCTGCGAGTTCCCGTGCTCTTCTCCCAAATTTTGGTGTAAATAGGTATAAATATTAGACCCTATTTATTGTAAGAAAGGGCGATCACACAATCAATATAATCTTTCTAGCTTTCGCCATTGCATTAGGAGTAGGAGTACTGTAGATCTCGGCGAGTTCTTCAACAAATAGGGCTACATTGACTGATCGACCTCCTAGCTTGCTTGTGAGCACTATCATGACATGTATTGTTCTTGTAATGCTTGCATCATTTGATTGACCTTTTATGAGCCATATTATAAGTTAGTTATCGATCTATATCATAGTTTGTAAGGCTGCATCAGCTGAATTGATCTCTTATGAATCATAATATAGATCAAAGTTATCGATCTTGTGTTAAATAACTTGTTGTTTAATACAATATCACCAATTATTGAATCTACTAAGATTAGTAAGATTTTCCTTACTATTTTTTGTTGATTCACTAGTTATCGATCTTGCTATAATTAATGTTTTATAATTATAACAAAATCACCCAATTGAGATAGAGATAGATCGGCATCATATCATCTTAATTGGTCATCCTTTGATCTGGTCATGCTTCAAATCTTATAATTAATGGCTTAATTCCGCTAGATCGACTAGTTTTATCTCTACTCCAATCAAACATAGTATGAATCCAAAGACATGTTTCAATCTTGAATAAACTCACTAGTTAATGAGATCTAATCTAATGACACTACCATAGCTGTATCAATCCGGTCGAACCTCACTAGTAAGACTTCAAATTAGAAATTATCGATTAGTGGTCTTGTTCATGATCAAGATATGTACTCTATTTATTTGCTATGACTGCATCGGCTATTTTAGCTGATTTGCCTATACTCTCACGCATATAGCATGTTTTCATGAATCAGTTCAACATATAGATGCTTTTATAGATTCTTTGGCTTTAGTTTATTATCATTATCATAGCTGCATCAATCCTGAACTGAACCTCACTATTGATGATAATAGATTAGACTCAAAACTATTTGTAGATTCATTTATATTAGACAGTCGATTTGTTCACATGTTATACTCTTTTCATTAAACTTATCGGCTAGATGCTTTTGTATCGATCATGTTCCATTTAGCCAATGATGCTTTCTGATGTTCCATGAGCATCAATTATTTTGATTTGTATCATTATCATTTAATATTAGCCAATAATCCTTGATTTAAATATCTTCATTTCATAGATACACTGGATATCAACTATTTAGTCGATAGCCTCATTGAATTGGCTATCTAGCCATACATTTGGATCTGTTTGGTGCAACACCGACATGTTCCACCTTAAATTACTGATAAGATTTTTCTCTCCGTGTCAATTGCAGGTCAAATTGACCGGCATGTCATTAGGTTTTTAGAATTGGCTAGTTCTATGTTGAAGCCAAGTAGATCTCTGGTCTTATTCCACTCAGATCTTCTGGCTTGCTGATTAGTTGATCACATCACCACATTTTGGTGTCAACACCTAGATGATAGGATCCAAGATGAGGGGGAAACACCCAGGGTATGGTATATTTGGCCACTGGTTGGCCCTAAAGAAGGTTATAGGGTGCTCGGACCAGTTTAGGTACTTTGGATCTATGGCCCTACCATCGTAGGTGGTGACCAACATGATCTGCAAGGGTGGTGAGCTTCTGTTCATGCTTGTTCTTAGGGATGGCTCTTTCACCAAAGATGGAGGTGACAGGTCTTGGTGGCATCCTGATAGGGAGGGCCTACATCCTTCTCCTATACTTTGCCTTGGCCGTCATCTACATCGTCATCATCGCGCCATGGTGTCTTTGCATCCTCTGCACAAAAAGCCTTGTTCAAGCCCTTGCACTCCTGCATGGTGTGCTTGGTGCCTTTGTAGATAGAGCATGGACCATCTAGGAGCTTGGCAGTAGTCAGCATCATACGTGCGCTTAGCGCGAGGAGCGTTGATGGTGTTGACTGAATTGTCAGGCCTACGGTGACGGTTTTGTCTACCCCTAGAGCTCTCAGGACTGTTCGGTGCACCAGTGCTCATGATCATTAGGGCAGGCAGGTCACGCTCATCATGGCAGGGGTCATAGTCATCATGGCAGTGGTCATAGTTGTCATAGCGCCTTTCATCGCAACGATTAGGAATGATGACATTAGGGGTGATCGGAGCGAGCGGTGCGTTTGACTTCCTTGGTGTCAGCATAGCTGTTTGCTATCTGTATCAGCTCACTAATGGTCATAGGACTCTTGTGGTATAATTTTCCATAGAGTTGCTCGTGATAGAGGAGCCCCTTGGTGAACATGGCAATGGCCTCGCTATAGTTGATGTTAGTGATGGATTTCCTCATCTCCGAGAAGCGCTTGATGAAGCTGCACAGGGGCTCCCCAGAGGTCTAATGAAGCTTTTCTAGGTCATACTTGGTGCCAAGCTGCTCGTAGGTGGCCATCTAGTTCTTGGTGAAGACCTTCTTGAGGTTGTCCAAAGACTGGATGGAGTCCTCCCATAGTCTAAGGAGCCAGTTGTTCATAGATTGGTTGAAGCATGATGGGCATGTAATTTGCCATCACATCTTCAGCTTTTGCCTATAGCTCTCATGGTGATCTCATAGAGCAGTTAACCACTATGTAGGACACCAGATAGCTCAGAGTCTTGCTAGTGAAAGGACGAAGTCCTGAGGGCACTAGGGATAGGTGGTGCTCAGGCTATAGTGGGTGCTCCCTGCTCAACGTTGAACTAGGTGCTGACATTCCATCTCTGCATCATAGTGCACGGCCCTGCTATTCTTGATGTGATCACGGGCATCGATGTTAGCGTTGATGTGTTCGCGAATGTCATACGGCTAGGGTAAGATTCACCTCCTGGTTAGCATTGCGGTTTTTGCCTTAGTCGTTCGGTGGATGAGGAGGGCATCCGCACTGGTTTGGATGTCCTTCGTAGTTGCCCCTATACCCTTGATAAATGTAAGGCCCGCTAGATTGAGGTCGAGGGCTCTCTAAGCCCTGATGTTGACTTCCTCAGTCATGGTGGGAGCGACTGGCTATGAGCCAACATGGTCGAGTAAGACAGAGTAGGATGGCAGATCTTGTTGAATTGAACTTGAGCTGCTTTGATATGCGCCTAGATCTTCTCGAGTTCTAGAGTCCGTGGGAGCTTCTCCAACTTGTTGAAAATGACGATGAGATTGGCGCTTGGCGTCTTCTATACCAGCTGGTTGCCCACCATGTTGAACTCATCCTCCAGATTGTGGCACACGCTATGCAGGCGTTAGGATCCCCATCAGCCCTATGGGTGGCTTCTTCATCTCGGCGATGTTGACTATCAGTGTTCCTTGCTAGGCGAACATCGCGCTGGTCGGAGTTTTTGCTGTCTTTGGTGACCCTATTGTGGTTGATATGAAAAATTTCACTGCCAAATCCTAGTGGAAAGGTGTGGCAGATGGAGACGGTCTCAGGTGGAGCCCTCAGAGTATGCGTTGGGGCTCTCTTACAAAATGTCATTGATGGAGTCATCCAGAGTATAGCAGATAGCCACCATGTTCACCATGGGCATGGGTTGATCGACCTTAGGCAGATCAATCCTACAGAGGCCATCGATGTAGTCATGCTTAACATGGTCAATGAAGAGGTGGTGGATGGTGTCCTGATACGCAGATCCCACGGCCACCAGCCCAAAGGGATAGGGCCTCAACATGTGTTGACGGTCACTAACATCAATTATAAACCATCAACATAACCTGCATTTATATTTAATTCCATCACCAACATAGGTATAGGGGGTTTAAACTAATGAATTCCATGAGCTTTGGTGATTTCATGACTGAAGGAGGATTTATCTAGAAAACAGCTCCCTGAGACCACTATCATACACTCCAAACAAGCAAACCATCGATAACAAGTGATTCTACCCACGACACCTATGAAAATGGACTCAAGATGAGCCCAAGACCCACCTCTAGAGGGGGAGGCCCACCTGGCACCATAATGGGCCAACGAGCCCAATGGGGAGATCTCCTGACCTAGTAGGGTGGCCTCTCACACCCCTACCACCTTATACTCCTTCCTACAATCTACACCATTGATTCTAAGGTAATTTTAGGTCGGTTTATCCAATGATCATTGAGGGAGTTGACGTGGATCGATGATGTGGTGATTCCTTACTACCTACTCCTCCTAGATTCCTTGCCCCCTACTCCTCCTTGGTTCCTTGCCCCCTACTCCACCTCAGCCTATATAAATAGCCCTGTACCCCCCTCCTTGGGTAGATCCATAAAACCCTAATTCATATCATGAGGATCAGAGCTTGCTATCAAAAGAAAATTAGCCATCTATAGGATCTAGTCTTATAAATAGAAATAGTGACATAAAGAGTGAGGGAAGAGTTTGGAGGAGGTCTCAGTCCTATCGGCGCTCTCTCTACGGCTTATACCTTGGTAGATTCAAGTTCTATCTAAGCTTGCTTCTGAGATTTCTCTGGTTATCGACGTCTGATTCAAGTAAGCATCTTGTTTATATTGTTCATCAGGTTTGTGACTCTTTTGAGTGCTTTATTTTCTACATAGGAGGAGTAATGTATTAATCATAAGTGTAAGCATGGTGATTAGACTTGGTTAATCATAGATGGCTGTGAGTGACATAAGTTCTATATAGCTTGTACTATATAGCTTCCTTGATCCTTTGTAGTCCACCTCCCGTCTATAGGTGCACGTAGGATGCGGTTGCGAAGGAAAGCATCATATGCTGGTGTCTTTCCCTAGTAATGTCCCCAGTTAGTAGTAGAAGACATAAGCTTACCCAAGTCAGAGCTAGAGAACTTTAGTTATCCTCTCTACGCTCCTATTTATCCTTAGCCTTGTTGCTACTCCTAGTTAAGTTAAACCTTAACCTAGTTGCTACCCCTTATTAAGTTAGACCGTAGTTAGTATCACATATTTCCCTATGGATACGATACTTGGAATACTTCCGGGTGAAAGCTACTAGCGGTATGCATGCGCTTGCGGATTTATATGTGTGCATTAAATATACCAACAAGCTTTCTAGCGCCGTTGCCAGGAAATGGTTGCTGAATTAACTTCAAGCCTTACTTAACATTTTATATTTTATTCTTTCTTTTTCCTTTTTCGTTTAGCATGTATTCCACTCCTATCTATCAATATGCTAAACCCATGAGCACAAGCCTAGAGCCACCAAAATCTTCAGAGCCCATCCTAACACCTATCTATGAGCTGCACTCGTGTTTTATAAAATTGATTTAGGATAAATCCTTCTCGGGAGAAGGCAACGAAAACCCATACAAGAGTTTGAACACACCTGTGCATGCTTGCGTATCGCTGGCATGTCTAACAAGACCTTTTGTTTTCATTCTCTTTGACAGGAAGAGCTAAACATTGGTATAGTCAAATAGTAGAAAGTATGCAAGGAGATTGGGAAACAGTATGCTCTAAATTTTGTTTACATTTCTTTCCCATCTCTAAGCTGGTTAGCCTTCGGAAAGAGGTTCTAAATTTTAGACAACTAGAAGAAGAATCTCTTTGCACATCATGGGATCATTTTAATGACCTCATCATCACGGGCCCAGACCTTGCTATTCCTAGACCCAATGCTCCTTCAACATTTTTACATGGGTCTTAGCAAGGCTTCCATGGAATCCCTTGATGTCGCCTCTAGATGAGCTTTCCTTCATCTATCTACTAGTGAAGCAAGGTCTATGCTTGATAAGATTAGTGAAAACACTCCCTTCACTAGCAATCACAATAAACTCCTCGAGGAAGAGAAGGAATCATCTCCTGAACAAGAAGAGGAAGTTTTGATAGCCAAATCACAACCACTTCAATCCCAAGGTTTAGCTATCAATCCTAAACCATCTGTACACCAAAATCTGAAACCTCCAAAAGAAGAAGAAATTCAACCTTTTAAAATTTCTTGTGAGGATGATCCTTTTGATGATTTTGGGAAAAGCTTAAACTTCTAGTTTCACAAGAGACCTTTGAGCGAATATAATTCAAATCCTCTCAAGAAGGGATCTCTTAGAAAGCGTCCTTATTCCCAAGTAGGACATTGGGAAGAATTCAAGGATGGCATGACTAGTAATGCTATAGAAGGAGAGCCAAGCCATGTAGAAGCCACTCCTATCATCTCCCCTTCTATGCCCTACATTAGATGTCTTATCTAAACCCATCTTGAAACCCATCCTTGACCCTGATAATCCCTATTATGCTCTCTCTCCTAAGTCTCATGATGACCCTAAAATCCACTAAGACAACCAAAGCATAGGAATCATGAAGGCCACAAAGGTGACCAAAAAGAGCAATGACAATGGCTGGAATGTATTAAGAACTTGTATGACATTGCTAAAGAATGGATGGACAAGGATGATGCCTTATGGGTAGAATCCAAACTTGGTTTAGATCCAAATGGTGAGCTTAAATCAATCTCTTTAAACATGACTCATCCAAGTTTGGAGGAGGCATTAGATGAGATCAACCTGAGAGCCACCAATCCATGGGAAATCTTGGACAATAAAGAGTCCATTAAATGTCATAGGCATGGAATGATGGAGACAATGTTAACGCCTATAGACATTTATAAAGAAACACTCTTGGAACTTGAAAAGGAAGATGACATAGACGAGCATGAACATTATTTCATGAACACCTCATCAAATCCATGCCCGCATGAGAAATCTCCTGAATCAATTGGTCTCTCTAACATTGCCGCACACGAGGTCTTCAACCCCCTTATACTTTCTATTCCTAAAAATTTTAAAAGGGTGGTTGTAGATGCATATCTTTATCATAAAAATTGCAAATCTCGTTGGATGAATCTTGAAGATAGGCATACAAAGGTTGGTGTTGGAGGGGAAACTACTTCACCAACTTGAAGCGCAATTTGAAGGTTTCCCAAGGATGAGTTCCTGTCCTAAAACAAGCACTTTCGGGAGATAATATGAGTTTTCACCTTTCACTGTGAGACCCTTGTGAAATAAGCCTAGAAATATAATTGTCAAAATATTTCTTTGGGTATTTTTGTCACTAACCATTCCAGGTTTGAAGCAGAAAGCATGAAGGATGACAACGCCAGGTATGTCCAACCAACCATCATGCAACATTGAATCACATCCATCCAAACTTGATTTTGCCTTGCAAAATTCAAGTGTGGGGGATGAACTTCTGTGAAAAATCTTATGCCATGTTGCTAATTCATCTTGGTTGTCTCTACCTTTAAGCCACGTTCAATTTGCTAAATAACAATCATTCTCTTTCATCTCTATTTAAATAAATCTCTATAATGCTTTCATGCTACCTTTGTTTACTATAGTATGCTTAAGGTTTGGAGTATGATCTTACATCTTCTAAATTAGGCATGGTGCTTAGTTTAAACTATTTTCTTGAATTAAATTAGACACGGCGTATAGTTTGATTCTTGAACCAAAAGGTGTGCTGATTTTACTTCTAAAGGCTTTTAAATTAAGCATGGTGCTTAGGTTAAAATGCCTTCCTAAATCAAATTAGACATGGTGTCTAGGTTGATTTTTGAGCCAATAGTATGCTATAGTAGATACTGGTCATTTTGTTGGACTAACCCCATGCAGGAAACTCTTAATTCAATATTAGTAAGTCATGAGATGAATTCAAATTGGAAATGAAGCAAGGCACATGACGAACCTCGATAACTTGCACAAAAAGACATAGCTCATTCATTATAGATGTAAGAACTACACCTCATTCAACATGGATAGAAGAACTGTAAGTACCAAAGTTCATTCACTTTGTCTTTTGCTGCAAGTTACCTTTGCCTTGAGCCATGCTTGTATAAAACATGATCTCTATACTAAAGTAATCCCAAAACCATCTTTTCATTAGCATAGAGGAAAACTACAAAATTCTAGACAAACAACTCGTGTTTCAAAATTGTATATTGCTTTGGGTATGTGTTGTCCACTAATCCTTTGTAGGCATAAAACAATTAGTGAGACAAAAGGTCTAACAAGGTGTCAAAAGATTGAAGAGCAAAAAGATGGCATAACAAAAGGATGAGAAAGAAAGGGTGCATTTTAGGAGACAAGAAGCTCATGAACAGCTCAAACTATGAAACTATCCGAACAAAGAAAACTTCAAGCAAAAGGGAAGGACCATAACGAGTCATCTACCCTTCGTCATATGGTGACATTATGCTCCAATGACAAAGGTAACATCCTAAGGTAACTGGTCATTATTTAAAAAGCTTTTCCTTGATTATGGTAGGCACATAAATAAGAAACAAAATATGTTTGAGTTACAATTTACCTGATCAGACCTGATTAGCTCAACATGTCTTGTTCTTTAAGCTTGTTCCTAGCACCACTTTCTTGATCTCATAGTTTTAACCAATTGAACTTAAATCCTACATGCATGCTCAATCTTCTGATCTTATCACCCATGTTATAAATGAACAAAACACACAACATCAATTTCATCTTGTTCAATGTGCCTAAGGTTAAAGAAGAATAAATAAAGTTTTGGTTCTGTTGGTATTTTCCCACCAACAGAGCCCATCCACTTGACCTCTACATTGTCTTATGAGGAGGACACACTTCAAGTAAAGTGTGGGCGAAGATAGTCGACTCCCCAATTCCTACAAGTAAAGGTTTTGAACCTTGCTAAACCAAAATCAAAACTTAAAATCAAGACGGGTTTGGCAGAAAAAAGTGACATCACCATTAGAGGCACCACCACAAGAATCCTCATATTTAGAGCGAATCGAGGTACTTAATCAATGAACTTCACAAGGAGAAGTCCGGTTCAAGGACTTAAAACACCAAACCCTCACCGAAACAGCTAGCTTGGGGGAGAAGCACTCCTATGTATCCAGGTAAGTATGCTTTCCCTTTGTTCTAGTTTTAGATTCTTTTAAATAGTTAAGAAAATGGTGAATGAAAATCAAAATAAAAAGTTATCTATATAATAAATATATATAGTTATAGTAATAATGTGTGATCTAGAAAATTTAAAACAAAATAAAAAGGTGTGTCTAGTTTGCCTTAATTTATTTTTAAGAGTTCAATAAAATATAGAGGACTCAAAATAATCTCTTAAATGGAAATGATGAATAGTTGCTCTATTGTAATTTCTTTCGAGTACCTAGTTTTCAGCCTCGAATTCTCCTGAGTTTTGGATACGACTGATTTGATATAAGGATTTACTCTGAACTTGAAACTCAGTGGGTAGCATATGCTTGATCTAAGTCTAGATAATTGACGGATATGATATGAGAAGGTCTAAGCTATTGTTTATCTTGTTCCAAGTGACACTAAAGTTCTAGAGATTTATCTTAAAAAAACACAAAAATGGTACATGATAAGTTCCTATATGACAAAGCTTGAATTCCTACTAGAGCCGTACATGTTATTTAGGCTAGGAAAACTTCCACATATATGTTGCTTGCTTTTGCATTGAGTTTTGTCAAGCTATGTTGACCCTTGTGAGAGGTTTGTCATGCTCTTAAAATCAAGATCACATACACAAAACCCAAATATGCACTACTCCTACACTGGGGGTAGGCGCAAGAACATGCTTTCCATTTAGATCCACCAAAAAATGTTCTACTCTTACACTAGGAGTGAACACCAAAAACATGCTTATTAGGTTTCCCATACACCAAATAAATGCTCCAAGTTCTTGTTGATATCTCTCAAAAGTTTTGTTGCAAAAAAGAGACATGGGGCTATACAAAAGTTATTCATCAAAAAGAAAGAAGAAAAAATAGATGAGAAAAATAGACAAGTGTCCAAGATATTTAAAATAATGGGTTCTTAGATGCCCGCCTGAAAAAAAGAGAAGAGAAAGAGAGATGAATAAGACAGCCCTTGGTCTCTAGCAAATGTTTCCAAGTTTCAAAGGAGAGAGATTTTTCAAGGAGCATAGTAGAATTAGGTTAGGCCACCATATATCCACACACATGCACCTCTTGATTTGATTGTATGACTCGACTCTCTTTGGATCCGTTGTTTGACTTTACATTATATGCATTGCAAGTATGCTCTAGCTTTCTCCCTACCTATGAACTCCACATAGCCTTAGTGGATAGGAATAAAAAGGCATAACATCTTTATTGCCTTGGTGAGGATCCACAAATTCCACATATATTGAGAGACTTAGAGAGTGTCATACAATGGAATCTCTAAGTTTTATTTGAAACTTATAAAAGCTCTGGAATAATTGTAGAACAAAGAACTTGAGACATAGTGCTTGACTTGATTGTTCTATCTTTCAATTGCTCAAAACCCAAGTGAAGGCTAAGAAGCCCCATGATTGAAGGTAATATGGGTAAGTTTGAAAGACAGATCAGTTTATTCTAATCTAGAGGAGAATTTTTTATTGAACGCATGTGTACTTTTGAGGAGTAAAAACATTGTAGCAACTCCTCATCCATTGCTGATTTTAACTTTGCTCAGGGACTGGCAAAGGTTAATCTTGGGGGAAAATGTTGATGGTCACTAACATCAATTATAACCATCAACATAACCTGCATTTATATTTAATTCCATTAGCAACATAGGTATAGGGGTTAAACTAATGAATTCCACGAGCTTTGGTGATTTCATGATTGTAGGAGGATTTATCTAGAAAACAGCTCCTAGGACCACTGTCATACACTCCAAACAAGCAAACCATCGACAACAAGTGATTCTATCCACAACACCTATGAAAGTGGACTCAAGACGAGCCCAAGACACACCTCCAGTGGGGGAGGCCCACCAAGCACCATAATGGGCCAACTGGCCCAATGGGGAGGTCGCTTGGCCCACCACCTCATACTCCTTCCTACAATCTACACCGTTGATTCTAAGGTAGTTTTAGGTCGGTTTATCTAATTATCATCAAGGGAGTTGACGTGGATTGATGATGTAGCGATTCCTTACCCCCTACTCCTCCTAGATTCCTTGCCCCCTACTCCACCTTAGCCTATATAAATAGCTCTGTACTCCGTCCCTAGGTAGATCCCTAAAACCCTAATTCATATCCATGAGGATCAGAGCTAGCTATCAAAAGAAGATTAGCCCTCCATAGGATCTAGTCTTATAAATAGAAATAGTGAGATAGAGAGTGAGGGAAGAGTTTGGAGGAGGTGATGGCCTGTTAGCGCTCTCTCTATGGCTTGTACCTTGGCGGATTCAAGTTCTATCTAAGCTTGCTTCTAAGATTTCTCTAGTAATCAACTTCTAATTCAAGTAAGCATCTTGTTTATATTGTTCATCAAGTTTGCGAATCTTTTGAGTGCTTTTTTCTCTACATAGGGGGAGTAAAGTATTAATCATAAGTGTAAGTTTGGTGCTTAGACTTAGGTTAATTGTGGATGCACCCTACATTCCGAATGGTGGTAGATCAGTGTGAGTGACATAAGTTCTATATAGCCTGTACTATATAGCTTCGTTGATCCTTTGTCGTCCACCTCCCGTCTATAGGCGCACGTAGGACTCGGTTGTGAAGGAAAGCATCCTCTGCTGGTGTCTATCCCTAGTAATGTCCCTAGTTGGATAGTAGAAGACATAAGCTTATTGATGTTGACAAGGCCCAATATTCCAATACGTACGATAGCGTCAATTGGTGGAGACTGGACGTTCACGATCTAGGCTTCGAACCAAAACTGATTTGGACCCTCGCAACCATTACTCCACTACTCTGTGGTTATCAACCATGCGAACGCGATTGACCTCACCGAGAAGGCTTTCCTGCAAGCGGATCGAGAACACAAGCAAGAACGGGATGAACGCAATCTGAAATTGAAAATAAATATGAGGGTTATGATAACAAGAAAGAGTTCAAGTATTTATTCAAAAGGACTAATTGCCACAGGCGAAACAAGATCAAGAATAGGGGCCCTAGTTCATAGCAAGCAGGCTTTGGCGGCACAGTTGCAGCAAAATGATGTCTATTTCATGAGGAAATCAAGAACTAAACAAAACCCCAAAAACCCTAATGAGAGTGATGGTGGTATAATATAGAGTCTTGGGTCTCACACCCCTAGATGCGCCCCTAATAGGCCCAAACATGATACACTGGTCCAACGAACCAAAAGACTGGTGTCGCAGCACCCTGGCAGATTCTAGACGCTGACTTGTTTCGATGATTCCATTGATTCCTGAAGGGCTTTTGACATGAGACCACTTGCATTGGCTTACTTATCTAATTATACTTCCATCCATATGTGGATCATAAAAAATAGAGCCCAGACGCATCTGTGTGACCAATTTTATGATAGACTAGTCATGGAACCCAAGATGGGCTCCAACTTCAGTTGGACTTGGATCTCCACCATGAGAAAGATGAATTGGATGCCCATGCTAGACCTCCTCCTGTCCTTGTCTTGTATGTGATAGAGTGATGTTCTCATCATCCTCCCTTTCTTGAATTGAAGTCGTCCTTGACTAAAGTAGTTCGTCTCCTCCATTGGATGACAAAAACGCTGACTCTAGAAGAAGACGTTCATCTTGGTGCCCAATCCTTCGCAAAGGCGGCTACCACTGGTGGCCTCCCTATTGGGAATTCATCCTCCTTCTCCTACAAAAGGTTAGTACCAACAAGAGGCATTGCACTAGAAGCAGGACCAAGTGGACATATAGGTGATGTACAAGTTAAAGCATAACATGGTTCATCATGATCAGCAAGAGCAGATTTAAGAGCAAATAAAACTTCTTTCATGTTACTTAATGGTGCATTTGCTGGTTTGCTAGAGTCTTTATCATGGCCTTTCTTTTTCTTTTCAGCAAGTTCCTTTTCATATTGCACAATTTCAGCAGGAGTTAAAGGAAGTAAAGCAATGATCTTTCCTTTAAACATAAAAGTATATCTATTTTGCCTACCATGATGTACAACATTATTATCATATTGCCAAGGGTGGCCTAACAAAAGTGAACAAGCTTGCATAGGCACGACATCAAAATTAGCATAATCATGGTATGATCCGATAGAAAAATGCACATGAGCAGATTGTGTTACCTTTGCCTTACCACTATTGTTGAACCACTGAACATGGTATGAATGTGGAACAGCACGTGTAGATAAACCAAGGGTCTTGACAAGCTTAGAACTTATCAAGTTATTGCTGCTCCCTCCATCAATTATAGCACGAACATGGAAATTATTTACAATGAGGAACATTTGAAACAAATTATGGCGTTGTAGCTTGTCTACTGGCTCAACTTGTGTACTCAAAACACGCTGAACAATGATTGATTTGTAGTTTGCAGTGCTTGCCACACTATCAATTACCTCATTAGGACCTTCAACACTATTCGCAAATTTATCAGCATAAAGACCAGTTGCAAGTGCAAATTCATTCTCTTCATCACTAGCACTAGCATACCCACCATCATCAGTTGCAATATACATGCATTTGCTGGGGCATTCTTTAGCAATATGTCCCATGCCCTTGCAGCGGTGGCAAACAACTTTAGAAGAGCTACTAGTGGAAGGTGTAGCAGATCCACTAGGAAGAAGGTGTGATAGGAGAACTCTTCTTTACAGGCGCTAGTGGTGTCTGCACATTAGAAAATTTACTCACCTCGGTTGGACGTGAAGCAGTGGATAGAGTCATGGAACGCATAGGTTATTGTCCCTATACTTCACTTTTCAGCTTTTAGAGCATAATGATATAATTGGATAAATGTAGCACCTAGTTTTAAGAACAAAACCAGATATGCACCATATGTGAGCCTAGGAAGTCAAATCTCACATATAGCTACAAATAAGGGTAATATGAAAAGACAATGCTTAATATATAACATACTTAGTATAAAGAATATAACCTTAGATAGCAAACAGCGGAAAGACAACTCTGATCTTTAGGTGAAGACTCCAATTCCATAGGGACAACTGAACTGGTTGATCACAAGCCTAATTCCTCCAAACTCTAGCAATCTGGTACCCATCTAGGATTTTTATCCAAACATTTTAAAAAATAAAGCAAGTGTAAGTACATGTTCGTACTCAACAAATATAACATGGGGTTCATGAGGCTCAAAAGGCTGACACTGATTTAACTACGATTAGCTTTTAATTGTCACAATTTAGCAAAGGAGTAGCAACAAGTTTATCGCAAGCCCATATAAACACATGATCAGGTAAACTTGAATAATGAATAGCAGTAAACAATTAACCATTAGCGAGTATCTTCATCATCCATGTCATTAGTGTTTGTCATCTACTCCGTAAGGGTTCCAAGGCCGCTCATGACCATGAGCATGGTTGATATTCTAGTTTTACACTCTGTAGAGGTTGTACACTTTCACTGTGAGTCGTGATTTACCCTTTCGCTCGAGGTTGCAAGCCTCTTAACCCACTACCAAGGAAGGTCGATAGGGTTCACTATGAAGCATTTCAAAGGTTTGTCTAACAAGTTAGGGCCGCTAAGGTTTCCCCATCAGTAAGCATGAACCCCCCTCCAAGGAGTGACTAACAAAATACAAAGAAACCAAAGTGCACCCTCTTGGTAGGCCGAGATCATGCAAACTGGAGCCCCTCTTGTGCACCATAAAGGTAACCTCTAACAAGCTAGAAAAGGTCCTCATACTGAGCTAAGACTAGAGCCATATAGCCCTCACAGCTGTACTAGTAAGCCCTGGATGATCACTTACAGATAAGTCCTTAGGGAGAGGAATCTAGAGCATTTAGAAAGTAGATAAACACTCTAGCTCCCTGTTTCCATGTTGCTTAAATGCATCTTTTAGTGTTTATTACATATACCATTAGTCAAGTTACAAGATCATGGTTGTAGTTGAGCGCTAGCATCAAACTACCCAATGCAATAACCCAAAGGTATCAAGGTATAGGGTAACAAAGTACTAGGAAATCCTTTGTCGGCAGTCAAGGTAGACACATGCAGCATGAATTAAATGATTAAAGGTGTATAGGACAACAAGGAAGATCCCATGCTATACTTGCCTTAAAACAGATCCTTCGGTAAGCTTTAATCTTCAATGTTTTTCTTCATCTTCTTCTTGATCACCACATATATCTCACCGACTGGACATAATCATAAAGCACCACACAAGCATGCATATAATCATATATGAAGCAAACAATAGAACTAAATTAGAATAGTGCACCAATCATAGAAAAATAAGTGAAAGAGTTTGAAACATGATTCTACGCATCACTATGATCACACAGTCGAAAGAAGCACTCTAATCGGGAGCTACGATTGAAAAGATACAACAATCGAGAGATTTGCTTTATACATGGAAAAGAAAACTATAGGCAGTCATTTATTTTAACTATATTAAATCTTATATAAATTGAATTAAATCAATCTTAAATTTGAGTTATAAAACTAAAGTAAAACAAATCATATTTTATCTATAAAATCTAGTTGCATAATTATTATTCAAATTAGAGTTTAAACCATGAAATTCCTAGAAATAGTGACATGGTAACCACTGTTACTAACGCATAGATCTCGTTGCTATGAATCTAACACAACTTGAATGAGTCAAAACAGAGCTGATTGATCTCTTACAAATCATAATATAGATCAAAGTTATCGATCTTGTGTTAAATAACTTATTGTTTAATACAATATCACCAGTTATCGAATCTGCTAAGATTAGTAGGATTTTTTTTCTGTTTTTGGTTGATTCACCAGCTATAGATCTTTTTATAATTAATGTTTTATTAATTATAACAAAATCACCTTGATTGAGATAGAGATAGATCGGCATCATATCATCTTAATTAGTCTTCTTCTAGTCTGGTCACGCTTTAAATCTTATGATTGATGGCTTAATTCTGGTGGATTGGCTGTTCTATTTCTATTCCAATCAAACATAGTATGCATTCAAAGACATGTTTTAATCTTGAATAAACTCATTAGTTAATGAGATCTAATCTAATGACACTACCATAGTTGCATCGATCTGGTCGAACCTCACTGGTAAGACTTAGATTAGAAATTATTGATTAGTGGTCTTGTTCATTATCAAGATATGTACTCTGTTTGTTTACATTGGCTATTTTAGTCGATTTGCCTATACTCTCACGCATATATTATGTTTTCATGAATCTATCAACATATAGATGGTTTTATAGATTCTTTGGCTTTAGTTTGTTATCATTATCATAGCTGCATCGATTTGATCGAACCTCACTGTTGATGATAATAGCTTAGATTCAAACTAGTTTGTAGATTCATTTATATTAGATAGTCGATTTGTTTGCATGTTGTCCATGCCATTGGGTACAAGATGATGGTAGGCGCCAACAGCACAGTTGTTGTTAGACGCATGTGGGAGGTTTTGCCGTATTCACCATGTATGGTAAATGACTGGCGCCCACAACACTGTTGATGCTCAGAGGCATGTGGGGAGTCTTACCGTGCTTGCCTAGTATGAGAATTGATGGCGCCCATAACACTATAGGGCAAAACGTCGGTGCCTACAACATTGCTTAGGTTCTGACATGCCTAGAAAGTTGTAGGGTACCCTACTAACATGCCCTGTCGGTACTATCCTATAGGTGTACAGGGTATGGTCCTTGGTATTATGGTTGACCTGAGCGTCCTACTTTACTTGCTCTGTCTGTTTCCTGGTCCTCACCGAGCGGGCGTCCCCGGTCTGTTGGTCTCAGTTGGCTCCAACTGCGCAAGTTGGAGAAGAGCTATAAGCAAAGGTTCGATGCTATCCCCAGTTGGAGACACAGGACAGAGTCAGAAGTGGTGTTTGGCCAGGCCTTGTGGTCGGAGAGGCAGGCTAGAGTGAGAAGCGAGCGTTGTTCCTCCTTAGCGAGGCCTTCTGTTCAGAGAGGCAAGCTAGAGTCGGAAGCGAGCATTGTTCCTCCTTAGCAAGGCCCTCCGATCAGAGAGGCAGGCCGGAGTCAAAAGCTAGGCACCGTTCCTCCTCGACCTAGGCCTTTTGGTCAGAGATTGGATCTCCCCTCTAGCCTATCGTTTAGGTATTTGGGATAGCCTAGGAGTTGCATATTGTTCGCAACATCGTCTGCTAGGGCGAGCCTTTGCTGGGAAGCCAATCCACGAGGGACGCTGAGTTTATGAACCCGATAGTAGCCCATGAGCCCTCGGGTGTTTCAAGTAGAATCATCTAGGGGATTTTTGTTTTGGTGATTGGTGCGCGTGAGTGCACTCGGGGGTGTAGGCCCTGAGCCCCCAGGCAATTCGGCTGAGAATCGTCTCGGGGGTATTTCATCTTGTCAGCGGGGGAATTTTTTGTTTGACAGTGGGTGCGCGCGAGCGCACCCACAGGTGTAGCCCCTGAGCCCCTTGGCGATTCGAGTAGAATCGCCTAGGGGGTTTTGTCAGTGAGCAGTTTTTAGGGATCGAGCGAGATGGACTCATGGATCCTAGCATCGGTCGTAGCCAAGGTAGTTTAGAGATTGAGCGAGATGGACTCGTGGATCCTGGCATCGGTCACTAGCCAAGGTGGTTTAGGGATCGGGCGAGACAGATGCGTGGATCCTAGCATCGGTCACAGCCTAGGCAGTTTAGGGATCGAGTGAGATAGGACTCATGGATCCTAGCGTTGGTCATAGCCTGAGGCAGTTTAGGCATTAGGCGAGATAGAGTCATAGATCCTAGCATTAGTCATAGATGAGGTAGTTTTAGGATCAAGCAAGACAGACTCTCATATCCTAGCATCGGTCGCAGCCGAGGCAGTTTTAGGATCAGGCGATATGGACTCATGGATCCTGGCATTGGGTGTAGCCAAGGTAGTTTAGGAATCAGGTGAGATGGAATCGTAGATCCTGGCATCAAGTGCAACCAAGGTAGTTTTAGGGATCAGGCAAGACAGACTCACGAATCCTGGCATCGGTCATAGCCAAGGAAGTTTCAGGGATTGGGTGACATGGACTTGTGGATCTTAGCAGTCGGTCATAGCTGAGGTGGTTTAGGGATAAGGCGAGATGGACTCATAGATACTAGCGTTGGTCATAGCTGAGGTAGTTCAAGGATTAGGTGAGATAGACTCATGGATCTAGGCATCAGGCGAAGCCAAGGTAGTTCAGGGATCAGGGCAAGATGGACTCACGAATCCTGGCGTCGGTCGTAGCCAAGGCAGTTTTAGGGATCGGGTGAGATGGACTTCGCAGATCCTAGCATCAGGGTGTAGCTGAGGTAGTTTAGGGATTGGGCAAGATGAACTCGTGGATCCTGGCATTGGGCATGGCCAAGGTAGTTTAGGGATTGGGCGAGATGGACATGTGGATCCTAGCAACGGGTGTAGCCGAGGTAGTTCAAGGATTGGGCGAGACGGACTCATGGATCCTAGCATCGGTTATAGTCGAGGCAGTGGAGGGATCGGGAGAGATGGACTTATAGATCTAGGCATCGGGCGCTGTCGAGGCTTTGAGCCTCGTTGGGCTTCGTAGGGGTCAGTTTCATGTGTTGCCCCATCCATAGTTTCTATAACTAGAGGGGCTGAGCTTATGTCGCTTGCCTTGATGGCTCGAGTGATGCCCTCGGTGAGCTTCGCTAATAGGGATGTTCGAGTGAAATCTAGGGTCCGTTGTCTGTGATTGGGTCGGCATAGCCCTCATGTGGCATTCCATTACTCCTTAGCCCATGTCCCAGTAGATGCCTAGGGTCAGTTCCAGGAGATCGACCCAGGTGCCCCACTGGCCTCCCCTTAATGGAGATTATGTGGGCATGGCTCAAGGCTAGGATCGAACAAGAAGGTTGAGATGACCCTGTCTGCTTCGGAGTAGATTAGGCATGGGCCTCTAGGGCTCATATGCATTTTCTCCCCTAGCTCTGTTTGACATGAGGTGGCCTCGAGCCCTTCATGGGTCGGCCTTCGAACCCCGATCGGTCATTGCTCATGTTTGAATGAGGTAACTACCGCCTCATGATGCATCACGAAGCATTGTGATGCATTGACTACATATGCGATGCTTTGGATGTGTGGGATGAATGAATGATCATGTAAACAAATGAAATAGAAGGCTTTGGT
Organism: Miscanthus floridulus; assembly: GCF_019320115.1. Classification (NCBI taxonomy): domain Eukaryota; kingdom Viridiplantae; phylum Streptophyta; class Magnoliopsida; order Poales; family Poaceae; genus Miscanthus; species Miscanthus floridulus. Next base: position 47,890,756 of record NC_089592.1, read on the forward strand.
AAAGTTACCTTGATGACTCAAGTGATGGGTTTGAGGAGTTTTTATCGGATATGTTTGATTGGGACCCATGCTCGTCGTTCGTGATGGAGTTGGCGTGGCCCACATCAGGCGTCCCTCTGCTCCTTACCTATCTCTCGGTGTTTGCCTAAGCCATGCGATCAACTCAGGAAGCCTGTTGGTCTCTCCTTGATGGAGATCGCGTCGTTGGTCTCTTCCAATGCTTGCCTAGGGAAGGCGGATAGCTGCCTATATGCGGTGGTGCTTTGTTTGCCGCACCCGGCATACAGTAGTGGTGGGCCATGCCTAGACCATGTTTCATCTAACCAGGCGATGTTTCGTCGAGAAGGGTGCATCCCATCAGTCAGGATGTGTCCCAGTCGCATTCCTGTCTGCATTGAATAGGGGAAGGGAGAGGGTTTTTCACCCCAATCCTTTGCCCTTCTTCAACCATTGCATCTCCTCCTTAAATAGGGGAAGTGTCGGGTTCATAAACTCAGGGGTCCCTCGGGGACCGGCTTCTGCGCCAAGGCTTGGCCCAAGAGTCTAAAAACAATAGGGCAAAGGGGTGGTCCAGCAACCGACCAGAAGGCCTAGGCCCAAGAAGAGCAATGCCCGCTCGTCGGCTACTTCGGCCCACCTATCTGACCGGAGCGCTCAATTCGGGCTCCAGCCATCTCCGGACGGCCTCTCTAATCGGAAGGCCTGCCCCGAGCCTTACTTCTGACCCCGACCCTATGTCTCTCCGACTGGGGTATGTATGGACCTTGCTCATCGCTCTTCTCCGACTGGCGCAACCAAAGCCGACTGGGGCCATCCAACTGGGGATGCCCGCTTGGTAGGAACCAGAAGACTGTGCGGAGAAAGGCAAGGCAAGGCTCACAAGTCAAAATCACTGTCCAGGGACCATACCCTGCAGGAATAGTAGTCTACAGCCACCTGACACAAACAATATTGTAGTCGCCGACATTTATCCCTACAATATTGTAGGCGCCGCTGGACTCCCATATGGCAAAAAGCCCCTCACATGCCTCTGGGCATCAATAGTGTTGTAGGCGTCAGGATTCACCATACCGTAAACGTGGTAAGACTCCTGACATGCCTCTAGGCATCCAGCAACATTTTGCAGGTATCGACATCCACCGTCCCTAAAGAAGGCAGCACGACCTCCCACAAGCATCTGACATTCTACAGTAACATCAATAGTGTTGTAGGTGCCTACCACTATCTTGTACCCGCCTAGTGTGGGCAACAAGGCTTGGTAGGCGTGGGCAACAAGGCTCGGCAGCATACGTACCCTCACCCTCTCACTTGTAAAGCCATCCCCTTCCTCTATAAAAGGGCGTGTGCTTCCTCCAACAAAGAGACCAATCCTAGTTGATCAGAGTTCCTTTGATTGATAGCTCACAACCACAGAACCGCCAAGTTCGAACCTCATGCACCCGCTTGAACACTTAGCTCATAGTGAAGTTCCTGTCACTCTCGGCCCTTTCGACCGGAGCCGACCGGACCTCTTGCACTGCCCCATCTCTCTCCTTCTCGTTTGTAACCCCACTACAAACTTCGAGCACCTGGGCTCAGGAATAAAGTCACCGACTGCCCTGACTAGGACGTAGGGCACGTTGCCCGAACCAGTATAAATTCTATGTCATTGAGTGCTAGGCCACCTCCAATCACAACGTATAGCAAAACTACAAATATTCACTAGTTGGTCACTTTCTGCACCAATAGTTAGTGCCGTCTGTGGGAAGACGTTGTACGTTCAACACTTTTTGGTAATCGAATGGCCCATTTTTCTATCGCCCCCGCCATGGCAGGCTTGGGTGATATGATTCGCTTTGGCTCACTAGAGTTTCCCACACTCTCACCCGCTGGGATGCGGGCTCCCCCAGTCTTCGAGCCATCCCATGCCTTCCTCTTTGGAAGCCTAGACTTCATGGCTGACCTGGCTCAGGCGTACTACACCTCCGTGATGAGGCGCGTGACCCGGCACCCAATGGAGGGACATCCTCCATTCGACTCTGGGATGTGCGACTTTGACGACGTGTCATCTACGCTTCATTCCGAGCAAACTCGCTGCTCAAACCCACTGTGAGTAATGTACATGTTGTTATTCACTTACTACATTCTATCCTCTACCAAATACCCAGAGGGTTGCCGTTGTCCCCATCGCCGCCACCGTACGACTGGTTCCCCTACTGACCTCGTGTCTCCTGTAGATGCGTGCACCCAGGGGCTCCAAGAGATTATGGTGCCGCTCCCTCTCATGTCTAAATTCGTGGGGATGGCGAGCTATGCTCCCACCTATTTCCTTGACATCATGGATGATGACGTCGGGAGTGACGGCTCCAGCATCGGCGACGTGGCACCTAGCCACCGTCTGTCCTGTGTGTGTGCTATGGCAGATGCTCTAGAACAGCCGCCAGGGGTAACGGAGTCCTCATGGGCTCACGCCCCTCTAGGCCATCATGTAGAGAGCCCCGAGCTCACATGTGAGCATGGGGAGGATCTATCACTATAGTGGCTGCATCAGCCACTGACTGTGCTAGCATTCTTGGCGCACACACTGCGTCTCGTGCACATAGACCGGCGAACGGTGCTCGGGGTCGCGCTCGTCAGGTCTAGCACAACACCATGGGCAGGGGGACCGATCCCCCACAGTTCGCTCGAGCCAATCCGAACATTGCCACCGCGACAATGCTCCTGCATGGCCTGTCCGAACCGAATGACCCTCATGAATAGGCGATCCACCAGAAACTCCGGGCACTGGTGGAGACCGCCACCATTCAACAAGCGGAGTGCTCCGTATCACAATGCCGACTCGTGACTTCGCTCCCCATTAGGGGAGGAAGGACTCAGCAGATGGGTCACCCTGCCCTGATCACCTCCACAACCACCGAGTGTGGCATGGGAAGCCGCAATGGCACCTCACCTTGACTTGATGACCACTCCGTACCGACCGACTGTCTACGCGCTACTCGGGCCAAACCGAGACACGCGTAGCGTCGATCGGAGTCCTAGCCCTGATAGCCTAGGGACCCTGGACCTTTGTTCAACACCTCTAGCAAGCACCATTCCCACCGTGCTTCAACGGAGGCCACTGACAAAGGTAAGGCCAAGCGCCTAGGATCAAGACGAGGGCCCCTCCATGCAGAGGGGAAAAAGAACAGAAAGGATCACCACCGACTGGCCAACTCTGCGTTGGTCGCCGCGATGGATCACGCGGGCACTCAGCCCTAGCAAGACCCTCCAAGCCACTTTCACGAGCTCATGGAGAGCCCGTGCACCAACGACGAACTATCTTGTCAAACATATCTACAAGGACTGCCAACTCCTCAAGCGCTTGCTGAGGTAAGCTGGCAGGCCAAAGGAAGAAAAAGGCGAGGAAGCAGCGACCAAAGAAGGGGGCGCAGCGGGCGAGGATCTAGACAACTGAAGGTTGAAGTGATCCAACCGAATGCCTATCCAACTGAAGGACAACAATGATGCCCATCTCTCTTGAACTACTAGAACAGCTATGTCATTTTTCCTAAGCTTCAATCTTACCATTGTTTACTTAGTATATGCTCCTACAAAAGCGCCCTGACCTGAACACTTTTTTGCCTAGGGCGCTCGAGGGCTCCACTAGGGTACACTACTATCATTATGCTTAATGACTACCTCCCTAGTTTTGTTTACCTATGGTGGAATTCCTTCCTACCCAACCAATGGGATAGTTTGTTCCTTAGTTTTTCTTTACTGTAGCTTTGCTTTAAAAACATTCCAACCGATCGCACCCCGCCTTTTCCTACGGTTACAAGCAACAGAGCCTCGCGGGCCATGCCCTGGGCTCCCAAGGTCACAGGCCTATAGGACAAATGGGCAGGTACGAGAAAGAAAGAATAAAAACAAAATTATGCTAAGGGAAAACTAAGGAATGAAAGGGAACAGGCTCCCCCGAACAGAGCAATTCCATCACAGAAAACAAAACCGACGGTAGTCATTAAACACACAGTAATATTTACACGGAGGTCCCCCACAAACTTAACTTTTACATTTTCTACTATTGCAAATACTACTGTGACCTGCAAGGGATCCACTCGGATTATGCTCCCTCTGCTTCAGTCAAGCGCAATAGGTAGGAAGCGAAGGGACGCCCCATGTAGGCCATGCTGACTCCGTCATGAACGACGAGCGTAGGGTCTCGGTCAGACATTTCCGACTGAAGCTCTCTGAACCCCATCACTCAGGTCATCAAGGTCCTAGTCGGACATTTCCAACTAAAGCTCTCTGTACCTCGTCACTTAGGTCATCAAGGTGAGCATGCGTTCATTAATACAAAAACTGTTCACACAAGGGCTCACCCACGATTGACGAGCGTAGGTCTCGGTCGGACATTTCTGACTGAAGCGCTCTGAACCCCATCAGCTTAAGCCATCAAAGTGAGCACTACTAACCCCCTCTATTTCCTTACAATCATTTCATACATCCATATGCGCATCTCATTCCATATGCCCATGCCTCCCTAGACTGATTCGGGCCCTGAACCGCCTGGGGGCTCGGGAACTAAGCATCGCACTGTGCAGTGAAATGCATCAGAATGCTCCATGTTGCGTCACAAATCAGGCGGTTGCCTCATTCGACATGAGTAACCAACAGAGCTAGGGGAGAAAACCATAGATGTGCACCATGCGGCCCTAGCCCGGTCTGGCAGACCGGGTCATCTCAACCTTCTCGTTCGATCCTGAACCTCTTGCTAGGCCCACATAATCTCCATCAAGGGAGGCCGTTAGGCCACCCGGGTCGGTCTTCGGAATGACCTAGGCATCTACTAGGTTGCAGGTAAAGGAGTAGTGGAATGTCACAATAGGGCTATGCCAACCCTATCACAAACGACTGGACCTAGATTCTACTCGATCACACCCAATAGCGAACTCACCGAGCTAGTCTTCGAGCCCGAGCGATCGGGACAAGCGACGAAAACTCAACCCCTTCGGTTGTGAGGAACCAAGATGGGGTAATGCACACAACTCACATCGACCCCCATGAAGGCCCGACAAGGCTCGAGGGCTCAAGACAAATGCCAAGGAGGTGACCACGAACTCGCTAGATCCACGACCATGACTCACCTGGTCCCACGGCATGCACCAATGCTAAGATCCATGAGCACCGCCTCATCCGATCTTTAACTAACTAACTAACTACGCTTCATCTGCACTCCAAAAAACCCTGGGACCGTGACCCCAAACTTGCATCGACAGGATCTATGATATTCGGCTATGGCTTGGGACCATGACTCTGAACTCGCGTAATGGCTTCACTTCCTACTGCGCTCCAAAAACCCTGGGACCGCGACCCCGAACTCGTGTCGACAGGATCTATGATATCCAGCTACGGCTTGGGACCGTGACTCTGAACTCACGTAACGACTTCACTTTCGACTACGCTCCAAAAATCCAGGGACCGTGACTCCAAACTCACAAGAAAACTAACTAAACTAACTACCTTGGCCGCCCAAGCTGTGCCGAGGCTAGGATGCATGACTCCAACCCGCTCGGTCCCACGGTGCACACCGACGCCAGGACCCATGGTCTTGGTCTCGTCTGACCTCTAAACTAACTATTTAGAAACCACGGCATGCACTGATGCCAGGGTTTGTCTAAACTAACTCCCTCACTCGATCCCACGGCGCGCATCGAGGCCAGGATCAGTGAGCTCTCTCACTGACCAAACTAACTCCCTCACTTGATCCCACGGCGTGCATCGACGCTAGGATCAGTGAGCTCTATCTCATCCAAACATGACTCCGACTCGCTCGATGCCATGGCGCGCATCGATGCCAACATCAGTGAGCTCTAGCTCATCCAAAACATGACTTCGACTCTCTCGATCCCACGGCACGCAATCGACGCCAACATCAGTGAGCTCTATCTCGTCCAAACATGACTCCGACTCGCTTGATCCCACGACGCACATCGATGCCAGCATTAGTGAGCTCTGGCTCGTCCAAAACACGACTCCGACTCGCTCGATCCCACGACAAGCATCGACGCTAGCATCAGTGAGCTCTGTCTCATCCAAACATGACTCCGACTCACTCGATCCCATGGTGCGCATCGACACCAAGCATCAGCGAGCTCTGTCTCATCCAAACATGACTCTAACTCGCTCGATCCCATGGCGCGCATCGACGCCAGCATTAGTGAGCTCTAGTCTCCTCCAAAACACTGACTCTGGCTCACTCGATCCCACTGGCGCGCATCGACGCCAGCATTAGCGAGCTCTGTCTCATCCAAACACGACTCCTGACTCGCTCGATCCCACGGCACGCATTCGACCCCAGCATCAGCAAGCTCTGTCTCGTCCAAACATGGACTCCCTCACTCGATCCCATGGCATGCATCAACCCTAGGATCAGGGAGCTCTGTCTTGTCCGAAACTAACTGCCTCACCCAATAGCACGGCGTGCATCGACTGCCAGGATTAGTGAGCTCTGTCTCATCCAAAATTAACTACCTCACCCGATCTCACTGGCGTGCATCAACGCCAAGATCAGTGAGCTCTGTCTCGTCCAAAACCCTTGACTGACTCCCCCGCTCGATCCCACGGCGTGCACCGACGCCGGGATCCACAAGCTCCCTCTCACCCAATCTCTCAAAACAAACTAAAAAACTACCTCGGCTGCACAACGACGCCTAGGGCGACAAAATTTTGTTTTAGACTAAAAACACGCGCACACGCCCACTAGAACAACACCCCCAAATGGTTCCGTCTAAACTACCCGAGGGCTCGGTGGCTACACCCGTGGGTGCGCTCGCAGCGCACCCATCGACAAAATAGAAAACTTCCCCTGATGACACAAAACACCCCCCAGACGGTTCTGCCCGAACCGCCCGGGGGCTCGCGGGCTACACCCATGGGTGCGCTTGTGCGCACCCATCGACAAGACAAAAATCCCCTGGATGATTCTACCCAAATCGCCCAAGGGCTTGGGGGCTTGTGTCGGGTTCATAAACTCGGGGTCCCTTAGGGACCGGACTTCTGCGCCAAGGCTTGTCCCAAGAGTCTAAAAACAATAGGGCAAAGGGGCAGTCCAGCAACCTGACCAGAAGGCCAGACCCAAGAAGAGCAACGCCCGCTCGTCGGCTACTTCGGCTCACCTATCTGATTGGAGCGCTTGATTCGGGCTCCAGCTGTCTCCGGACGGCCTCTCCGATCAGAAGGCCTACCCCAAGCCTTACTTCTGACCCCGACCCCACGTCTCTTTGACTAGGGAACGTATGGACCCTGCTTCACCACTCCTCTCCAACCAGCGCAACCAAAGCTGACTAGGGCCATCCGACCGAGGACGCCCGCTCGGTAGGAACTAGAAGACGTGTGGAGAAAGGCAAGGCAAGGCTCACAAGTCAAAACCATTGTCCAAGGACTATACCCTACATGGAATAGTACTCTATAGCCACCTAACACAAATAGTATTGTAGGCGCCGACATTTATCCCTATAGTATTGTTGGCTCCGCTGGACTCTCGTATGGCAAAAAGCCCCTCACATGCCTCTGGGCATCAATAGTGTTGTAGGCGCCGGGATTCACCTACTCGGTAAACGTGGTAAGACTCCTCACATGCCTCTAGGCATCCAATAGCATTTTGCAGGTATCGACGTCCACCATCCCTGAAGAAGGCAGCACGACCTCCCACAAGCATCTAACATTCTATAGTAACATCAATAGTGTTGTAGGCGCCTACCACTATCTTGTACCCACCGGTGTGGGCAACAAGGCTTGGTAGGTGTGGGCAACAAGGCTCGGCAGCATACGTACCCTCATCCTCTCACTTGTAAAGTCATCCCCTTCCTCTATAAAAGGGGGTGCGCTTCCTCCAACAAAGAGACCAATCCCAGTTGATCAGAGTTCCTTAGATTGATAGCTCACAACCACAGAACCGCCAGGTTCGGACCTCAAGCACCCGCTTGAATACTTAGCTCATAGTGAAGTTCCTATCACTCTCGGCCCTTCCGACTGGAGCCGATCGGACCTCTTTCACACCCCATCTTTCTCCTTCTTGTTTATAACCCCACTACAAACTTCGAGCACCTAGGCTCAAGAATAAAGTCACCGACCGACCCTGACTGGACATAGGGCACATTGCCCAAACCAGTATAAATCCTGTGTCATTGAGTGCTAGGCCACCTCCGATCACTACATACAACAAAACTACAAATATTCACTAGTTGGTCTCTTTCTACACCGACAGGAAGGGAGAGGGTTTTTTGCCCCAATCCTTTGCCCTTCTTCAACCATTGCATCTCCTCCTTTGAAAGGATCAAGATGCCCAAAGGGGGGGTGAATTGGGCTAATTCTAAATTTCTTTCCAATAATCAAACCCTATGGTTAGCCCAATTAACCCCTTGTGCCTAGAAAGTGTTTCTAATTGTTCTACCGCACAAAAGACTTGCAACCCAAGTTCCAATCCTACTCTAGCATGGCAATTCTATGAATGTAAAGACAAGAATTGAATTGCTCAAAGTAAATGTTCAAAGTAAATAGAGAAGGAGGAACGCGGCGATGTTTTGCCGAGGTATCGGAGAGTTGCCACTCCCCACTAGTCCTCGTTGGAGCACCCACGCAAGGGTGTAGCTCCCTATTGATCCATGCAAGGATCAAGTGCTCTCTATGGGTTGATTCTTCGACACCCATCATGGTGAATCACCCACAACCGCTCACAACTTGAGTTGGGTCACCCACAAGCTTCGCCAGATGATCACCAAACTCCCAATCACCACCAAGCCATCTAGGTGATGGCGATCACCAAGAGTAACAAGCACGAACTCTCACTTGACCACAACAAGCCTAATGAGAAGGTGGATGCACACTTTGCTACTCTTGATCTTCACTAATGAGGGCTCTCTTTGGGATTCTCAAATCTCAATCACCTCACTAGGACCTTGCTCTTCTTGAAACTCACAAACGTGTTTTTCAGCTGTTGGAATGAGCAAAAGTACCCCCACACACGAGCGGAGGTTGTATTTATAACACCAGCTGAAAAACGAACTATTATGTGCCTCTATGGGGTGACCGGATGCTCCAGTCATGTTGACCGGACGCTCTGGTCAGTACACTCCAAACTCTAGTGGTTAAGTGGTGACCGGACGCTGTCTAGCATCCGGTCAGCTCTGACCGGATGCATCTGGTCACGTTTTTCCTTCACTAGAACATTACTGATGTCGACCGGACACTGGACCCCTAGAGTCCGGTCACTTGCTGAGCAGCGTTTGGTCAGTAGTCGGAACCTAATCAGCGTCTGGTCAGCATTGACCAGATGCGTCTGATCAGGATTCTCCCTCTCTGGGACCTTACTGGAGTCAACCGGACGCTGGTCATCAGCATCCAGTGACTTGACCTCGCAGCATCCGGTCACTTCTAGATGCTTCACCTTGGTCAAATGAACTAACCGAACCCTGAGCCAGCGTCCGGTCAGTATTTGACCCTCCATTCACTTCCAACTCTCAATCATATGTGAATGAAGTTTGCTCCATTGGATCAAAGGGCTGTTATTGAGCTACCTAGTGCTAGTTTTAACAAGTGTGCACCACACCTAACTCACTAGACTCAACTAGGTCAAGCTACCCATTCATACCCCCCTTAATAGTATGACCAAAGGAAAAACAAAGTCCTAAACTACTCTAAGTGTCTCTCCAACTCCAATCGACACTTAGAACTTGTCCATCCTTAACCTTGTCGTCCATCCTTTGAAAACAAAAATGATTTCCATTGAAGGGGCATGACAACCATAATTGCCCAATCGATCTCCATTACCATGACCTAACTTACTTAGTTTCTACAAAATACACGTTAGTCACAGTAATCACGTATTGTCATTAATCACCGAAACCCAACTAGGGGCCTAGATGCTTTCAATCTCCCCCTTTTTGGTGATTGATGATAATACTACCTCGAGTATGTGAAAGAGATGAGGTTTTTAACATGCTTGGTTCATATAAGCTTTTGGCAATAAGAACAAAAGTGTTAGGCAAGCTTATATGACCCAAGCCAACATGATGTACTCAAAAGATATAAAATAAGCATGAGTACAGGTAATGAAGCTCATTTGCATCGGAGTAAAAACATGGAAGCAAAGGCAAATGAGCATAGCACAAGTGATATGACATAAAAATAATTCATAGTAGAGAGCACACATGTCATATATCACTGATCACGTAGATATCACTATGACATAGATATAGTTTCATGCATAAATGTAAACTCACGACAAATGCATAATAGAGTATCACACATAAAAACTCCAAATGTAGATAGATAAGCTAATATAATAACTAAGCTCCCCCTAGATATGTCGCTCCCCCTCAGGCTAACATACTCGAACCCTCTCCCCTTTTGGCATCAAACACCAAAACCTAAGAGTCGGTCGATGGGTCTATAGCGGACAAGCCAGGGCACTGAGGTACGAGGAGTGAGGTGGAACTGGGTGTCATCATCATCTGATCCTGAGCTCTGAGTAGTCTAACCCTCTATAGCTGGTAGTGATGCTGAAGCAGTCTGGGTTAGGATCTAGAACTAGGTGCTATTGTAGGCTGTGCTAGGTATAACTGAAGCAGCCAGCTCTGATGATGCCACTAAGGAGGGGAGCATCTATGTAGTCGCTATGATAGGTGCAGCCATAGAAGGACCTAGAACATGTAGGTATGGAGGAGTGGGCTACCCTATCAACTCACTGAAGAAGGCTCCAAGACTCTTGGAGACTGAAGTGTCTGGCACTAGCAACAACGACAGTCTGTGCCGGTGTGAAGCCCGTCTGAAGAGGTGTGAACTGCGGGGCTATCACTGGCGAAGCAAACCACTAGGACACCTGCTCTGTGGGTGAAGCATACTATGCTAGGTGGCTATCCCTAACTCTAAAGCCCATTAGGCTACAACGCTGGAGTCATCAAAGTGGTGGCAGGCTGACCAAACTAGGGCAAAGCCTATGGCAGTGGGGCCCCAATCGCTGTCACTACATGCTGCATGAATCTGAGAAGCTACTGCTACATGAGGATCTACTACTGATGCATGGCCTGCTGCTAGCTGCTATAGAGCCTGTGTCTGCTGCTGAATAGCTAGCTGCTATCACTAGAACTCATCCTACTAAGTCTAGAACTGAGAAAATGTAGCAGCTGTCTCCTGAGCCTATCATGCCTGGTCCTGCCTCATCCGCTCAAGTATAGCAAGAAGAGCGGGGTCTATCTGCGTGGCAGGTGGCACTGAATTGGAGCTACTAGCCTTAGCATCATGTCATCATGGAGGCATCTAAGGAACGGGCTAGTAGTCATCATCAGAACTGTCACTAGGCTCACTCATGACCACCCCCTCCTGCTGAGCAAGCTACTCCTCTATAGCTACAATACCCCTGATAATATCATCTTGCTAGGTTATAGACTCTAGCACCTCTAGGCGATGGCTTGGCTAGCTAGGTGCCTATGGTGTACTGTGGCGAATCATCTGAGTCAGGTTATAAGCAGGAAACTCTGTAGTCACACCACTATACTCAGCTAGCATCTCAGGCGACCTAACTGTAACTGCTCTATGGATAAGGAAGGTGACCCTAGTGAGCATAGGGTAGCTGCCTGTGACCTCTGAAGCCCTCAACTATAGTGTCCTCCATCTCTGATAGAAGAAGATCTCAAATATCAAAAACTATCTGCTGCATCAGAGAGTTGAGAAGCCAGAGCTATATACGAGTCAATCCCTCTCTATATCCCATCCTCGGAAGTAAAGTCCTCCTCATGATAGCCTCAATCATGTGAGCAGTGGGAGTGAGATCACTAGGGTTCCTCTGTGACCCCTCACCAAAGGGCTCTATGAAACAGTGATGATCTAAGTCCATAGGAGGATACCATACCACCATGAGGGCGTCTGGGGGTGCAGTCTGTCCATAGCACACCTCATGGAGCCTGACTGGCTGCTCCTAAAGCCTGAAGAATCTCCCTGACCCTAGTGCTCAGTCAGCCTGGTAGTCTCTGCCACCGAATAGCATAGAACTAGTCGAACCCAAGATGGAACATACATGCCTGTCTGTCTGATCAGATCTAGTCAGCCCTGGCAAATAGGATAGATACGGGCGAATGTGCTCTCCAGCTGCTACTACTATAGACTCTATGTTGCACACTCTCTATGATCTGAAGACTGCTCTACTATTGAGATAGACATTATAGAAGTCCTCCTACAAAGGTGTATAGAATCCCTCTGATGCTCTCTCATCCCTCCTAGGTGGAAACCACACCTCAAAGTCCACAAACCTCAGCTACTACACCTGCTTGGCCATGGCTGGCCCTTAGGTCAAGATGGGTCACTAAAGGCAGACCCTATGGTCGAGGCGGTGGATGGGAACCCCTACACTGAGTGTCTAGCCTCAGCGTGACTGGTGCACGGGTATGACCAGAGTGGCGTAACTGTGGCTGAGGTGTCATCTCTGTCTCCATGGTCTGCTCGATCTACTCACCCTCCTGAGTCTAGCTGTGCTGGCTATGCCTCCTATGTCTACTGTGCTGGCTAAGGCTCCTGAGTCTGCTGTGTTGCTTATGGCTGCTACTGTGGCTCCCCCTAAGGCTAAACCTCATCAATGCCAACACGTCAGTCCTCTAATCATGAGAGTCCTAGCTGGACCACCATGAAGGCGCTCAACTCGCTCAAGTGAAGCCCTCACCTTTGGTGAAAGCTGATCAGCAATTCGGACTCCACTGCGAGCACCTCCTCTCTCGGCATGCTCTGCTGGCCTCAGCAACTATGGTGGCTCTCGCTGCATCTGCATATGGATACTTGCGCTTCCTTACTGCCAACTTCTTTGTCACCTTGCCTTTTGGATTTGCAGGCTGGTGAGGCGGGGGCCTCGGATCCTCATCACCTGGGACCACCTCCGACATTCTTTGTACAAGCCATCTGATGGATCTGAGAAGAGTCAACTGCGCTGACTAAAGATCAACTATCACTTTTGAGGCTTGGCCTCGTTCCATACTCCGTGAGCTTGGCCCCAAGTTAACTGACAACTGCCACTGACACCTCAATGGAACCGGCTCACTGCATGATGGAAGAGATAGGATATACAAATAATTGCAATATATCTAATAGATATGAAACCCTAGGAAGCAAGCAATTTAGGTATGAAATTGAAACATAGGCTTGCTACCTGACGAATTAGCGACCCAGGGAGAAGAGGTACGAATGGGGAACCACTGGATCGGCAAAGCTAGGGTTCGGTGGACGGCGAGATGTGAAGGCCGAGCGATGTAGTGATGGCCCTAGAGCTTTTCAGCGGCAAAGGTGGCGCTAGGGCAGAGGCTGTGCAACACGGCGGCGTGGGAACGTGGTGGCGGTGCTGGCGTAGGGATTCAGGGTGGCGACGTTGGCTTGGCGCAAGCAGGGCACGGTGGCTAGGGTATATGGTGGCTCGAAAAACTACGAGCAGCGCAGCGGTGCTAGGGCGTAGGATGGCACTGTGGTGGCAAGCAAGAGCGGCTGCAGCGGCACAGCGAAGTCGCGGGCAGCATGGGGTGCGGTGATGCGCGGGCTTGTGGCGCAAGACAGGCAGCGTGGCGAGCTGGAGCTGCTACGAGCAGGGATGATGGCGATGGGTGCGGCGTGGTGGATCCGGCGGCTTAGTGCTAGATGGCGGCGCTGATGTGGGGAAAAAACACGGTGGCTCATGATTTAAAGGGCTCCCCGATGGAGTGAAATAGGAAATGGAGAAAGAGATATAAAATCGCACGATTCCTATTGACCGGACTGCTCCAGTGGCAGCAACCGGACGCTGCCACCCAGTGCCCGGTCGATTCCAGAGAGGTCCAAATCCTCTAGAATTGCGATCGAACGTGTCCAGTGGACACCGACTGGACGTAGCCAGAGTCCGATCAATACAGCCTTCATCTTCTCCAAACGACTGGACGCTAAAATCCTTCTGACCAGACGCTAAAACACAGAGTCCAGTCACTCCTTCGCAGCAAGTTCACCTCCTATGAACTGACCGAACGCTGGACTCCAGAGTCCGGTGTAGTGTCCGGTCACTCTTTCTTCAACAAATCTTCAGAGTCCTTCGTGCTGCCTATTCCCAATCAAGTCCCAACTTGAATAAGATCCAAATAAACACCAATTAGGGACTAATATGAGTGACCTCTCTCAAACCCTCAAGTTTTTCAAAATATTTTGCCTTAGGCTATAATTCTTTTAAAGAAAATAGGCAATAAGAGGGCAATTTGAAGACAAATGACAAAACAACATTCATGCATATGCAATGCAATACTTGTAAGTAAATCTAGTTGCTTGTCAAGTTTGATCCAAGGTTAAGCTTCTTCACACGCTTTTCGGCGGTTATCTTAACCATGTTAGACAAGCCCTATATGCATTACAAAACATTAAACATGTTGTATATTACAATGCAATGCAAGGGACAACACAAGCTCATTTTTTAGTGAAGTTACTAAAATCAAGCACATTGAGCTCATTCCGCAATCTCCAAAAGTTGCCTCATCTAGCGGTTTAGTGAAGATATCCGCCAATTGATCCTCGGTCCTTACACCTTCTAGTGATATATCATTTTTAGCAACATGATCTCTAAGAAAATGATGGCGGATATCTATGTGCTTGGTGCAAGAGTGTTGAACCGGATTATTTGCAAGTTTTACCACACTTTCATTGTCGCATAATAGAGGTACTTTATCTAGAACTACACCATAGTCTAGCAAAGTTTGTTTCATGTAATGTATTTGTGCACAACAAGCACCCACGGAAATGTATTCCGCTTCGGCGGTGGACAAAGCCACACTATTTTGTTTCTTGGAGGACCAAGACACAAGTGATCTACTGTCGACAAAATATGGTCGGCAGTCTACCTAGGGGTATGCCCAAGGTAGTAGATTATTGGCAGATAGATGCGTAAGCTACAAACAAGATGGTGATGCAAGATAGACACGAGGTTTTATCTAGGTTCGGCCACCGTGAAGGCATAATACCTACGTCCTGTGTCTGATTGTATTGTTGTATGTCAATGAGAGATGTCTTTTAGAGGGGTCCCCTACCCGTCTTATATAGTCTGGGGGGCAGGGTTACAGATCTAGAAAACTAATCCTAGCCAGTTACAATTGCCGTAAGTGGCCGGATAAGGATTCCTATACCAACCATCTAGGATCTTGCTTGACCTCCAAATTTGCTGCGATTCCTTGTGCGGGATTCCGAACAGATTGGCCGGGCCGCGGGTCATCTTCTAGTGGGCCAGACCCCCTGATCCGGGCCAGCCCAAGCCTAGCCATAAGGGTATAGGGGTTAATACCCCCATAGCTAGTCCTTGAGCACCATGTATTATGCTGCGACACGCTGTTCGATCTCCTTCGACTAATGTGATCCGTCTTCATGTCATCTCCAACTGGTTGAAACATTGACCAATCAAATGTGCCAGCATTCTGATCAGAACAGAGAGCAGTAGACCACGATTATAGACGAAGATTCCGGTTGTCCGAAGAATTCATGGTGCTCTAAAGAAAAAAGAAAAAGATTTCCTTCCTTATCAAGTGTGCCCACTTGTATTTCTGAAAAGAAATGTAAGTGACCCTTGGACAATAGTAGTTCTGGCAAACAGTCAAAGCGTAGGGGTCGATAAAATAAGCACATTCACTACAAGGTGAAGTGTGCCCACTTAGTCCCCGAGCCTGGTAGTAGGTGACGTAGGCACGTGGTGCTAGGGTCTAAAAAAGAATTTCCACTGAAGTTAAGAATCCAATCGTCGTACAAGCAATATGAGATGCACCGGCAGGTGCATCGTACCGATGTAGTCCCCAAGCTTGCTGGAAGGCGAAGTATAAGCCTTGTAGCAAGGTCTAAATAAATGCCTCTCGACTGTATGTGAGTACAAATCACATGTAGCCGAGGAGAGCGGTCTTCGAGCAGTGGTTAGAACAGCTCCTGAGCACGATATTGGTCGGAACAGTACCCGAGCACGATAGTGGTCGAAATAGTCCCCGAGCACGATAGTGGTCTGGATAGTCCCCGAGCACAATGGTGGTCTGGACAGTCCCTGAGCACGATGGTGGTCTGGATAGTTCCCGAGCACAAGAGGTGCGGCAAAAAACCAAATGCCACTTGTACTATTATTTTGTGTATTTATTTATTTACTTGCTCTGTCAAGTCCAATCTGACATGTTTGGTCAAAAAAGTAGATGGGTATAGCACGTCATACTGCCTTCTTGTCCTTTCAAGCAAACAGTTACATGACACCTGTAAGTAGGTGCGTCAGCGTGGGCCCTCTCACACTGGTAACGAAGAGGCGCATACACTGATAACAAAGAGGCGCATATATTGGCATAGATCTCGAGGCTGTGAAAACAACCGTTTGTGGCACGTGCGCACGTCTCCCAAGAATCTCGGGTAGACGAAATGGCAAAACTCTTGGTTAAATACAGTATAGAATTGGTAAGTTACTTTTTACTGAACCCCATTACCATTCGCAACCGCAGTCTTCTTCTTCCTCTTGCTAACCCTAATACCTCCGAAATCACCACCAATCAATCCTCCATCGTTTCCTCGTTCATCAGCAAGGCCAGATTCATGGCAAAAAGTGATGCACAGAAGAAAGCAGGAGTCATCGCGAAGGAGTGGTGGAAATCGAGAAGCAACAAGCAGACCATTGAAGATCTTGTCACCATGGGAGTACTCCACAACAAGGAACTCATAGGATGGCATGCGCCGAAGGGCGAGGGGTACCCTGATCCACAACCAGGTGAGATCGTGGTGTTCGAAGACTTCTTTAAGCGGGGTTTTGGGGTTCCAGTACATCCTTTCCTTTAGGGTCTCTGTCTGTACTATGAGATTGGGATTTGCAATCTGCATCCCAACTCAATCCTCCTTGTCGCCACCTTCATTCATCTTTGCGAAGCATATGGCGGCTTCCAGCCCCATTTCAACTTTTTCACCATCTTTTCTATCTATGGAAGAAAGGAAGTGGTAGCTTGAAGATAGCTGGAGGTGTGTACCTCAACCTCCATGATGGGATGAAGGCCCAGTACCTGCACTGCCCATGGAACACGTCGCTTGACGACTGGTACAAGAAATGGTTCTACATCCATGAAGAGCTGAACATGATCACACTATGTGACATGGGGTTCATTCCAGAGAAGAGGACAAGCTGGTCAGAGAAGCCTGAGCACCTGGAATAGATTCCAGAAATATTTGGGATGATCCCATGGAAGAAACTGGACGATCTGAGTGTGGTCGGGAGCTTCATCAGCTGACGGATCTAGCCCTGCCAGAGGAGGGTACATCCTGGCTATGAGTACCAAGGTAGCGCAGACCTGACGAGGACGAGGCAAGAGGCGCTTGACAAGATCGAAGTTAGGGCCAGAATTGGAGAGCTATTTAACTTAGCTGATCCAAATTATGTCAGATTGAGCGACATCGAGCATGCTTTCATGCTCACCCGACCTCCCCCAAAGGTAACTCGTCTTGCCTTGTATTCGTAGTCTTATATTGTAGTAGAAACTTACTGTGTTATCTCCTATTTGTTTCCTAGATTAATGGTTGGGATAAAGCGACAGTGTTTGTGTCACCACCCCCTGGTGTAGATTGGCCATAAGTTACCGACCCAACTACCCAGACCAGCGCCGGGCTCGAAGACGTCGACTGGGCCATGCTCGGAGTTGGAGAGGAGGCAGCGGCCAAAGCTGCTGGTAAGCGGCCGGCGGCCAGCAAGCATCATTAGGTGATCTTTACTCTGTCGGACGATGACACAGAGGAGGGAGAGGATGCATACATCTTTTGACTTGTCCCTCGAAAGAGGAGGCAACTAGAGTCGACGAAGCAAGGTGGCTCCTCCATGCCGGTGGGACCCACATCACCGACCACTGCAATGCAAAGGACAAGCAGCGGAGGGGTCGAGCACCAAGGCCCAGCATCAGGTGCTGGATGTAGAGGGAGACCAGGTGTCACCCGCACAGCATGTGGAGCAAGCATGGCTGAAGAGATGCGCCTTCGCCACATCATTCCGTGCTTCCAACATGTAAGTATTTGTAACCTTGATGTAAGCTTGCAATTTGTATTGATTATGGTTGCCTTCTGAACTTATCTCGGATGTACTAGTTCGGTGTCCACAAAAAATCCAAACCAACTAGCCAGGGAGCGGCATGGCTCTGCCAGCAATTTTAGAGAAGACTGCCCAGCAGCCGTCCATGGAGGAACCCATAGTAGAAGGTCCATCGGAGCCTCAACACACAAGCAGTCAGACAACAATCCCCGAGCAGGGGGTTGAGGGAAGAGCTAAGCCAAGCACAAGTGCTCCAAGCACTAACCCTACTGAGGGCAACACCTCAGCACCAAGGGTAATGGAACAGACCGAGGAGCAATGGCCAGAGGTGAGAGCACAGAGCAAATTTGTCGATGCTGCAGCCCGTGGAAAGGCCATAGTGATCGTAGAAGCTGCTAACTCCGAACCAGCACCGATACCCGAAGAAGAGGCCGAAGAGGACAAAGTAAAGGAGGTCCTGGGCCATCCACATGACAAGCGACAACATGTATATTTGTCGCGCTGGCGGAATGACCAATGGGTTGTTCATGAGGAAATCCTAGAGGTCGAAGAGACCAAGAAAGTTGAACGAGCGGTGAAACGACTAGTGATGGAGGTCCAGGTATGCTTTGCTTCACCACCTGATCTTGTTATCTAGTCAAACTTTCTTACTTAGCTTTTTGCACACAGGACTTAATGAAGACTGCAAGGTACCGTAAGAAATGCTTCGACCAGATCGAGGGGATCACTGCAAGCAATAAAGAGCTGACGGTAGAAGTGGAACGCTTGCACCACCAACTTGAAGCCGCCAACCATGAGAGGACAGAGCAAGAGTCCCAAAACCAGAACATAGTCATCCAGCTCAATAATAAAGAGCAAGAAAGAACAAGTAAGTAGTCACTTTATTACAATGAGTGCATGACAAGTGTTGTTGCGTTGTTGGTAGTAACAGCTGTAGTGCAGGCTTAGAAGCCAAAGTGGTCCATCTCCGAGAGGAGAACAGTCATGTGGTCATGTAGTGTGAGCGCCTAAAGGAGGACAACAGAAAACTAGCGCACGACCAGTCGTAGCTCCGAGACCACATGACCAAGATGAAAGAGGAACTAAAAATTAAGTTTTCCAAACCCCTTTGCTCACTTTTGTTGCCCGCCTTATCTTGTCATGGTATGATGTTTTAATAGCTTGTGCGGTTTGCAGTTTTTAAAGTAAATGCCAAGAAGCATCTGGAGGCCGTGATAAAAGACCATGATGGCTGGAAGGCACAGTGCCAAGAGATCACCAAGGATCAGGACACATGGAAAAACCAGTGCTAGGAGGTGGCAACGGGCATTTTGCTGGTCCTTAACATTATCGATCCAGCACTTACAGAGGACGTGCCAAGGACACCACAGCTGGGACTAGTCGATAGATGCCGAAAGGCATGGGGATGGTTCTAGGAGTTTGTGAAGGAGGCGGGTGAGTACACAGGCGCACATGTGCTAAGCATGGTGCGTGCTCACTACCCCTTGATCGATCTCAAGTGCCTAGAGGCTGGATACCCAAAGGAGGTAGATCCAAACAAGGCTGAGGAGCTTCGGATGACCCAGCTGGACTTGTCGGCAAAAATAATTGGTGACATTAACCTATGTGGAGGCAGGACAACACCTGTACAGGGTACGCCATCAACAAGTCAGTTGGAAGCTCTGTCGTTTTTAAGCCAACCGGCGAAGCCTATGGTCTTGACCAGCCAGGCATCGGCGGGGCCATCCTCTTCAGCTCGACCAGTACAAGAGTCCCTAAGACTCAAGCACGATGTCAGGCCCCGCGAGCAGCAGGTGCCGTGTGCCCCGACCAACCAATAGGATAGGCTATAGCCGTAGAAGAAGATGTAGTTGTGCTATTGTAAACTTGGACCTTTTCAGGCAAGCTTGTAATAACATAACTGTATATCAGCATAAGCTTGTTTGTTTTGTAGAAAACGTATTTAAGGTTGGATCTCGTGTTGGTGTAACTAAGTGAGAAAATGTTAGTGTTCTGTTTAGCTGTACCAGTTTAGTCAATATGTCATCCTGATAGGTTTGTATGGCCCTAGTTTATCCTGTGGTTGGAGTGTGAGGTGCGGAGCCTGTGCACACGTAGATGCACACAAGTCAAACCAGAGGGGACCTGCCAATCACCCATAGCATAGAGAGCAGATCCCATGCATGCATTGGGATGAACCGGAGATAGGGCCTGCTCTGAAAACCCGAGAAGGAATGGTGGTCAGTTTTGACTGGTTGAGTTAGAATAACAATAAACTTCGAAGTGACACATTAGAGCGGTTAGAGAAATCATAATAGCTTTATTGAATTAAATCGAAAGTACAAGAGGAGTACATATCTTAGTAGCTAAGCATAGAAATGCCTAAGCTTATCGATGTGCCATGAATTGGGTATGTCTATACCGTCTAGGTGAGCTAACCTATAAGATGTTGGTCGTGTAACCTCCTTGATCATGAAGGGCCCTTCCCATGGAGTTGCGAGTTTGTGGACTCCGCCTAATTCGTCTTCCACTTTAGGACTAGGTCCCCAACCATGAAGAACCACTCCTTAACGTTCTTGTTGTAGTACCTGCTCAAAACAGCAACACTTCATTGGCCTTGTCTTTGTTGAAATTCTCTACCCGTGCTAATCTAAAGTCTATATCTACTAGGAGCACTGCCTCAACGCTGTAAACCATAAAGTATGGTGATATGCCGGTATTGCGACTGGGCTGGGTTCTGAGGCCCAAGACCACAGTTGTTAACTCTTTGAGCCATCTTTTGGGAGCTTTGTCATTTTCTCTATACATCCTCTTCTTAAGTGCATCCAAGATCATACCATTTGCCCGCTCGACCTGTCCATTACCTCTAGGGTGCGCCACCGAGACATATTTTACTACTATGCTCCTTTCATCGTAGAAGTCCCAAAAAGCATTCCCAGGGAACTGAGTACCCAGATCAGTGATAATGCTGTTGGGTATGCCGAAGCGGTGGATGACCTAGTCGATGAACATGATAGCCTTTTCTGAAGATGCCTGTACTAGAGGCATGTACTCTATCCACTTAGAAAATTTGTCGATCAGCACAAAGACACATGTAAATTTCCCAGGAGCAGGTTTGAAGGGCCCGATCATATCCAGTCCCCAGCATGCGAAGGGCCAAGAGGCTTGTATTGTCTGAATCTCCTATGCTAGTACGTGGATTCTCTTGGCGAAAAACTAACAACCCTCACAATGGTGGACTAGCTTCTCTACATCGGCTACTATTGACGGCCAATAGAACCCTGTTCAGAAAGCCTTGCCAACCAGCATTCTCGAGGCCGCATGGTTGCCGCAGGAGCCAGAGTGGATTTGGTCCAGGAGATGTTCACCATCCTCCTAGGTTATACACTTCATCAAGATTTCCTCCTTCGCGTTCTTACGCCACAATTTGCCATCGACGAGCAGATACTGCTTACTGCGATGCATCAGGCGTTCGTTTTTTGTCCGATCAGTGTAACCGTTACCATCTGTCAGGTACTTGATGAAAGGTACTCTCCAGTCAGGCTCATTAGTGGTCGGAGGTGGCTCGGTGGTGTTTGACGTCGGAACCATAGCCACCAATAGCTGGTCTAGAGGCTTTGTCAACCGTGGGATCTTCCTCTTCGATGGAAGGCATGAGCAGGTCTTGAACAAATATGCCATGTGGGACTTTGGCTCAGGATGATCCTAACTTTGACAGCGCATCTGCTGCTTGATTTTTGTCCTGAACCACATGCGTGTACTCAATGCCATAGAACTTGCCTTCCAGCTTTCTGATTGATTTGCAGTATGCATCCATCTTTTTGTTGGTCGTATCCCAGTCCTTGTTGAGTTGGTTGATGACCAGAGCCGAGTCTCCATAGACATAGAGACATTTGACACCGAGCTCAACCGCAATGCGCAAACCATGTAGGCATGCTTCGTACTCGGCGGCGTTATTAGACACTAGGAAATAAATCCTGAGGACGTATCGGAGCTGCTCCTTGGATGGTGACACAAAAAGGACTCCTGCTCCTATGCCGTCGATGTTGAGAGAGCCGTCGAAGTACATCGTCCAATACTTGTCAGGCCCCTGAGAGGCAGGTGTGCTTAAGTCTGTCTACTCGACGATGAAATCGACAAGTGCTTGATACTTGATTGTAGTACGGCTTGCAAATTCCAAGGAGAAAGGGCATAGCTCCATTGCCCATTTGACGATGCACCCGTTCGCATCCTTGTTGCGAATGATGTCTCCCAGAGGATACTCAGTCATGACCACCACACGATATCCATCTAAGTAATGTTTTAACTTTCGGGATGTTATCAGTATGGCGTAGATCAGTTTCTGAATCTATGGGTACCTAGTCTTGGATTCATTGAGTACCTCACTAATGAAATAGATTGGTTGTTGTACCTTGTATACGTGTCTGGGCTCATCGCGCTCGACCACCATGGCGGTGGAGACCACCCGATTAGTTGCCGCGATGTAAAGTAGGAGGGTTTCATCTTCTCTGGGAGCAGTGAGGACCGAAGGTGATGTAAGGAATTGCTTCAGCTATGTAAAGGCAGCGTCTGCCTCCTCCGACCACTCAAACTTCTCGGTTGCTTTGAGCAGCTTGAAAAACAGTAGTCCTTTTTTGCCTAATCTTGATATAAAACGACTGAGAGCAGCCATGCATCCGGTAAGCTTCTGAACATCCTTCACCTTTTTGGGCGGCTTTATGTCCAAGACAGCTTTGACTTTCTCTAGGTTAGGGCGTATGCTATCTTGAGTGACGATGTTGCCAAGCAGTATACCAGAAGGAACACCAAAGATGCACTTCTTTGGGTTTAATTTCCATTGGAATGTGTTAAGGGCTGCAAAGGTGCGTTCTAGGTTGTCAACAAGGGTATATGCTTCCTTGGTTTTGACAACTACATCATCAATGTAAGCCTCGACAAGGTTGTCTTTTATCTTGTCTTTGAGGCAAGCATGTATGGCATGTTGGTAGGTAGCCCCGGCGTTCTTAAGCCTGAACGACATGGTCATGTAGCAGTAGGCACCGAAAGGCATGATGAAGGATGTCTTGATCTGGTCATCCTTTTTGAGAGCGATCTGGTGATAACAGAGTAGCAATCGACAAAGGAAAGCAGCTCGCAACCGGCAGTTGAATCTACAACCTCGTCTATGCGAGGTAAGCCGAAGGGGTCTTTGGGGCAGTGTTTGTTGAGATCAGTGTAATCAATGCACATTCTCCATTCATTATTCTTTTTGCGTACAAGAACTGGGTTGGCTAACCACTCTGGATGATACACTTCTTTGATAAATCCGGCTGCCAAAAGCCATGTAACTTCTACCCTAATAGCCTCCTTTTTGTCGTGAGTGAACCGTCGTAGCTTCTGCTTGATAGGTTTGGCCTTGCCATCGACATTTAAGGAGTGCTCGATCAAGTTCCGAGGTACACCAGGCATGTTAGTGGGTTTCCATGCAAACACACTCACGTTGCTCCTCAAGAACCTGATGAGCGCATCTTCCTATTTAGGATCCAGGTTGGCCCTGATAAGGGCCGTTTTGCTAGGATCACCATCGACTAGCTAGATCGCTTTGTGCTCTTTGGACTTGATGTTCTTGCGTGGGGCCTTGAGCTCTAGGATCTCCAGGCGATCGGCTGGGGTCTTCTTGGCATCGAACATGGTCTCAGCCATGCAAATAGAGAGGTCATGAGCCTCTGCTATTTTGAAGCTGTCATCCTCGCAGGTGTAGGCTGCGTACATGTTGCCCCTGAGAGTTAGGACCCCCTTCTTAGTAGGCATCTTGAGCACCAAATACCTGTAGTGAGGTATGGCCATGAACTTGGTGAGCGCTGGTCGACCAAGGATAGCATGGTAGGTGCCTTCAAAGTTGGCGACCACAAAGTTGATGTAGTCGATGCGGAAGTGGTCTGGGGTACCAAATTGCATAGGTAGCGTGATCTGCCCGAGAGGTGTAGAGCTCTGTCTGGGGAGAACACCCTAGAACTATGCCTCATATGGCTTGAGATCAGCCTGGGTTATCTTCAGGGCTAGCAAACTGTTCTTGAATAGTATGTCGATGGAGCTACCGCCGTCAACTAGCACTCTGTTGAACTGAATCTTGTTGATGCAAGGATCGAGAACCAGGGGAAAATGCCCTAGCTCAGGTATAGCAGCCCATTGGTCCTTTCTACTAAAGGAGATCTCACGGTGAGACCAAGGAGGAAGCCGCGGATCGGCGATAAGGTTGTCGGCATTGGCCACATTCAAGCAGGCGCGGGCGAGCAGCTTGCGTTCTCGTTTGGTCTCGATGGACACTTTGCCCCCAATGATGGTGTGGATGCGATCAGTTGGCTTGATGTACTTGTGACGGGGATCTACGTCTTCATCATCGTTGTCCTCGTTGCGCTGTTCCCCTACATCGTTAGGCTTGTCGAACGTATCCGGAGCCTATTGACGCGTGTAGATAGACTTGAGAACGCGGCAATTCTCCATGGTATGGTTTGACTTGGGATGGAGCTGGCAGGGCCCTTTTTTAATGGTGTTGACCTCATCATCGTCTTCCCAAGCATGCTTGCCCCTGTAATCGTCATGGCGGTTACGCCGCTGATTACATTGGTCGCGGTGGTCACGAGAGTCATTGCGCTGGTTGTGGCGGTCAAAATTGTCGTTCCGACCATGGTTGCCATAGTAGTCGTCGCGGTGTGGGGGGTGGTCGGAGCATGGAACCCTTGCTTCTTCTTCGATAATTATCTTTTTAGCATCATCGACATCCACATAGTTTTTAGCAGTGGCTAGGGGTGCTGTGACTGATTCAGTCCTCTTACAGAGGAGCTTGTCCCTTAGGGCATCGTGGAAGCGGAGACCAGTGATGAAAGCCTCGATTGCCTCGTTGTTAGAGATTGACAGGACCTTGATGCGCATCTCTAAGAAGCGTCGGACGTACTCCCGCAGTGGCTCATCTTTGCAATCTCGAATCCGCTGCAGATCATATTTGTTGCTGGGTTGCTCGCAAGTAGCAATGAAGTTGTCAATGAATGCTTGCTTGAGCTCTTGCCAGGAGTCAAAGTAGTTCGCCGGCAAGCTGACCAGCCATTGGTGGCCTGCATGGCCGACGGCGACTGGGAAGTAATTAGAAATGACATGCTCGTCAGCCATGGCTGATCTGCACGTGGTTTCGTAGAGCATAACCCATAATTCAGGGTTCTCCTTGCCGTTGTACTTCTGAAGTTTCTCAAGCTTGAAGTTCTTGGGCCATATGACTTGGCGAAGGTGAGAAGTAAACTGCTTCAAACCCGGAGGGCCATGGGTAGTATCGTATTCCATATGGCAATAGCTTTTGTGGGATGCGCGATCATGGGCTCTTTGGTTAATGCGATCACATAGATCTCCGAGGTAATGGCAGAGATTGTTATTGCCATCATGGCGATCCTGGTTGCCACCCTAGTTAACCATGCGACCGTGGTTATCACGGCGATTGTCGCAGTTGTCTCGGCGGTTGTTGTCCTAGTAGTTGCGGTGGTTGTCGTCCTAACCACCATCATGGCCACCGTTTCTGCCTTGACGGTTGTCTGAGGGGTCATCGTTGCGCGAGCCATGTTGGTTAGGTGGCTATGAGCGACTTGAGTACTAGCGGTTGTGGCTTGACTTGACTGAGATGGATGGAGCCCGGGCTTGATTTACAATCTCTATGGTCTGGGCCATAGCAGTCGTTAGGTAAGCTTGTATATCATCATAAACTGCCTGGGTTTCTGTGGTATTGGGTAGTCGTTGCATTGTCGCCATAGCAACAGCTACATTGGCGCTTGGAGTCCTGAAGACCTATTTGTCCCCCACCCTATCGAAGGCATTGTTAAGGTCACGTGGCTAGACCCTTATGCATCGTGCCTCCTCTTCTGCCTCGGCTTTGATTTGTCGGTGATTAAACCGATTAATATTGCATGCTTCGCATGCTAGCCTTTCTTGTTCTGTTTTGCCAACTACCGGTGGTTCGTCATTACTAACAACATTGATCAAGTCCCCTCGCCTTGGTGGGAAAGATGGGAATCGTGGGTACCCCGGGGCGTGGTCTGGGATATCTAGATTGTATTCAATGCCTTCATCGTCAGGATGCTGGAGCTCGGTGTGGATGGAGGCATTAGATGCGATGCCAGACAAGGAGCTTGAGCAACCCTCTTGAACTATGTGGACGGATCCTTCTTGATAATCCTCAATCCGGACCATGTTGACGAAGTTGTGCAGGTCGTAGGGCTGGGCCTGGTAGTTCTCCATCGAGGCTTCATACTCGGAGAGCCAGAGACCCGTCGCGGAGGCTGGTCGACGACGAACGGGGCACCCTTCAGGAGTAGATGTGACCATGAGATCCGTACCGAGTCATGCAGGACAACTAGCCTGAGCTGGTCAGGTAGATCTATTGTGGATAGTGGTTACCTGCTCATTAGGTTGACTTTGAATTGAACTTACCAGAGCTAGGGTTTCAGCAAGTTTGGTGCTGACCCGATCGATGGAGTCGAGCAGGTCGGTGTTGTCAATCTGCTTCCCTTTGTAGCGAGGAAGCGAACGACGGGTTGTCGGCGTGGCTGAAGACAATGCGAGCATGGCCGGAGCCAGATCCACCGTGGTCGAAGCCATAGCTAATGCAGGTGAAGCAGTGGTCGACGCAGATTGAATCCACGCCTCCTCCGTGGTCATGGCGATGAAGTCGTCAGAGCCAGTGGTCCAGGTGATCTAGCCGACGGTGAACGTGAGGCTGTTTGGCATAGCCATAGAGTCGGGGATGATGACCATCTTGTTCGCTTGGAGAGCAGTACGCACACCCCTACCTGGTGCGCCACTATCAATGAAATATGGTCGGCAGTCTACCTAGGGGTATGCCCAAGGTAGTAGATTGTCGGTAGACAGATGCGCAAGCTACAAACAAGATGGTGACGCAAGACAGACATAAGGTTTTATCCAGGTTTGGCCGCCATGAAGGCGTAATACCTATGTCCTGCGTCTGATTGTATTGCTATATGTCAATGAGGGATGTCTTTTAGAGGGGTCCCCTGCCTGCCTTATATAGTCCGGGGGGCAGGGTTACAGATCTAGAAACTAATCCTAGCCAGTTACAATTGCCATAAGTGGCTGGATAAGGATTCCTATTCCAACCGTCTAGGATCTTGCTTGACCTCCAAATCTGCCTTGATTCCTTGCATGGGATTCTGAACTGATTGGTCGGGCCTCACGTCGTCTTCAGTGGGCCAGACCCCCTGATCCGGGCCAGCCCAAGCCTAGCCGTAAGGGTATAGGGGTTAATACCCCCACATCTACCAAGCAAATGGCACCCTCCGGATGTGCTCTTTCTATCAACTTTGCAACCGACATAACCCAAATTAGAATAGCCAACTAATTCAAATATAGCTCCTTTGGGATACCAAAGGCCAATGCTTGGTGTGTGCTTAAGATACCTAAGGATTCTTTTTATGGCAATTAAATGAGTTTCCTTAGGATTAGCTTGAAATCTAGCACACATACACACACTAAACATGATGTTGGGCCTAGATGCGGTCAAGTATAACAAGCTACCAATCATAGAGCGGTAGAGAGTTTGATCAACCGGGTTACCTCCCTCATCTAGGTCGAGATGTCCATTAGTTGGCATTGGTGTCTTGATTGGCTTACATTCATCCATCTTGAATCTTTTGAGAAGATCATTAGTATATTTCTCTTGAGAGATGAAAATCCCTTCTCTCATTTGCTTGACTTGAAAACAAAGAAAGAATGTAAGCTCTCCAATCATTGACATCTTGAACTCCTTCGACATCAATTCACCAAACTCTTTGCATGAATCTTCATTTGATGATCCTAAGATGATATCATCAACATACACTTGACAAATGAAGATATGCCCATCAAGCTTCTTGGTGAATAGTGTGGTGTTGACCTTCCCAATGGTGAAGCCCTTCTCAATGAGGAAGTCCCAAAGGTGCTCATAACAAGCTCTTGGGGCATGCTTAAGCCCATATAATGCCTTGGACAACCTATAAACATGATTAGGATATCTAGGGTCTTCAAACCCGGGAGGTTGATCAACATAGACTAGTTCATTAATAAAGCCATTTAAAAATGCACTTTTCACATCCATTTGATATAGTTTTATTTCATGATGTGATGCATATGCAAGGAGGATACGGATGGCTTCTAATCTTGCAACCAGTGCAAAGGTCTCTCCAAAATCCAAACCTTCAACTTGAGAGAACCCCTTTGCTGCTAGTCTTGCCTTGTTCCTCACAACAACACCTTGATCATCTTGCTTGTTTCAGAACACTCACTTTGTTCCAATGACTCTTGCACCTTTTGGCCGCTCTTCAAGAGTCCAAACTTCATTGTGGGTGAAGTTGTTCAACTCTTCATGCATTGCATTTATCCAATCCGGATGTTGAAGAGCTTCTTCTACCTTAGTAGGCTCAAAGCAAGAGACAAAAGAGTGATGAGCAATAAATGAAGCAAGTTTTTGTGATCGAGTCATTACACCCTTTGATGGACACCCTATGATGAGATCTTGTGGATGATCTTGAAGTAGAGGTGTATTTCTTCTATTGACCACTTGAGGAGGAGGTTGTGGAGCATCAACATCTTGTGCTTGTACCACCATTTGATCATGAGAGACATGAGTATCTTCATTTTCTACTCTCCCATCCTTATCACCATCTTGTGGCACACTTGATGAAGAAGGTGGATCAATCACTTGTACATCATCTTCATCATCTTTAGGCTTGATGTCGCCAACCAGAATGTTTTCATAGCCTCCCTCAATGGTTCATCACCTACATCATCAAGATTCTCACGTGCTTCTTGGGAGCCGTTAGATTCATCAAATTCCACATTATATGTTTCTTCAACCAAGCCGGTGGCATGATTAAATACTCTATATGCTTTGGACTTTGATGAGTAACCAACAAGGAAACCAATATCACAACGTCTTTGAAACTTCCCTAGGTGTTGCCGCTTCTTGTAGATGTAGCATTTGCAACCAAACACCCTAAAGAAGTAGACATCTGGCTTCTTCCCATTGAGCAACTCATAAGGTGTCTTGCCAAGGAACTTTTGAAGGAATAGGTGGTTTGATGCATAGCATGCAGTGTTGATAGCTTCTGCCCATAGAGCTTCGGGGGTGTTGTACTCATCAAGCATTGTTCTTGCAAGAGTGATCAACGTTCGGTTCTTCCTCTCAACTACACCATTTTGTTGAGGAGTATATGTTGCGGAGATCTCATGTTTGATTCCAACTTCATCACAATAGGCTTCTATGCTTGTGTTGTCAAATTACTTCCCATTGTCACTTCTTATCTTCTTGAGCTTCACTTCAAATTCATTTTGTGCTCTCTTGGCAAACTTCTTGAAGTAAGATGCAACTTTGGATTTGTCATGAAGGAAGAATACCCATGTATACCTTGAATAGTCATCAACAATCACAAGACAATAAAGGTTTCCTCCCAAACTCTTGTATGTTGTTGGTCCAAATAAATCCATGTGAAGGAGCTCTAACACTCTTGCGGTTGACATGAAAGCTTTTGTTGGATGGGTATTTGCAACTTGCTTGCCGGCTTGACATGCACTACAAAGCTTGTCCTTCTCTAACTTCACATCCTTCAACCCTCTCACCAAATCATTCTTCATTAGCTTCTTGAGTGAGCTCATCCCAACATGAGCAAGTCTTCTATGCCATAGCCATCCAAGTGTTGTTTTGGTGAATAGGCATGTCTTCAAGTTTGCATCTTCGGAGGTGAAGTCCACTAGATATAAGTTGTTGTATCTAAATCCTTTGAATATCATATGATCATCATCCTTCTTGGATACAACAACCTCCTTCTTGGTAAACAAGCATTGGAAGCCAAGATCACACAATTGTCCAATGGATAGCAAGTTGAAACTCAATGAAGCAACATATAGCACATTGGAGATGGAATGATCATTTGATATAGCCACTTTGCCCAATCCTTTGACCTTGCCCTTTGAGTTATCTCCAAATGTGGTTCTTTCTTGTCTATCTACTTCTTCATCTAGTGAGGTGAACATACAAGGATCCCGGTCATATGTTGTGTGCAACCACTATCAATAACCCAATGACTTCCACCGGTCTTGTAGTTCACCTACACACAAGAGATCAAGCTTTAGGAACCCAAACTTGTTGAGGGCCCTTCACCTTCTCAACAAGTGACTTTGCAACCCAAATTTTCTTAGGCCTATTCTTGTTGGGAGGACCTAAGAACATGACTTTCATCTTTCCACTAGAATCCTTTCTAAGCATGTAGTGAGCATTGAAGGCAAAAGGTCTAGCATGCTTGGGCAAGGGTTGTGGTGGTGGAGTTTGACACTCATGAGCAAAGTGGCCTTCTTGTCCACACTCAAAACACTTCTTTGGCTTTGGCTTTTGTTGTAGTTGAGCTTGAGCCTCCTTCTCTTTGTTTGCCATGTACCCAATGCCACTTCTTTCCATCTTCATGACAGTGTTCATTAGTAGCTCACTTTGAAGATGCTTGCCTCTAGTGAACTTGCTCAATCCAATCTTAAGATGCTCTTTCTCCAACTTGAGCTTCTTGTTTTCTTTCTTGAGAGAATCATTGTTTTTCTCTTCCTTGAGCTTCTTGTTCTCATCTTTGAACTTCTCATTCTCAAGGATCAAACCATCATCATGAACAATAGTTTCTAGCACAATAG
Organism: Miscanthus floridulus; assembly: GCF_019320115.1. Classification (NCBI taxonomy): domain Eukaryota; kingdom Viridiplantae; phylum Streptophyta; class Magnoliopsida; order Poales; family Poaceae; genus Miscanthus; species Miscanthus floridulus. The sequence continues at coordinate 47,921,453 of NC_089592.1, forward strand.
ACTTGGTGGTTTTGAGTTCTTCAAGATCTTTCTTGAGCTTTTCATTATCATTCTTGAGCTTGACAAACTCATCATAATCATTGGCTTCAACCACTTGCTTGCCCATGCTACTAGAACTTTGCTCAATGCTCTCAATAATCAAGTCATCACATGATGTAGCTATATCAATCTTAACAACATCATTAGTAGCATCATGTGGCTCATTGGATAAGAATTCTTGAGCAATAACAAGAGTATCATGATTAACCTTAAGAGTGGTATATTCTTCTCTTAGCTTGTTCTGGCTAGTGATGAGCTCATTATGTGTCCTCTCAAGTTTATCATGTTTATCTTTAAGCTCTTTCTTAGAACATTTGAGCTCCTTGAGTTTGGATGATATAGCATCATTTGCTACTCTAAGCTCAACACTAGCCTTTTCAGCTATATCACATTTTGCTAAAAGTGCATCATTTTTAGCCTCTAGCTTTTCATTCTTAGCTCTAGTTTTTATAATGATCTTATTGTATTGTTTTAGCAATCTAGCAAGATCATCATAAGAAGGTGATTCATATTCATCATCATCACTATCGCTATCATCATCACTAGCATGCTCATCATCACTACTATCATCATTGTTAGATACCTTGTGATCACCCTTGTCCATAAGGCATAGGTGTGTAGAGGATGATGGCGGTGGTGGCGATGAAGATGATGAAGAGTTGATAACAATTGTGGCCACCTTCTCGTTGTCACTATCATCATCGGATGAGGCACTAGATGAATCAATGTCCGTGAGCCAATCACCGACAATGTATGCCTTTCCACTCTTCTTCTTCTTGTGGAAGTCCCTCTTCTTGCCATCTCTTTTCTTGTATGGCTTATTCTTCTTCTTCTCTTCTTCTTCTTCATTACTTGAGTCATCTTTCTTGCCCTTGTATTTGTTCTTAAACTTGTCTTTCTTGGGCTTAGTGCATTGGTGTGCTAGATGACCAAGTTCTCCACAATTGAAGCAATCCATCTCAGAGATTGGCTTCCATCTAGAGCTAGTGAAGAACTTCTTCTTGCCATCAAACTTGATGCCACTCTTGTTGAGCTTCTTTAGCATCTTGGCGGTCTTCTTCACCATGAGAGCAAGACTTTCATCATCAACTTCATCATCACTTGAGCTTTCATACTCAAGTCTTGCTTTACCCTTCTCTTGGGTAGCTTTGAATGCTAAGTCCTTATCTTTCTTCTTGGTAGAGGATGAGCCATCTTGTGGCGTGATGTGCATGTACATCTCATGAGCATTGATCTTTCCCAAGATTTGTGTCGGTGTAGTGGTGGAAAGATCACCTTGATGAAGCATGATCACAATATGCCCATATTTGTCAATGGGGAGGACACTCAAGATCTTTCTTACAACATCGGATGGTTGCATTTGAGTGAGTCCAAGCCCATTGACTTCCTCTACAAGAACATTCAAACGTGAATACATTTCATTAGCACATTCTTTAGGAAGCATTTCAAAAGCATTGAGCTTTTTCATGACAAGATGATAGCGTTCCTCATGCTCACTCTTAGTTCCCTCATGGAGCGCACAAATGTCCGACCATAGTGCATGGGCATCTTTGTGGTTCCTCACCCGATTGAACACATCTTTGCAAAGGCCTCTAAAGATGGTGGTTCGAGCCTTTGCATTCCACTTCTCATAATTCACCTCATCGCCTTGTAGGAGAGTAGCATCCCGAGGTTTTGGGAAGCCTTGTGAGGTGGCTCTAAGAATACCAACATCTAGAGCTTCTAGATACGCCTCCATGCGAATTTTCCAATAAGGAAAATCATCTCCTTCAAAGATAGGAGGAGGTCCATCCCCTATGAGACATCTTGCTCTAGGCGGTTAAGCCTAAATACATGAGCACTGAGACTCTGATACCAATTGAAAGGATCAAGATGCCCAAGAGGGGGGGTGAATTGGGCTAATTCTAAATTTCTTTCCAATAATCAAACCCTATGGTTAGCCCAATTAACCCCTTATGCCTAGAAAGTGTTTCTAATTGTTCTACCACACAAAAGACTTGCAACCCAAGTTCCAATCCTACTCTAGCATGGCAATTCTATGAATGTAAAGACAAGAATTGAATTTCTCAAAGTAAATGCTCAAAGTAAATTGAGAACGAGGAACGCAGTGATGTTTTGCCGAGGTATCAGAGAGTCGCCACTCCCCTAGTAGTCCTTGTTGGAGCACCCGCACAAGGGTGTAGCTCCCCCTTGATCCGCACAAGGATCAAGTGCTCTCTACGGGTTGATTCTTTGACACTCTGTCACAGTGAATCACCCACAACTGCTCACAACTTGAGTTGGGTCACCCACAAGTTTCGCTGGATGATCACCAAACTCCCTAATCACCACCAAGCCATCTAGGTGATGGTGATCACCAAGAGTAACAAGCACGAACTCTCACTTGACCATGACAAGCCTAATGAGAACATGGATACACACTTTGCTACTCGTGATCTTCACTAATGAGGGCTCTCTTTGGGATTCTCAAATCTCAATCACCTCACTAGGACCTTGCTCTTCTTAGGCACTCACAAACATGTTTCTCAGCTATTGGAATGAGCAAAAGTACCCCCACACATGAGCGGAGGTTGTATTTATAACACCGGCTAAAAAATGAACCGTTATGTGCCTCTGTGGGGTGACCGGACGCTCTGGTTAGTACACCCCTGAACTCCAGTGGTTAAGTGTTGACCGGATGTGTCCGGTCATGTTTTCCCTTCACTAGAACCTTACTGATGTCGACTGGACACTGGACCCCCAAAGTCTAGTCACTTGCTGAGCAGCGTCCGGTTAGTAGCCGGAACCTGATCAGCGTCCGGTCAGCATTGACCGGACGCGTCCGATCTAGATTCTCCCTCTTTGGGACCTTACTGGAGTCGACCGGACGCTGGTCCTCAGCATCCGGTGACTTGACCTTGCAGCGTCTGGTCACTTCTAGATGCTTTCACCTTGGTCAAATGAACTAACCAGACCCTGAGCCCACGTTCGATCACACCAGAGCCAGCGTCCAGTTAGTATTTGACCCACCATTCACTTCCAACTCTCGATCATATGTGAATGAAGTTTGCTCCATTGGATCAAAGGGCTATTATAGAGCTACCTAGTGCTAGTTTTAACAAGTGTGCACCACACCTAACTCACTAGACTCACCTAGGTCAAGCTACATGTTCATACCCCCCTTAATAGTACAGGCCAAAGGAAAATCAAAGTCCTAAATTACTCTAAGTGTCTCTCCAACTCCAATCGACACTTAGAACTAGTCCATCCTTAACCCTATCATCCATCCTTTGAAAACCAAAATGATTTCCATTATAGGGGCATGACAACCATAATTGCCTAATCGATCTCCATTACCGTGACCTAACTTACTTGTTTCTGCAAAACACACGTTAGTCACAGTAATCGCATATTGTCATTAATCACCAAAACCCAACTAGGGGCCTAGATGCTTTCATCCTTAAATAGGGGAAGGGAGAGGGAAAGGAGAACTCATAGACTCAGTTCATGAATCCGGAGCACAATGTTGAGTTGGAGGCCATCCAATGTAGATGAGATGGTGCTGGCCGCCTTCGCCGAGAAGGGGCTGCTACCACCGAAGGAGGTGGCGCATTAGAGGGTGTTGCATGTCACCGTGGCTTCATCACCGTCTATGAGGCCTTCGTCTGGATGGAGCCTGCATGTGGACTCCTTCTAGCGAATCTTCTCTGGGTGAGCCTTATTGGACTACGCTGGTGGGTGTCTCACCCTTGCAACTGCTTAGGTCAGGCCAGTTCATAAAGTTTGATGAGACATCCTCCAACCATGATGGCCATACATCGGCAGGCACCATCCCTATCTAGGACCTGCCTAGGCTACATGAGAAAGTCTAGAGCTCCATGCTCTTCTATTGAGTATCTAAGGGTGCAATGCCCTTGAGGTAACCCATTGCGCTCGCCTAGAGTCGAGGGAATAGAATTAGGCGGGGCCCTTGCGGTGGTGGTTATGTCTGGTGGCATGTGTCGTGGCCTCACCTTTGGCATCAGTCGATGCCGCTGAGCAGCCACAATAGCATTTAGAGTAGAAGTAGTCAACGCATGTAACCATTATGTTCATGGGGGATCCCCCGTGTGAATATTTTTTGTATCAATGAATACATCAGTTCTGCTTTGTGATAGAATCACTATCCGTTCCTTGTTTTTTATCCTAGCATAGCTTTGTTTTTATCCTTTCTTTTTCACACTTGCCTTATTCATTCTATAGGCTGCAAGTTTAAGAACCCAGGCATGGCCCGCGAGGCTCGACTGCTCATAACCATAGGTCATGGCAGGGTGTGCTCTATCGAGAGTTAAAACAAAGTCACATAGGGTAATCAAAGGAATGGAATGCCCTTATGTTCAGGGCAATGCCCTTTTGTTCAGGCAAAAAGTTTTTACCATGTGATAGTAAAAAGGAGAGGTGGTATTGTACCCTCATGGAGCCCCTAAGCGACCTGGGCCAAAAGTGTTTAGGCTGGGGCACTTTATAGGAGCAAACATTGAATGAAAGTGATAAGACCGAATTTTAAGGGAAAAATGATGTAGTTTTTCAATATTCCAAGTGATGGTGAGAATGTTGTCGTTGTCGTCCTTCAGTCGGTTTGTGCCTTGGGCGGATAACTTCGATCACCATATAGGGTCCTTCCCATGGCAGAGAGAGTTTATGCTTCTCCTTGGTCGACTAGGTCCTTTGAAGCATGAGGTCTCCTGACCTCGAGGATCCTTCCTCTGATTTTCCTCTCATGGTACCTTGTGGAGAGTCTGCTGGTAGCGAGTGGAGTGAATGATGGTCATCTCGTGGGCCTCCTCCAGCAGATCAACTAGTGTCTTGCTGAGCCTCCGCAGCTTGGTCACTGGTCGAAGACCTTCACTCTAGGGGGCATCATGGTCAATGTCAGGAGGGTAGCACTTGCTTCAGCTCCATAGGCTAGGAAGAAGGGTGTGAACACTATGGATTGGTTTGGGGTTGTCCTTAGTCTCAAGAGGATCACTAGGACCTCTACTAGCCCATCAGCTTGTCGTACTTATTGAGTCAGGTCGAAGATGCGTGGCTTAAGTCCTTGGAGGACGATGGCATTGGTACGCTCGACCTGACCATGAGTTCATGGATGTCTGATCGAGGCCTAGTTGATCCTGATGCCAGTATCCATCATCGAAGTCCTAGGAACTTCTTCCTAGTGAAGTTAGTCCCATGGTCAGTGATGATATAGTTTGGAACACTGAACTGGTAGATGATGTCGAGGAAGAACTTGACTGCTTCCTTTGAGTGGATGTTGGTGATGGGCTTGGCCTCTATCCACTTGGTTAATTTGTTGATTGCTACTGAGAAGGTGAGTGAAACCACCTAGGCCCTTTTTGAGGGGTCCTACCATGTCAAGGCCCCAGACCAGCGAATGGCTGGGTGATGGGGATGGTTTGAAGCTCCTATGCCGGCAAATGAGTTTGCCTAAGCGTAGAACTAGCATCCTTCACACATGCGGATGACCTCCTTCACATCTCGTAGCACGGTGGGCCATTAAAAACCTTGACAAAAGGCTTTTCCAACTAGCAACCTCGAGGCCACTGTGATGTCCATAGATTTTGGCATGGACCTCAAGGAGGAGCTGCTTCCCTTGGTTGGAAGGGATGCACTTCATGAGTACCCCCGATGGACTTCACTTGTAAAGTTTATCACCGAGTGCGATGAACATCTTGGCACGTCAATCGATCCATCATGCATCAGTCCTTTTGGGTGGGAGAACTTCCTCAAGGAGGTAGGTGAGCAATAGTGCTCGCCAGTCAGGTTTGATTGAGTGCCACCATGGTGACATTGGCGGGTGACGCCATTATGGAGGCACTGGGGTCAGAGCCCCCAGCATCGGGCTAGGCATTTGGGTCAGAGCCCTCGAGCGCTGGGTTAGTGTTAGGGTGTGTCTAGATCAGGCCCTTCCAGGATGTGGGTGGACGGGTCATGGAGGTCATTGACGAAGACCCCAAACGGAGATGGAATCCGTCTGGCGGCCAATTTCGTGAGAAAATCGGTGGCGTCATTGTCCTTTTGGGGGACATGATGTAGCTTGATCCCCTAGAATTTGTCCTCAATCTTGTGCACCTCCTAGCAGTGTGCTGCCAAGTGGGGGCTTTTGTAGGAGGACTCCTTCATGACTTGGTCAATGACCAACTCTGAGTCACCACGGGTGTAGAGCCGTGTAGCAACAAGCTCGATGGCGATGCGTAGTCCATTGATGAGGGCCTCATATTCCATGGTGTTGTTTGAGGCCGAGAAATGGAGGCGGATGGCATCACGGAGCCTACTCCGATCCATGGAGATCAAAACCACCCCAGCCCCCAAGCCAAGTGCCATTATGGACCCATCGAAGTACATCATCTAGTACTCGTGGGTGTTGTCCGGGGTCGGTAGCTGGACATCTATCCATTCGGTGACAAAATCTATGAGAGCCTAAGACTTAATAGCGGTATGGGGGATATACCTGATGTCGTGGCCCATGAGTCTGAGTGCCCACATGGAGATCTATCCCGTGGCATCACGGTTGCAGATGATGTCTCCGAGCGGGTATGAAGTGACAACCATGACTTCGTTGTTGGTGAAGTAGTGCAAGAGGTTCTAGGTCACCATTAGCACGGCGTATAGGAGTTTTTGCACCTAGGGGTACTAGACCTTGGGATCAGTGAGTACCTCCCCAATGAAGTATATAGGTCACTGGACCTTAAGGTGGTGTCCCGGCTCCTCCCTTTCGACGACCATGGCGGCGCTCACCACATGGTTGCTCGCTGCGACGTAGAGGAGGGGTGCTCCTGTTTCAGGAGCAATGAGGATTGGGGCTGATGTCAGTGATGCTTTGAGGCTCTCTAGAGCCTACTGAGCTTCCTTAGTCCTAGACAAAGGCATCTGTCTTTTTGAGGAGCTTGTAGAGTGGCATTCCCCATTCGCTGAGCCGTGAGATGAATCAGCTCAGGGCAGCCAGATAGCCAATTGAAAGCTCTAGTTTGGTTTTGGTTAATTGATAAAACCCTAAGTGCTAACCTAGTTTATCAAAGTAATTATGAGATAGGTAGCACTACTCCAAGTGATGAAGCAATGGTGAAGATCATGACGATGGTGATGATCAAATGCTTGAACTTGGAAAAGAAGAAAGAGAAAAACAAAAGGCTCAAGGCAAAGGTATAAATAGTAGGAGCCATTTTGTTTCCATGATCAAGACACTTAGCGAGTGTGATCACATTTAGGTTAGATAGCCATTCTATTAAGAGGGGTGAAACTCGTATTGAAATGCGGTTATCAAAGTGCCACTAGATTCTCTAACTCATTGCATATGCATTTAGGATCTAGTGGAGTGCTAACACCCTTGAAAGTATTTGTGATAATTTGCTAACACATGTGCACAAGGTGATACACTTGGTGGTTGGCACATTTGAGCAAGGGTTAGAAACTTCACCAGCGGAGTGTCCACCCATAGAGTGCGGACAGTCCGACGATACCACCGGTGCCCTATACAGAAAAGACAGGGGTTCACAAAGTGACCGGATGCTGGGTTCAGAGTCCGGTCAGTGACAGTAGTAAGCACACGGTCTCGGTCTTGTGACTAGATGCTGGCATGTAAACTGACTGAACACTCATTGTCTGAGTCCGGTCAGTGCTGACGTACGCTGACGTGAGGCGCATAGAGGAAACGTTGAGTGACAGGACGCTGGGTAAGTCCGGTCAAGCATGACCGGACATGTCCGGTCGTGAAATTTCATGTTTGGAACCTTATTAGAAATGACCGGATGCTGGGGTCTTGCGTCCAGTCACTTTCTAACTAACGCGTCCGGTCATCACTTGACCGTTGAGATGGGGCGATCGACATTTGAAGCTGATGACATGTGGCAAGCATCGGGCAACCAAACACTAGGGTCCTATGTCTGATCAAACTGACCAGAGCGTCTGGTCACCCCATGTTGTGTCTAGTGAAGGGGTACAATGGCTCTATTTCGTGGGGGCTTCTATTTAAGCCCCATGGCTAGCTCAAGCTCACGCCCTTGGCCATTTGCATTGACATAGCAACCTTGTGAGCTTTGCAAAAGCACTCCCACTCATCTCCATCATTATTTCATCATCATTATGAGATTGGGAGAGAATCCAAGTGCATTGCTTGAGTGATTGCATCTAGTGGCACTTGGCATTCGTGTTTCGCTATGGGATTCACTTATTACTCTTGGTGGTTGCCGCCACCTAGATGGCTTGGAGCAGTGAGGATCATTGAGCAGAGGTTGGTGATTGTCTTAGGCTCCGATCGTGGTGATTGTGAGGGGTCTTGTGCCTTCCCCAGTGGAGAGCCAAAAGGTAACTCTAGTGGATTGCTCATGTCATTGAGTTACCTCACTTGTGGGTAGGTTCTTGCGGTGTCCAATTGTGTGGATGAGGTTCATGCAACACCTCTTAGCCGCCAAACCACCAAGTGTTGGTCGACACAATGGGGACTAGCGTGACGGCAAGCATGTGAACCTCGGGAGAAAAATTGGTTTTCTCTTGCCCTTTGGTATTCTCCTGGTGTTTTATTTAGTATTCATCTTGTGATTGGTTCACTCCTCTACATGGCGGTATAATCACCCTACTCACTCATTTATATTCTTGCAAACTAGTTGTGGCAAACTGTTTAGTGTAATTAGAATTGAGAGCTTGCTTTGTTATTTTAAGTTCATCTAGTGGAGCTCTTTAGAGTAGAAAGATTGAGAGCCCTTAGTGAGTAGTAACATTGCAAGTTATGTGCCTAGTAATCATTGCAACTAGAATTGTTGGATAGGTGGCTTGCAACCCTTGTAGAGCTAGAGCAAGTTTGCTGTTTCGCTATTTGTCATACTAATCAAATTGCTCTAGTTGATTTGTAGATTTTTAAATAGGCTATTCACCCCCTCTAGCTATATTAGGACCTTTCAAGTGGTATCAGAGCCGTGGTCACTGTTTGATTGAAGGCTTAACAACCTCGGTGTCAAATTATGGCTCAAGTTGTGTTCAACCATGTGGGGGGCAAACCACCATTCTTTGATAGCACATGCTATGATTATTGGAAGAGAAAGATGAGGATGTATCTTGGTTCAATCAATGATCAAGTATGGGAGGTGACCAAGAATGACTATGCTATTATTGATCCCTGATGACCCCACCAACCAAGACAAGACCAACAAGCAATGCAATACAATGGCTCTCAACACCATATACAATGCCATTGATTCCAAGGTGTTTGAGCAAATCAAGGATTGTGAAAGAGCAAATGAGGTGTGGAGGAGATTGGAGGAAACATATGAGGGCACACCGGCGGTGAAGAGTGCTAAGTTGTACATTCTCAAGGATAAGTTGACAAGCTTCAAGATAAAGGAAGATGAGAGCATTCCAGAAATGTTCCATCGGTTGCAAGTGATTGTAAATGACTTGAAGGCCTTGGGAGAGAAGATCAAGGATGATGATGTCTCTCATCAGTTCTTGATGTGCTTACCTCCAAGATTTAAGATGTTGAGATTGCTTATCATAAGAGAAAGATTGAAGGAGATTACCCCTAACCAAGTACTAGGTGATGTCATGACCCAAGAGACATACTGTGTGGAAAGGGAGGGGGATGACTAGAAGGAAGAAGAAGAAAAGAAGAAGAAGAAGAGTATAGCATTCAAGGCTAGCTCATCATCATCTAAGAACAAGGGCAAGTCCAAGAAAGAATCAAGTGATGATGATGATGAGGCCATGGCTCTATTTGTGCGCAAGAAGGGCAAATTCATGAAGAAGAAGGGGTATGGTGCAAGAAAAAGAAGAGATCATACCAAAAACAAAGAATATGTGAGAAGATGCTACAATTGCAAGTGCCCCTGATCATGTTGTAGCGGATTGTCCCTACAATAGTGACAATGATGAGGATGAGAAAAAGAAGCACAAGAAGGACAAGAAAGAAAAGAAGGAGAAGAAGGAGAAAAAGATGACTCTAGTGATGATGGCAAGAAATCTATCAAGAAAGCACTAGCAAGCATCGCCATCAACAATAAGCCCTCCATCTTTGACACTCCTTCGACATGCCTCATGGCAAAACCTACCAAGGTAAAACATGATGTGAGTGATGATGATGAATGTGAAAGTGATGCTTGTAGGAGTGATGATGATGATGAGGAGTACTCCAAGGAGGAGCTCATGGACATGTGTGAGCAAGTGCATACTTGCTTTGAGATGAAGAGAAAGGAGTGCAAGGAATTGAATAAGAATGTCAAATTTCTTGAGCAATCCCTTAATGAGCTCAATGCCACTCATGAGAGGCTAATAGAAGCCCATGAGAAGCTTGGCAAAGCTCACTCTAAGCTTTAGAAAGCTCACTCCTCTCTCATCGAGCAAGTCAAAGAGGAAGCCAAGAAGGAGCAAGTGATTGTATCATGTGATGTGGGACTAACATGTGATCTTGTTGATGAATCTTTTTATAAGCCCATTATAGTTGCTCCCACTAACTACTTCTTGTAGCACTACTACTTCTACTTCACCTTTGAGTGATGGTCTCACTTGTGATGCCTCATTAATGGTGGAAAATGAGACCCTCAAGAAGGAGGTGAATGAGCTCACTCGTGCCTTAGGCAATGCCTATGGTGGAGATGCCCTACTTGCTAAAGTGCTTGGGTAGCCAAAGGTTTTCTCTCAACAAAGAGAGATTAGGCTATACCCCCAAGAAAGGCAAGGTGGCCTTTGTCACTCCCAAAGTTAACTTTGTTAAGGGCAATGGTCAGGTTTTGCAATAGATGCAAGCAAGTTGGGCATGTAGAGAAATATTGCAAAATTAACAAGAACAAGCTACCTATTGTATCCTCAATTAAATTTGATTCTTGTTACATTCTTGTTAAGGGTGCCAATGGCTAAGTTCATTGGTACACCAATTGTGGGCCCAAAGAAGAAGGCCATTTGGGTACCAAAGAACTTGGTAACTAACCTTCAAGGACCCAAGCAAGTTTGGGTACCTAAAAAGAATTGACCTTCTTTTGTAGGTCAATTATAAAGCCAGAGGAAGGCATTGGGTCATTGATAGTGGGTGCACACAACAAATGACCGGTGATCCAAGAATCTTCAATTCAATCAATGAAAACAAGAGCAATTGGATTGATAGTATCACATTTGGTGACAATGGCAAAGGCAAGGTCAAAGGGCTTGGTAAGATTGCAATATCCAATGACTTGAGCATTTCCAATGTGCTACTAGTAGAGAGCTTGAACTTCAACCTTTTGTTGGTAGCTCAATTGTGTGATCTTGGTTTCAAGTGCATATTTGGTGTGGATGATGTAGAGATTATAAGTGTAGATGGCTCTAACTTGATATTCAAAGGATTTAGATATGAAAATCTATACTTGGTTGATTTCAATGCTAGAGAAGCTCAATTGACAACATGTTTGATCACTAAGTCTAGCATGGGTTGGTTATGGCATAGAAGGCTTGGTCATGTTGGAATGAAACAATTGAACAAGTTGATTAATCATGACTTAGTTAGAGGCTTGAAAGATGTCACATTTGAGAAGGATAAGCTATGTAGTGCATGTCAAGCCGGAAAACAAGTTGGTAACACTCATCCTAAGAAGAGCATGATGAGCACATCTAAGGCATTTGAGTTGATGCACATGGACTTGTTTGGACCAACCACATACACAAGCATTGGTGGAAATAAATATGGATTTGTGATTGTGGATGATTTCACTAGATACACATAGGGTGTTCTTTCTTTTTGACAAGAGTGATGTATTTGCAACATTCAAATCATTTGTCAAGTGCATTCATAATGAGTTTGAAACAACTATCAAGAAACTTAGAAGTGACAATGGTAGTGAATTCAAGAACACTAGAATTGATGAGTTGTGTGATGAATTTTGGAATTAGATATCAATTCTCGGCCAAGTACACTCCACAATCAAATGGCCTAGTTGAAAGAAAGAATAGAACTTTGATTGACATGGCAAGATCAATGTTGAATGAGTACAATGTGAGTCATTCATTTTGGACCGAAGCAATAAACACAGGCTTGCTATTATAGCAACCGACTCTATTGTCACCCCATGATGGAGAAGACACCATATGAGCTATTGAATGGAAGAAAGCCCAACATAGCATACTTTCGGGTTTTTGGTTGTAAATGCTATATATTGAAGAAAGGCACTAGATTGAGCAAGTTTGAAAAGAAATGTGATGAAGGTTTCTTGCTTGGTTACTCCACTACTAGCAAGGCATATAGAGTTTGGAATTTGTCTAGTGGTACTCTTGTGGAGGTTCATGATGTAGAGTTTGATGAAACAAATGGTTCCCAAGAGGAAGATGAGAATCTAGATGATGTAAGAGGCACTCAATTGGTCAATGCAATGAAGAACATGGACATTGGTGATATAAGGCCTAGAGAGGTGATTGATGTTGAAGATGACAAGAATCATGTGCTCTCTAACACAAATGTGCAAGCTAGTGGTTCTCATGATCAAGTTCAAGCAAGAACTAGTGATGACAAAGTGCAAGATCAACAACAAGTGGCTAGTTCATCATCTCAACCAAGTGATCTATCAAATGCAAGCAATCAAGTGCAAGTGCTTCAACCAACCAATGTTGCAAGAGATCATCCCTTGGACACTATCATTGGTGATATTTCAAGAGGTGTGCAAACTAGATCAAGATTGGCTTCATTTTGTGAGCATTTCTCATTTGTGTCATCCATTGAACCTAAGAAGACAGATGAAGCTTTGAAGGATGTTGACTGGGTCAATGCTATGCATGAAGAGCTAAATAACTTCACAAGAAACCAAGTATGGGAGTTAGTTGAGAGGCCTAAGGATCATAATGTGATTGGAACCAAGTGGGTCTTTCAGGAACAAGCAAGATCAAGATGGGATAGGTAATAAGGAACAAAGCAAGATTAGTGGCTTCAAGGTTACACTCAAGTTGAAGGTCTTGACTTTGGAGAAACATATGCCCCGGTTGCAAGATTGGAAGCAATTAGGATCTTGTTAGCCTATGCTTGTGCCCACAACATCAAGTTGTACCAAATGGATGTGAAGAGTGCATTTCTCAATGGGTACATCAATGAGCTTGTGTATGTTGAGCAACCTCCCGATTTTGAAGATGAGAAGAAACCCAACCATGTTTACAAGTTGAGAAAGGCTTTGTATGGATTAAAACAAGCACCTAGAGAATGGTATGAGAGATTGAGAAATTTCCTACTCTCTAAGGGATTCAAGATGGGAAAGGTTGACACCACTCTCTTCACCAAGAAGCTTGGAAATGACTTGTTTGTAATGCAAATCTATGCTGATGATATCATTTTTGGGTCAACAAATCAAGATTTTTGTGAGGAGTTTGGCAAGATGATGGCAAGTGAGTTTGAGATGTCCATGATTGGAGAGCTTAGCTACTTCCTTGGTCTTCAAATCAAGCAAATGAAGAATGGAACATTTGTGAGTCAAGGCAAGTATATCAAGGACATGCTCAAGAAGTTTGGAATGGATGATAGTAAAGCTATCAGTACACCAATGGGGACAAGTGGAAGCTTGGATAGTGATGCTAGTGGCAACATGGTGGATCAAAAGATGTATTGGTCTATGATTGGAAGCCTACTCTATGTGACCGCATCAAGGTCGGATGTGATGTTTAGTGTATGCATGTGTGCTAGATTCCAAGCCTCACCAAGAGAAAGTCATTTGAAAGCAACAAAGAGAATATTGAGGTACTTGAAGCATACACAAAATGTTGGATTGTGGTATCCCAAAAGAGCTAGATTTGAGTTGATTGGATATTCAGACTCCGATTATGCGAGATGCAAAGTTGAGAGAAAGAGCACATCGGGCACATGTCAACTATTGGGAAGATCACTTGTGTCTTGGTCATCAAAGAAGTAAAATAGTGTAGCACTTTCAACCACCGAAGCGGAGTACATTTCGGCCGATAGTTGTTGTGCTCAATTACTTTGGATGAAGGCTACTTTGAGTGACTTTGGAATTAAATTGAAGCAAGTGCCATTGCTATGTGACTAATGAGAGTGCCGTAAAGCTCACCAACAACCCAGTTCAACATTCAAGAACAAAGCATATTCATGTCCGCCATCATTTCATAAGAGATCACCAACAAAAAGGGGACATTTGCATTGAGAGTGTGGCACCGAAAGATCAACTTGCTGATATCTTCACCAAGCCACTTGATAAAAAGAGGTTTTGCAAGCTAAGGAATGAATTGAACATACTTGACTTCTCCAATATGTGTTGATGCACCCCCCACTTATATGGCATGCCTCTCCTTCGAGCAATCCAAGGTAAAAGTTGATTGGCATGGCATACATCCTTGCTAAGGACATGTTTAGTGCATCTAGACATTTTCACCTTTGAATAGGCTCATTCATGAAAATCTAATGAATTTGATGCTTGTATGGTACCACTATTGCTTGTATGCTTGAAATGATCTAGTGGTAGCATATGACATGTTTGTGGACTTGTAAACCTAGTGTTTGATCTAGAAAATAAGCTATAAGTGTTTAACTCAACATGGTACAAGATAACCCTTATTTGTAGGTGTGAAGAAGCTTGTCCTTGGATCAAACTGAGTTAAATATCTTTTGCAAGTAATCTAGATTGAACCAAATTGGGAAAATGATCCTCATTTCACATGGTTTCACCCCAACCTATCTATAATTTGAGCTCACCTTTTGTGCTAATTGTTGACAAAGGGGGAGATAAATTCACAAAGATAGTATGATAGGAGAAGCAAACAAATGAAATCACAGTGTAAGGGAAAAAATAAAAAATGCACACAAGTAGGGGGAGCAAGCTCACAAACTTGTATGTTGCATTTTGATGTGCATTTCATATATTTGCTTGCATAGCACAAGTTCTAAATTTCAATATCCATGCTTGTGTGGTGTATGCTAGTTATATGCTTGAATGGTGAAATTAAAAACTAGCATGCATAGGCTAAAGTAACTAGACTTATGTTCATTTTATGGAAACTAGATTCTTGCTTGTAATGTTGATCTCATGGGGTATTCTAGTTTTTGGGTATATATAGTTACTAATGGTTCTAAGGATGGTATATTGATGCACTCCGGTTGGTATCACGCTTCAAAGGTCCATCTCTTATACCTTAGCATCATATGGTAGAAATTGTCTCCTATATTTCCTATCTAAGCATATGTGCAAGCTACAATCCAAACTCTTAGCACATAGGTAGGGGGAGCAATTGCTACCATTTGGGATTCATGAAACTTGTCCATATCCTTTACACATGGTAAATATGCTTGGGCAAGCAACATGGATTCAATTAAATTTCAATTCATGTCTTTGTGAAAGGGTTATCATCAATTACCAAAAAGGGGGAGATTGAAAGCTCTAGTTTGGTTTTGGTTAATTGATGAAACCCTAAGTGCTAACCTTGTTTATCAAAGTAATTATGAGATAGGTAGCACTACTCCAAGTGATGAAGCAATGGCGAAGATCATGACGATGGTGATGGCATGGTGATGATCAAATGCTTGAACTTGGAAAAGAAGAAAGAGAAAAACAAAATGCTCAAGGCAAAGGTATAAATAGTAGGAGCCATTTTGTTTCCGTGATCAAGACACTTAGCGAGTGTGATCACATTTAGGTTAGATAACCGTTCTATTAAGAGGGGTGAAACTCATATTGAAATGCAGTTATCAAAGTGCCACTAGATTCTCTAACTCATTGCATATGCATTTAGGATCTAGTGGAGTGCTAACACCCTTGAAAGTATTTGTGATAATTTGCTAACGCATGTGCACAAGGTGATACACTTGGTGGTTGGCACATTTGAGCAAGGGTTAGAAACTTCACCAACAGAGTGTCCGCCCATAGAGTGCGGACAGTCCGACAGTGCCACCGGCGCCCTATACAGAAAAGACAGGGTTTCACAGAGTGACCGAACGCTAGTGGTGTAGTGACCGGACGTAGGGTTCAGAGTCTGGTCAGTGACAATAGTAAGCACATGGTCTCGTTCTTGTGACCGGACGCTGGCGTGTAAACTGATCGAACGCTCATGGTCTGAGTCTAGTCAGTGCTGACATACATTGACATGAGGCGCACAGAGGAAACGTTGAGTGACCGGACGCCGGGTGAGTCCAGTTGAGCATGACCGGACATGTCCGGTCGTGAAATTTCATGTTTGGAACCTTACAGGAAATGACCGGACGCTAGGGTCCTGCGTCCGGCCACTTTCTAACTAACACGTCTGGTCATCACTTGACCGTTGAGATCGAGCGATCGGCGTTTGAAGCCGATGACACATGGCAAGCATCAGGCAACCAGACGCTGGGGTCCTACATCCAATCGAACTGACCAGAGCATCCGATCACCCCATGTTGTGCCTATTGAAGGGGTACAATAGCTCTATTTCATGGGGGCTTCTATTTAAGCCCCATGGTTGGCTCGAGCTCACGCTCTTGGCCATTTGCATTGACATAGCAACCTTGTGAGCTTAGCAAAAGCACTCCCACTCATCTCCATCATTGTTTCATCATCATTGTGAGATTGGGAGAGAATCCAAGTGCATTGCTTGAGTGATTGCATCTAGTGGCACTTGGCATTCGTGTTTTACTGTGGGATTCACTTGTTACTCTTGGTGGTTGCTGCCACCTAGATGGCTTGGAGCAGCAAGGATCATTGAGCGGAGGTTGGTGATTGTCTCAGGCTCTGATCGTGGTGATTGTGTGGGGTCTTATGCCTTCCCCGGCGGAGAGCCAAAAGGTAACTCTAGTGGATTGCTCATGTCATTATGTTACCTCACTTGTGGGTAGGTTCTTGTGGTGTCTAATTGTGTGGACGAGGTTCATGCAACACCTCTTAGCCGCCGAACCACCAAGTGTTGGTCGACACAACAGGGACCAGCGTGCCGGCAAGCATGTGAACCTCCGGAGAAAAATTGGTTGTCTCTTGCCCTTTGGTATTCTCTCGGTGTTTGATTTAGTATTCATCTTGTGATTGGTTCACTCCTCTACACGGCGATATAATCACCCTACTCACTCATTTATATTCTTGCAAACTAGTTGTGGCAAGCTCTTTAGTGTAATTAGAATTGAGAGTTGCTTTGTTATTTTAAGTTCATCTAGTGGAGCTCTTTAGAGTAGCAAGATTGAGAGCTCTTAGTGAGTAATAACATTGCAAGTTATGTGCCTAGTAATCATTGCAACTAGAATTGTTGGATAGGTGGCTTGCAACCCTTGTAGAGCTAGAGCAAGTTTTGTGTTTTGCTATTTGTCATACTAATCAAATTGCTCTAGTTGATTTGTAGATTTTAAATAGGCTATTCACCCCCTCTAGCCATATTAGGACCTTTCAAGTGAGCCTTTGTGCGCCCTTGATGTTGCATATAGGGCCCATGTTGGAGATGGCCGTGATGCTCGGACATAATATATCCAAGTAGCTTCCCCTTCGGAACCCCAAAAACACATTTTTTAGGAATTAGCTTGATGTTGAACCTTTGGAGGTTCACGAATGTCACGGCCAAGTTTGCGATCAGGTCGCAAGCTTGAACCATTTTGACCACTATGTCATCAAGATAGACGGCGATGGTTGGTTTTGGCCGGTTGACCTAATCAGGTTGGTCGAGTGGGTTGATTTGGTTGGTGAAGCATTGCAGCATGCACCATTGATAGGTGGCGCCAGCGTTCTTTAGGCCAAAAGGCATGGTTACATAGTAGTACAAACCATATGGGGTGATGAGTGAGGTTGCGAGCTAATCGAAATTCTTTCATCGCAATCTGGTGATAGCCTGAGTAGGCATCCAGAAAGGAGAGGATCTCGCAACCCGAGGTGGAGTTGACTATCTGGTCTATGTGCGGTAAAGGAAAGAGATCCTTCAGACATGCTTTGTTGAGGCCAGTATAATCAACGCACATTCTCCATTTCTTGGTCTTCTTTTTAACAAGAATAGGATTGCAAGTTAGTCAGAGGGGTATACCTCTCTGATGAATCTGGCTGCCAGGAGTTTGGCAATCTCTTCACCTATGACCCTGTGCCTCTCATCATCAAAGCGACACATGCACTACTTGGCGAGCTTCGAGCCTAGGATGAGGCATAGTGCATGCTCGGCGATGTCCCACAGTATGCCTGGCATGTTAGATGGTTTTGATGTGAAGACATTGCGATTGGCGCATAGGAAGTCAACAAGCTCACATTCCTATTTGGCTAGGAGCTAGGTCCCGATCCGCACCTTCTTGGTTGCATCAGTGGGGTCGATCCCCATCGCCTTAGTTTCCTCGAGTGGGCGGAAAGGCCATCAAGGAGGTTGGTTTGTTGTAGCCTATGACTGCTGGGGTCGATGACTCCCCGAGCCGTGGGAGCTCGAACGAGTTGATGACGACAGTGGCGAGCTTGTAATGCTCATGGTCACATGTGAAGGAGTGCGAGAAAGTGCTACCCACATTGATGACGCCGTTCGGTCCCTGGCATCTTTAGCTTCAGGTAGGTGTAGTTGGGGACCGCCATGAACTTGGCATAGCATGGTCACCCCAAGATGGTGTGGTTAGACCCCAGGAAAGTCCACCACCTCAAAGGTAAGCACCTCCAAATGGAAGTTGGCTCGGTTGCCAAACATGACGGGCAGGTCGATCTGCTCGAGCGGGTATGCTTGCGCTCCTGAGATCATGCCGTGGAAGGGAGAGCTCACCGGACAGAGCTCCGACCAGGGAATGCGCATGGCGTCGAGGGTGTCAACATAGAGGATGTTGAGGCCACTGCCTCCGTCCTTTAGCACCTTGGTGAGGGGCTTCTTGTGGATGATGGGGTCGATGACGAGCAGGGTAGCTCCCTAGTCTGGCAACGTCAGATGGATGGTCCCTCTAATCAAAGGTGATCGGAGATTTCGACCAGCGAAGGAAGGAGGAGACGGCTATTTCGGCGATGCATGCCTCTCTATAGCACACTTTGTGCTGGTGCTTGGAGAAGACAGCATCAGATCCCTCAAAGATCATGATGCACTCCTCGGGGTTGGGGAAGCCATCCCCATCCTTTCTTGCCACGTCTAATATCTTGGCTGCTGCTTCCTTACCTTTCCCTTCTTTTGGCCCACCGACCTGTCGCATGAAGCGCTTGAGGAGCTCATAGTCCTTGTAGAGGTGCTTGATAGGGTAAGTGTTGTTGGTGCAGGGGCGGTACATGAGCTTGTCAAAGTGGTCAAGCAGGCTCTTCTGGGGCTGCTTGCCTGCCCGATCAGCTGCGGTGACCAATGCGGAGTTGTCTATTTAGTGTTGATCCTTCTTGTTCTTCTTGCCCCTCTGCATGGAGGGGCCCTCATCTTGGTCCTCGTGCTTGGCCTTGCCCTTGTCCTAGGCCTCCATTGAAGACTGCTCCGACCACCTCCTCGCTGAAGGCGTGGTTCATGGCGATGTCGAGCAGGTCATGAGTGGTACAGGGCTTTAGGTAGCTATCGTAGAACCGACCAATTTATAAGAGTACAAGTACAATGGTAGCCCGCAAGTGGTCGCACTGTCATACTTGAACCCATATAAACTCGGTAGTCCGTCGAGTACCACGACGGGTCTCGATAAATGATTTACAACAACCAAGATCGTATATGATTCAACATACATGCCACATATTACATTATGTTCACAGATACATTTCATCATCAGAGTACGAATAAAAGTTATTACAAACCGAGTTTGATAGATAAAGCGGAAGCAATTAAGTTTGAAAATAAAGTTTCCAACATAGTTTGATACAGTGCCAAGTAGGATCACGGTCCACAAAAGCAAGGATAAGGATTAATAAAGAAGCCTGCCCAAGGCTTACTCCTCATCCACGAAGGGATAGAAGCAACTCTTGCAATAACCATGATACATAGTGCCATCTGCAACAATGGGAAAATAAACCCTGAGTACGAGAAGGTACTTAGCTAGACTTACCTGTCATGAACCAGAAATAAAATGACTCCAAGGATTATGCAAGGCTGTATAAGTGGATGTAACTCGACAACATTTTGCATAAAAGCAATTGACTCATTGTATAGTTACAATTTCTTTATCAAGTTAATTATAACTATCCATTTCTAGATTAGCAACTATCCTATGCCAAACATGTGGTATATCAATTGAGAAGCATACAATAGTAACCATAGCAGGTATTGTAATTCCATATTCATCCGATCCATCATGTTCCATAACACAATTACTACGATGTTGGGACTAGCCAAGTTTCTCACTATCCAGGAGAGACGGCGATTCGAATCGATTTCAACCAGCTAGGAATTTATTCCTAACACAAACCCAGGTCTACCAGCCACGATAGCCTTAGATCACCTTTGGTACAACTCAGGTACACATTTTGTGGGTCCATACCGCACCGCACAATCAGGAACACCAGATGCCAGGATGTTCAGGCCTAGCCTGCCCTTGGGCTCAGTCTGATCGTTCCCCAGAAGGAGCGCACAATAGAATAGGTCCCGGCCTGAGTTGAATTACTCGGCTTCGCGGTCGGAATGAGTTATCCGGCCAGCTAAGTGAGAGGCATGCGTTCAATCTTGTCAGAAGCACCAACAACGGTACGGTCCTTAATCGACACAGACGGGGATAGATCCACACCAAGACCTCCATATATTGTTGCTTCTCTATCGACATCCCGCCCGGTCTCAATTTTCTTTTACCCCATGGTTCTATTCCACGATAGCAAATATAGCCAACCGTGCTCCGATATCCACCTATATCTCGCAGGTGATAGGACATCACCCGACTTCTACCGGTCTAAGCATGGCTAAGCATATATTCGATCCTGGACCTATACCGGTTAAAGGTGTAATATCTGGACAAGGAATGTACCTGCACCAAGTGGTTCCATTCAACTCTTATAACCTAATGCATAAATCATAAGTACTTAAGTAAACATTTGTAAAATACTGGGAGACTTACAATGCTCTGGGGCTTGCCTTTCAGAAAAGAAGTAGGGCGGTGGTCAGGACACTCTGGAAGCTCTTCAGGATTCTACTCCACTGCCTTCAGGAGCTGCGGCTTGAGGATTCACCTGCTGGTCCCCTTCTTCTGCTTCGTCGAATTCCAGCAATGTTATCTCTTCCTCCGATCCTAGATGCATGAATATGGCATAAGTATTACGAATGCATATATGTTAACAAGTGCATCATGTTTATTGAGTAGGTGCATATCTCTTCTCGATTATTAATTAACTACTTCCACAATGCATCTACTATATCACAAAACAGCAGCTACTTGTTTC